>NC_135899.1:27901625-28006625 GCF_964194155.1 Cetorhinus maximus | reverse complement strand
TACTTTTAACCCAATGTACTGCACTCAATATCGCCCTCAATTCTCTCTAATAAAGAGGAAGAATCCAGGCATATTGTACCACAGAATCGCAGCGCTGTTACAGCACAGAAGGAGGCCATTCAGCCCGTCATGTCTGTGCTGGCTCCCTGAAGGAGCAATTCCCCTGGTGCCGCTCCCCAACCTCCTCCCGATAATCCTGAACATTCTTCCTTCTCACATAATGACCCAATCCCCAACTTGCATGCCTCGATTGACCCTGCCTCCTCCACACTCTCCAGCTCCTGACCGCTCTCTGTGTGAAAAAGTTTTCCCTCATGTCGCCGTCGCTTTTCTTTTGCCAACCACCTTCAGCCCGCGCCCTCTTGTCTTTGACCCTTCCATGGGAACACTTTCTCCCTACCCACTGTCCAGGCCCCTCATGATCTTGAGCACCTCTATCAAATCTCCTCCCAACCTTCTCTTCCGCTCGGAGAGCAGCCCTGATTTCTCCAATCTGTCCTCGTCACTGAAGTTCCTCATCCTGAGAAACGCTCTGGGGAATCTTTCCCGCACTCTCTCCCATGCCTTCACCCCCTTCCCAGAGTGAGGCACCCAGTCAAGCTGTGCCTGAACCATCGCCCATGCCCAATTGAAGGTTCTTCCAGCCGATATCTCCCCAACTCCCAGTCGGCACCAACCAGGGAGCTGAGCACGACTGTCAGCAAAGGGAAGGGTGTGGCATTGAACCACCCACCCTCTCGCGGCCAGCGTAAAGGACCTCGCGGGCATCATTTCGAGGGAAAGCCGGGGTGGGGAGGGGAGGGAGCCCTCCTCTGCTGGGGTCCCCGGGAAATATTTATCCCTCACCCAACGCCGCTCAGAAGCTGACTCGCCTGGCCGTTTAGCTCGGTGGGTGCCTGTGGGATCTTGCTGTGCACAGGCTTACCCGCGTTGCGACGGTGGCCATGCCCCATTGCCCGAGGGGGCGCTTCGGGACGCCCTGAGGTAGCGAAAGGCGCTGCGGGAATGCAGGACTGTCGGCCTATATCGTGGCGAGTGGATCTGGAGGGTCGAGACTCCACTCCCTGAAGCGGCGCCTCGTGGTTCCAAAGGTGCGTCCCCCACCCCCGTGGGGGTTCCCCCCCCACCTCACCAGCGCCGCAGCACGGTGGGAAGTGGGGCCGGGGCGCGGGTGCTGTTTTCCGATGCGTTGTTGCCGCTGGGGAGAGGCTCCACGCCAGAAGCGCGGGCGGCGGTGACTTTGCGGACGGTGTGCCGGGAGCCTAACCCTGCTGTCTGTTCTGCCGTCCTAGGGAGAACCCGGAGTGCAGGGACCGTTGGGACACCAAGGGGAAGACGGAGAAAGGGTGAGTGTTTACCCCCCCCCCCACCCCCACCCAACGTCACAGATGCACCCTTCCAAAGTAGCCGCGTCTGTTGGGGTTAAGGAGCAGCCGGAACTCCGCGTCTGTCCGGATACGACCGATGTCGGTGACGGGTTAAAGCAGAGGTCAACTTGCCTGGGGGAGCATTACCTCAGGGGACGGTAGCGTGGCGGTAGTATCACTGGGCTGGCAATTCCGAGGCCTGCACTAACAACCCGAAATCATGAGCTCAAATGCACCCCCACCCCACAGCCGCTGGGGGAATTTTAAATTTAATTCATCCATAAACACGGAGTGAATAATAATGATCATGAAACGATCGGGCTGTCATAGAAACCCATCTGGCTCACCGACACCCTTTAGGGAGGGAAATCTGACGTCCTTACCCGGTCTGGCCTACATGTGACTCCAGGTCCACAGCCATGCAGTTGACTCTTAACTGCCCTCTGAAATGGCCGAGCGAGACACTCAGTTCAAGGGCAATTAAGGATGGGCAATAAATGCTGGCCACGCCCACATCCTGTGAAAGAATAAAGGGGGTGGGGGAGAAAAAAATAAACCTTGCCCTGGGGACATGGGTTCAAATCCCAACACAACAGCTAGTGGAATTTTAAGTCAATGACTAAATCTGGAATTGAAAGCTAGCCTAACCATGAAGTGACCACGAAGCTATCATCAATTGTTGTAAAAATCCACCTGGCTCAATAATGTCCTTTAAGGAAGGAAATCAGCCCGTCCTTACCTGGCCTGGCCCTACAGGTGACCCCAAATTCAGAGCAGTATGATAAAAGCAAAATACTGCGGATGCTGGAAATCTGAAATAGAAACAAAAATAGCTGGAAAAACTCAACAGGTCTGTCAGCATCTGCGGAGAGGAACACAGTTAACGTTTCGAGTCCGTATGACTCTTCAACAGAACTAAGGAACAATAGAAAAGAGGTGAAATATAAGCTGGTTTAAGGGAGGGGTGGGACAGGTAGAGAGAAGAGCAATATTTCTTCAAGGTAGGCATTCCTTGAAGAGAAGTGGCAGTCAATTAAAAACTAAGATAAAAGCAAAAAACTGCAGATGCTGGAAATCCAAAACAAAAACAAGACTGCCACTTCTCTTCAAGGAATGCCTACCTTGAGGAAGTATTGCTCTTCTCTCTACCTGTCCCGCCCCCCCTTAAACCAGCTTATATTTCACCTCTTTTCTATTTTTCCTTAGTTCTGTTGAAGAGTCATACGGACTCGAAACGTTAACTGTGTTCCTCTCCGCAGATGCTGTCAGACCTGCCGAGTTTCTCCAGCTATTTTTATTTTTGTCTCAGAGTGGGACGGACGGCTGGTTCTCAGCTGCTCTCCGAACCGCTACTGAAAAGTCAAATACTGTTGGGGGGTATCCACACCGCATGGACGACAGTGGCTCATGATGGCGGTGCACTGCCACCTTCTCGAGGGCAGTTAGGGATGGGCAAGAAATGTCAGCCTGACCGCCGACATCCGCATCCCAAGGACGGAGAAGAGAACTCCCGGGCGGGATGTGCGGTCCGCCATTTTCAACAGCCCGGCCCACTGCCCCGTTAACCTGACCGCACGCTTGCCGTAAGCTGACCCACGGAGATTGGGCGACCGAGGGTGACTGGCAGGGAAACCGGTGAGGGGGTGCGGTGGGGGGCGGAGACTGTCCTGAGGTCACGAAAGTTCGGAAAGTGGTGCAGTCAAAGGGAGAGCAGCTCGAAGAGTCGGCCCGAAACAGCTTTGAGTTCCCAGGCTAAAAATGGGATTGATGAGTGGGAAGAGGCATTGAATTAGCTGGTAACCTGGTTGGTGGTTGGGGTGGGGGTTGGTGGATGGGGAGGGGTGGGGGAAGGGATGACGGGGAGTGGTGGGGGGGGGTGGATGGGGAGGGGTGGAGGAAGGGATGACGGGGAGGAGTGGGGGGGTGGGCGGGGAGCGGTGCAGGGTAGGATTCAAGGTAGGGGGAGCAGGTGGAGACACTGGGGTAGGTCATTAACTGGACTGGGTGCAAATAGGGTGTTGTGGGAGGCGGTGGAATAGTGGTATTGTCATTGGGCTAGTAATCCAGAGATCCAGGGTGATGCTCTGGGGGCTTGGGTTCAAATCCCACCACTGCAGCTGGTGAAATTTGAATTCCAAAAAAAAATCTGGGATTAAAAGATTAATGATGACCATGAAACTATTGTCAATTGTTGTGAAAACCCATCTGGTTCACCAATGCCCTTTAGGGAAGGAAATCTCCCACCCTTACCAGGTCTGGCCTACAAGTGACTCCAGACCCAAAGCAATGTCGTTGACTCTTAAGTGCCCTCTGAAATGGACAAGCAAGCCACCCAGTTCTCAAGGGCAATTAGGGATGGGCAATAAATGCTGGCCTAGCCAGCGATGCCCACATCCCATGAACGAATAAAAAAAAAAAGTAATACCAGTCGGCACCCTTTTCTCCTGCTGTTTAAATTGTTGTGATCATTTGAAATTTGGTATTCTTGTGTTTGTCCCGATGCGTGCAAGACGAAAAGCTTCAGCAACATGCCTCTCTTCAACAGTAAGATAGGTTCACGGGATCACAGAGTGGGTACAACACAGAATGAGACCATTCGGCCCGTTGTGACCATGCTGGATTTCTGCAAGATTTACTCACCTAGTCCCATCACCGTGCCCCCCCACCCCCCCACCCCCAACCTTTTCCCTGTAGCCCCGCAAATTGTTCCTCCTCAGATAATTCTTCAATTCTCTTTTGGAGGCCGCGAATGAATTTTCACCCAGATCGAAAAGCAGAAAGTGCCGGAAACACTCAGCAGGCCAGGCAGCATCTGCGGGGAGAGAAACAGAAGTTTAACTCTTCAAGTCTGTGACCTTGCATCAGAACTGGGAAAAGTTAGAAATGTAGTAGGTTTTAAGCAAGTGGAAAGAGGGGCGGGGGAAGAGTGGGTGGGCGGGGATGGGAAGAAGGACAAAAGGGAAAGGCCTGTGAAAGGATGGAGGGTAAGAGAAATTAAATAGCAAAAGGTTTCGTGGTGCAAACACCAAAGAGAGTTGTGGGTGAAGTGAAGAAACAAAAGATGTGCCCTCAATGAAGTGTGAAGGGCTGGATAGCAGCCGTCTGAATGCAAAGAAAAGGGATAAAGAAAGAACTGAACCAAAAATAAACCACAAATCAAAATGGAGGCAGAGGTTATGACCTAAAATTGCTGAACCCAATGTTGAGTTCAGAAGGCTGGAGAGTGCCAGGTCAAAAGCTGAGAGAGGGGCTGTTCCTGGAGCTTGCTCTGAGCTTCAGTGGAACACAGCAGCAGACCGAGGATAGAGAGGTCAGAGTGAGAGCAAGGCGGAGAATTAAAATGGGGGGCGAGCGGGAACTCGGGGTCACGCTTGCGGACTGAGCAGAAATGTTCCACAAAGTGGCCACCCGCTGTGTGCTTGGGTCCCCCGCCAATCTCGAGGAGGTCACATTGTGAGCAGCGGATACAGTAGGCTAGATTGAAAGAAGTGCACGGAATTCACTACATCAGGCGGAAAGAGCGTGTGGGGCCTTTGGATGGTGAGAAGGGAGGAGGTAAAAGGGCCAGGGTTCCACCTCCTATGCTTTCATGGCAAAGGTGCTGTGGGGAGGAGCGGGCCAGGGTTTCGCGGAGGGAATGTTCCCTTTGCATTGCAGCCTCGCTCATAAGCTTCAGGACCTGGGTTCCAATCCAGTCCCATTCCAGATCAAGGTGTTTCTCTGATTGGGGCAGTGGATTAGACAGTGGAGCACTTCACCTCGTTCCCCAGGTAGATCCACGTGCACCACCCCACGACCCCCGCCCTACTCACACCGATCTAACTAAAGTCCACAATCTCCTTCTCCAGCTCAGATGAAGGACTCCCTGTTGTAAGCTCATCACCAATTCTTCATCACTTGGATCTGACTGTGAATCTATGGCTTCTCTCCCCAAACTCTACACATTTTTCAGTATTTCTTTCATTCTGTCCAAGGTGCATCAGTGGGCAGCACCCACCCTGCCTACTCCACCTGCCCATCCCCAAGTCAGAAGGCTGTGGGATCAAGTCCCACCTCAGAGACATGAGCTCTATGCTGACACTCTCAGTGCGGTGTTGAGGGAGGCTGCATAGTCAGAGGGTCAGTACTGAGGGAGTGCTGCATGGTCAGAGGGTCAGTACTGAGGGAGTGCTGCATGGTCAGAGGGTCAGTACTGAGGGAGTGCTGCATGGTCAGAGGGTCGGTACTGAGGGAGTGCTGCATAGTCAGAGGGTCAACACTGAACATGTGCTGCACTGTCAGAGGGACAGGGTTGAGCAAGTGTTGCACTGTCGGGGGGTCAGCACTGAGGGAGTGCTGCACGGTCAGAGGGTCAGTACTGAGGGAGTGCTGCACTGTCAGAGGGTCAGTACTGAGGGAGTGCTGCACTGTCAGAGGGTCAGCACTGAGGGAGTGCTGCACTGTCAGAGGGTCAGTACTGAGGGAGTGCTGGACTTCCAGAGGGTCAGTACTGAAGGAGTGCTGCACTGTCAG
The DNA here is from genome assembly GCF_964194155.1 of Cetorhinus maximus. Classification (NCBI taxonomy): domain Eukaryota; kingdom Metazoa; phylum Chordata; class Chondrichthyes; order Lamniformes; family Cetorhinidae; genus Cetorhinus; species Cetorhinus maximus. The sequence continues at coordinate 28,000,746 of NC_135899.1, read as the reverse complement.
AGGGTCAACACTGAGCATGTGCTGCACTGTCAGAGGGACAGGGTTGAGCAAGTGTTGCACTGTCGGGGGGTCAGCACTGAGGGAATGCTGCACGGTCAGAGGGACAGTACTGAGGAAGTGCTGCACTGTCGGGGGGTCAGTACTGAGGGAGTGCTGCACTGTCGGGGGGTCAGTACTGAGGGAGTGCTGCACGGTCAGAGGGACAGTACTGAGGGAGTGCTGCACTGTCAGAGGGTCAACACTGAGCATGTGCATTGTTTCTTTGTTGTGATGTGTGGGAGAGAAGCTGAAACGTTAGCTCCTGTCACCTTCGAGAACCTCGCTACAAGGATTACAATCCCCCTGCTCCCCGTCTGGTGGCAATGTTGACACATTTGGAAGGATCCCCCTGAATCAGTGCTTTTACCAGTGTAGTGATCAACATATCAATGAAAGAAAAGAGGAAATAAGCAGAGAGTCGACCCCACAAAGCAACTTAACAACGTCCGCCCCTGAATGGGCTAAAATTCCATTGAGGAGAAAGGTTGGAAATATTTGATGGGCTGATTGTTTTCCTTTGGAAAGTGGGGAACCCATGGATGTTGTTCCTGGGAGTTTTCTGAGCAGCAGTTTCAATGATTGCGGGCACTGACGCCAGCCTACGTACCAGTTACAGCATTCGTAAGATGGTCTTAGATATCAGGCTGTGATTGTTTGTGCTCTAATGTCTCCTGTTTGTCTTTTGTCTGCAGGGAGATGATGGTGAGGCTGGACCCAGAGGGCTGCCAGGTGAACCTGTAAGTACATCGCGATGTTAGGACTTGTCTCCGGTTATAGTGAAGAGAATCCCAGATATGGCCAGGAGCCATCAGCATCAGAGAAACTAAGTCCAGTGGGATGTTCTCGATACAGGATAACTGCCTGCCCCAGTCTGCTCTGGCTACCCTAGCAGTGCTGAGCCACAACTCCCAGTCACTCCCTCATTGCCTCACCCAGTCAATGCACACATATATATACACCTTGCCAATACTCTCACAGCTCATCTCTTAATACCCTTCCTCACTGCCATCTCCCAATACCCCTTCCTCACTCCCTCTCTCCCAACTCCCCTTCCTCACACCCTCTCTCCCAACACCCCTTTCTCACTCCCTCTCTCCCAATATCCCTTCCTCACTCCCTCTCTCCCAATATCCCTTCATCACTCCCTCCCTCTCAATACCCCTTCCTCACTCTCATCTTCCAATACCTCTTCCTCATTCCCTCTCTCTCAATACCCCTTCACCTCACTCCCCCTTTCCCAATACTCCTTCCTCATTCCTTCTCTCCCAGTATACCTTCCTCACTCCCTCTCTCCCAATACCCCTTCACCTCACTCCCAATACCCCCTCCTCACTCCCTCTCTCCAAATATCCCTTCACCACACTCCCTCTCTCCCAATACCCCTTCACCTCACTCCCTCTCTCCCAAAACCCCTTCCTCACTCCCTCTCTCCCAATACCCCTTCCACACTCCCTCTCTCCCTATACTCCTTTGCAGGTCCCTCCAAATCAGCTCCAGATCAGATTTGGACATGTATGAGAGTCGAGGTGGCTGTCCACCTCCATCTCAAGAGCAGTGAGCAACGGGCGATAAATGTTGGCTGTAGCCCAAGGGTGTTCGGCAGGTCAAGGGTCAAGGTGAGAGTAGGGAAACAGTACCACCCATTTGGTGATGTAGAGAGTCACATGATAGCAGACCGCGCGTAGGAGAGTCTGGAGAAGTCAGCACGGAGGTAGTACCCCTGCAGGACTACAACATGGAGATGTATGTAGCAATGAGCTTTTCATAGACATCCAGTGTTCACCATACAAGCCTCCAGACCTCGCAGTTAGACACCAAACAACCCTGACAACACTGGCCTTGCCAGCGATGCCCACATCCCACACATGATGTTAGAAAAAAAGGCGGCTTGGGGTCTCCTGACCCAGACTCTGCCGTTGTGGAGAGGCCAGACATTGTCCAGCTGGTCAGGGAGCGATGTTGGGATGATGTAACTGGACGTGGTCTTGCTCTGCAACTCACACGCTGCAGCAGCAAAATCCCACCCAGCATCTGAAATAAGGGTAAGTCGAGCTTGTGGAACACCCACCGATGCCTAGTTTAAATCGCTCGTTCCGCATTGTGGGCCCGCCACCTTCACCCCAGGGAGGTCCCGTGTACCCAGCCTCTGATGGATGTTCCCGGCTGGTGAAACTCACACAGCAGGAGGCCGACGAAGAACTGTCTGGCCTTCAGCTTCTAGCAGTGGCAGGATGTCGGCTGGCTGACTGGGCCAGGTGACCTGGGCAATGGCTAGGCCCTTCCGGTGGCCTCAGTAAATTGCGCCAATCGCACCACATTCGCGACTGGTCGGGTGCCGCAAGTTGTCCCATAGAATTGAATAGAATCATAGGATAGTTGTAGCACTGAAGGAGGCCATTCGGCCACTCCTGTCCGTGCCGGCTCTGAGCAAGTGCAACTCAACCGAGTCCCACTCCCCGCCGCCTTTACACTGCAGCCCTACAATTTTATTTAATCTTCCAATTCCCCTTCCAAAGCAATAGTTGAATCTGCCTCCACCCCCCACTCAGGCAGTGTTGTGCATATCTCCAGAACTCACTCCAGAATCGACCTCTCTTGTGTCTGTCGGTCCAAATATGCGATCAGTACACATGTTCCCCTGGCTATTCACTGCCCCACCAATAGATAACACCGCCAGGACCTCTCCATTGACCTTGTAGCTGAGGAAGGCCAAAGGTCCGATGACAGCAGGAACTAAGACCCAAGCAGTTTAAGATTCAATTACCTCAACCCAACCCATCTTATTTTTGTCAATTGTGTTGTGTGCAAGATTTTATCCTGGAATGCTTATTTTTTTTCTCTTTCTCTTTTCTCTCTCTCCTCTCGCTCTCATTCTCTCTCTTTCTCCTCATTCTCTCTCTCTCTCTCATTTTCTCCCTCTCTGCCATTCTCTCTCTCTCTCTGATTCTCTCTCACTCATTCTCTCTCTCCTCTCACTCTCTCTCTCTTTCTCTCTCTTTCTTTCATTCTTTCTCTTTCTCTCTCATTCTTTCTCTTTTTTCTCTCTGTCTCACTTTCTGTCTTTCACTCTATCTCTCTCTCTCATTCTCTCTCTCTGTTTCTTCGCCTCTCTCTCTCTTTCTCTCTCTGTGTCATCCTCTCGCATTCTCTCTCTCTGCCTCTCCCTTCATCTCCTAGGGACCAAGAGGGCTACTCGGACCTAAAGGACCTGCTGGACTTCAAGGACCACCTGTGAGTTAATGCAGAAGCAAAAGTAATCACGTGTTTTCTGTGAAATTTAAAACTGACCTCTTGGCAGCAAATAATTTTCCCCACAAAGTGAGACCTTCTTTATCGGTCACAATGTGCCCCTGAGCCCTCACCATCCCAGTCAGTGAGTCGTGTGCTGGGTCCCCCCATTCTCGATGCCAATCAGTGACTCGGTGATTTTCCCTCCATTCATTCTTCCCACTTTCCGACTTCTATTTCCTATTGCTGCAGAAGGTTGACTCCGACGGAAATTTGCAACTAAGCCCAAAACTGAGGCTAAGTTTGGCAATGGTTGGCACTTGCATTCGGAAAGGCCTGAGTAATGTCCGGTCTTAGAATTCACAGTTTCCCTCCGGTTGAGCGGTTTGTGAGTAACGTACTGGAGCAGATCTCCATCGGTGGTGCAGTTACAAGGGACGAGGCTCTCTATCCAACGGAGCTGTGCACTCCACCTGATGGAGCTGTGCTCCCCATCTAACGGAGCTGTGCTCTCTATCCAACGGAGCTGTGCTCCCCATCTAACGGAGCTGTGCTCTCTATCCAACGGAGCTGTGCTCCCCATCTAACGGAGCTGTGCTCTCTATCCAACGGAGCTGTGCTCCCCATCTAACGGAGCTGTGCTCTCTATCCAACGGAGCTGTGCTCTCCACCTGATGGAGCTGTGCTCCCCATCTAACGGAGCTGTGCTCTCTATCCAACGGAGCTGTGCTCTCCATCTAACGGAGCTGTGCTCTCCATCTATCGGAGCTGTGCTCTCTATCGAACGGAGCTGTGCTCTCTATCCAACGGAGCTGTGCTCTCCATCTATCGGAGCTGTGCTCTCCATCTATCGGAGCTGTGCTCTCCATCTATCGGAGCTGTGCTCTCCATCTAACCGAGCTGTGCTCTCTATCCAACGGAGCTGTGCTCTCCATCTAACGGAGCTGTGCTCTCCATCTATCGGAGTTGTGCTCTCTATCTAACGGAGCTGTGCTCTCCATCTAATGGAGCTGTGCTCTCCATCTATCGGAGCTGTGCTCTCCATCTATCGGAGCTGTGCTCTCCATCTAACGGAGCTGTGCTCTCCATCTATCGGAGCTGTGCTCTCTATCTATCGGAGCTGTGCTCTCCATCGAACGGAGCTGTGCTCTCCATCTATCGGAGCTGTGCTCTCCATCTATCGGAGCTGCGCTCTCCATCTATCGGAGCTGTGCTCTCCATCTAACGGAGCTGTGCTCTCCATCTATCGGAGCTGTGCTCTCCATCTATCGGAGCTGTGCTCTCTATCTATCGGAGCTGTGCTCGCCATCTATCGGAGCTGTGCTCTCTATCTAACGGAGCTGTGCTCTCTATCTAACAGAGCTGTGCTCTCCATCTATCGGAGCTGTGCTCTCCATCTATCGGAGCTGTGCTCTCCATCTATCGGAGCTGTGCTCGCCATCTATCGGAGCTGTGCTCTCTATCTAACGGAGCTGTGCTCTCTATCTAACAGAACTGTGCTCTCCATCTAACGGAGCTGTGCTCTCCATCTATCGGAGCTGTGCTCTCCATCTATCGGAGCTGTGCTCTCTATCTATCGGAGCTGTGCTCGCCATCTATCGGAGCTGTGCTCGCCATCTATCGGAGCTGTGCTCTCCATCTAACGGAGCTGTGCTCTCTATCTATCGGAGCTGTGCTCTCTATCCAACGGAGCTGTGCACTCCATCTAACAGAGCTGTGCTCTCTATCTATCGGAGCTGTGCTCTCTATCCAACGGAGTTGTGCACTCCATCTAACAGAGCTGTGCTCTCCATCTAACGGAGCTGTGCTCTCTATCTAACGGAGTTGTGCTCTCCATCTAACAGAGCTCTGCTCTCTATCCAACAGAGCTGTGCTCTTTATCTAATGGAGCTGAGCTCTCCATCTATCGGAGCTGTGCTCTCCATCCAATGGAGCTGTGCTCTCCATCTAACGGAGCTGTGCTCTCCATCTATCGGAGCTGTGCTCTCCATCCAATGGAGCTGTGCTCTCTATCTAACGGAGCTGTGCTCTCTATCTAACGGAGCTGTGCTCCCCATCTAACGCAGCTGTGCTCTCCATCTATCGGAGCTGTGCTTTCCATCTATCGGAGCTATGCTCTCCATCCAATGGAGCTGTGCTCTCCATCTAACGGAGCTGTGCTCTCCATCTATCGGAGCTGTGCTCTCTATCCAATGGAGCTGTGCTCTCTATCTATCGGAGCTGTGCTCTCCATCTATCTGAGCTGTGCTCTCCATCTATCGGAGCTGTGCTCTCCATCTAACGGAGCTGTGCTCTCCATCTATCGGAGCTGTGCTCTCCATCCAATGGAGCTGTGCTCTCTATCTATCGGAGCTGTGCTCTCCATCTATCTGAGCTGTGCTCTCCATCTATCGGAGCTGTGCTCTCCATCTAACGGAGCTGTGCTCTCCATCTATCAGAGCTGTTCTCCCCATCTATCGGAGCTGTGCTCTACATCTAACGGAGCTGTGCTCCCCATCTAACGGAGCTGTGCTCTCCATCTATCGGAGCTGTGCTCTCCATCTAACGGAGCTGTGCTCTCCATCTAACAGAGCTGTGCTCTCTATCTAACGGAGCTGTGCTCCCCATCTATCAGAGCTGTGCTCTCCATCTATCGGAGCTGTGCTCCCCATCTAACCGAGCTGTGCTCTCCATCTATCGGAGCTGTGCTCTCCATCTAACCGAGCTGTGCTCTCCACCTGATGGAGCTGTGCTCGCCATCTAACGGAGCTGTGCTCTCCATCTAACGGAGCTGTGCTTTCCATCTATCGGAGCTGTGCTCTCCATCTATCGGAGCTGTGCTCTCCATCTATCGGAGCTGTGCTCTCCAACTATCGGAGCTGTGCTCTCCATCTATCAGAGCTGTGCTCTCCATCTATCGGAGCTGTGCTCTCTATCTATCGGAGCTGTGCTACGTACTACAGCACTTGTTCAGATTAGAAAACTGATGATCCTCCATCCTTCATATTATGGTAAAACCTATTTTCCTGTTTACTCTATCTTTCTTTGGAAGTATAAAAAAGGAAATTGAAATGGGTGTGAGAATTTTCTTGAGCTATTTGTCGAAAGTTTTGAATTGCCTCATTTTTACGGGCTGTCCATTCTGAGGAACCCTTTCTGTGTTTCAGGGTGTACGAGGATCGGATGGCCCACACGGTCCAAAAGGAAACCTGGTGCGTCATTTCTCTTTTTAAATTCCTTTCATTCATTTATCAACCTCTGAGAGCTTGGAAATTTATTGTGCTGTCTGATTGATCTGAAACAGGGGCCACAAGGAGAACCAGGACCTCCAGGGCAACAAGGGATTCCTGGAGCTCAGGTAACGCATCAACCACAATATCAAGACAAAGATCTGGCCTATAAACACTGTCCTTTCACTACTGAGTACAGACCCGGCCTATAAACACTGTCCTTTCACTACTGAGTACAGACCCGGCCTATAAACAGCGACCCTTCACTACTGTGTACAGACCCAGTCTATAAACACCGACCTTCACTACCGAGAACAGACCTCATCTATAAACACTGTCCCTTCACTACTGAGTACAGACCCGGCCTATAAACACCGACCCTTCACTACTGAGTACAGACCCGGCCTATAAACACCGACCCTTCACTACTGCGTACAGACCCGGTCTATAAACACCGACCCTTCACTACTGAGTACAGACCCGGCCTATAAACACCGACCCTTCACTACTGAGTACAGACCTGGCCTATAAACACCGACCCTCACTACTGAGCACAGACTCCACCTATAAACTCTGTCCCTTCACTACTGAGTACAGACCCGGTCTATAAACACCGACCCTCACTACCGAGAACAGACCCCATCCATAAACACTGTCCCTTCACTACTGAGTACAGACCCGGCCTATAAACACCGACCCTTCACTACTGAGTACAGACCCGGCCTATAAACACCGACCCTTCACTACTGAGTACAGACCCGGCCTATAAACACCGACCCTTCACTACTGCGTACAGACTTGGTCTATAAGCACTGACCCTTCACTACTGCGTACAGACCCGGTCTATAAACACCGACCCTCACTACCGAGTACAGACTGCATCTATAAACACTGTCCCTTCACTACTGTGTACAGACCCGTTCAATAAACACTGACCCTCACTACTGAGTACAGACTCCATCTATAAATGCTGTCCCTTCACTACTGAGTACAGACAGGTCTATAAACACCAACCATTCACTACCGAGTACAGACCCCATCTATAAACACCGTCACTTCACTACTGAGTACAGAGCCGGTCTATAAACACCGACCCTTCACTACTGAGTACAGACCCAGTCTATAAACACTGTCCCTTCACTACTGAGTACAGACGCTGTCTGTAAACACTGTCCCTACACTACCGAGTACAGACTCGGTCTATAAACATGGTCCCTTCACTACTGAGTGCAGACCTGGTGTATAAACACAGTCCCTTCACTACTGAGTACAGGCCTGGTCTATAAACACCAACCCTTCATATTTGAGTACAGGCCTATTCTTTAAACACTGTCCCTTCAAAAGTGAACACAGGGCTGGTCTATAAACACCAACCCTTCACAACCGAGTACAGACCCCATCTATAAACACCGACCCTTCGCTATTGAGTACAGTCCCGGTCTATAAACACCAACCCTTCACTACTGAGTACAGGCCTGGTCTTTAAACACCGTCCCTTCACTACTGGATACAGATCCGGTCTATAAACACCAACCCTTCAGTACTGAGCACAGCCCTGGTCTATAAACACCGTGCCTTCACTACCGAGTACAGACCCGGTCTATAAACACTGTTCCTTCACTACCGAGTACAGGCATGATCTATAAACACCGTCCCTTCACTACTGGATACAGATCCGGTCTATAAACACCAACCCTTCAGTACTGAGCACAGCCCTGGTCTATAAACACCGTGCCTTCACGATCGAGTACAGACCCGGTCTATAAACACCAACCCTTCAGTACTGAGCACAGCCCTGGTCTATAAACACCGTGCCTTCACTACCGAGTACAGACCCGGTCTATAAACACTGTTCCTTCACTACCGAGTACAGGCATGATCTATAAACACCGTCCCTTCACTACTGGATACAGATCCGGTCTATAAACACCAACCCTTCAGTACTGAGCACAGCCCTGGTCTATAAACACCGTGCCTTCACGATCGAGTACAGACCCGGTCTATAAACACTGTTCCTTCATACTGAGTACAGACTCGGTCTATAAACAGTGTCCTTTCACTACTTAGTACAGACCTGGTCTATAAACATCGTCCCTTCATACTGAGTGCAGACTCGGTCTATAAACACCGTCCCTTCACCACTGAGTACAGACCCAATCTATAAACACCGTCCCTTCACTATTAGGTACAGACCCGGTCTATAAACACCGTCCCTTCACTACTGGATACTGACTCAGTCTATAAACACCGTCCCTTCACTATCAGGTACAGACCCGGTCTATAAACACCGTCCCTTCACTACTGAGTACAGGCCTGGTCTATAAACACCACCCCTTCACTACTGAGTACAGGCCTGGTTTATAAACACCGTGCCTTCACTACCGAGCACAGACCCGGTTTTATAAACACTGTTCCTTCACTACTGAGTACACACCCCATCCATGAACACCGTCCCTTCACGACCGAGTACAGACCCGGTCTATAAACACCGTCCCTTCATACTGAGTACAGACCCGGTCTATAAACACTGTCTTTTCACTACTGAGTGCAGACCTGGTCTATAAACACTGTCCCTTCACGACTGAGTACAGACCCAATCTTTAAACACTGTCCCTTCACTATCAGGTACAGACCCGGTCTATAAACACAGTCCCTTCACTACTGATTACAGGCTTGGTCTTTAAACACCATCCCGTCACTACTAAGTACAAGCCTGGTCTATAAACACCAACCCTTCACTACTGGATACAGACTAGGTCTATAAACACCGTCCCTTCACTACCGAGTACAGGCCTGGTCTTTAAACACCGTCCCTCCACTGCTGAGTACAGGCCTGGTCTATAAACACCGTCCCTTCACTACTGAGTACAGGCTTTGTCTTTAAACACCGTCCCTTCACTACTGAGTACAGGCCTGGTCTATAAACACCGTCCCTTCACTACTGAGTACAGGCCTGGTCTTTAAACACCGTCCCTTCACTACTGAGTACAGGCCTGGTCTATAAACACCGTCCCTTCACTACTGAGTACAGGCCTGGTCTTTAAACACCGTCCCTTCACTACTGAGTACAGGCCTGGTCTATAAACACCGTCCCTTCACTACTGAGTACAGGCCTGGTCTATAAACACCAACCCTTCACTACTGGATACAGGCCTGGTCTTCTAACACCGTCCCTTCTCTACTGAGTACAGGCCTAGTCTATAAATCCCGTCCCTCCACTACTGAGTACAGGCCTGGTCTATAAACACCGTCCCTTCACTACTGAGTACAGGCCTGGTCTTTAAACACCGTCCCTCCACTGCTGAGTACCAGCCTGGTCTATAAACACCGTCCCTTCACTAGTGGGTACAGGCCTGGTCTTAATCACCGTCCCTTCATTATTGGATACAGACCCGGTCTATAAACACCGTCCCTTCACTACTGAGTACAGGCCTGGTCTTTAAACGCCGTCCCTTCACTACTGGATACAGATCCGGTCTAAAAACACCAACCCTTCAGTACTGAGTACAAGCCCTGGTCTATAAACACCGTGCCTTCACTACCGAGTACAGACCCGGTCTATAAACACTGTCCATTCACTACCGAGTACAGACCCCATCCATAAACACTGTCCCTTCACTACTGACTACAGACCCGGACTATAAACACCGTACCCACATACTGAGTACAGACCTGGTCTATAAACACTGTCCCTTCACTACTGAGTACAGACCTTGTCTATAAACACTGTCCCTTCATTACTGAGTACTGGCCTGGTCTATAAACACCAACCCTTCACTATTGAGTACTGGCCTGATCATTAAACACCGTCCCTTCACTACTGAATACAGGCCTGGTCTATAAATACGAACCCTTCACTACTGAGTACAGGCCTTGTCTATAAACACCGTCCGTTCACTACTGAGTACAGGTCTGGTCTTTAATCACCGTCCCTTCACTCCTGAGTACAGGCCTTGTCTATAAACACCAACCCTTCTGTACTGAGTACAGGTCTGGTCTATAAACACCGTGCCTTCACTACCGAGTACAGACCCGGTCTATAAACACCGTCCCTTCATACTGAGTACAGATTCAGTCTATAAACACTGTCCTTTCACTACTGAGTGCAGACCTGGTCTATAAACATTGTCCCTTCACTACCTGGTACAGACCCGTCTCAACATTGTTCCATCACTACCGAGTCCAGACTGGTCTATAAACACCATCCCTTCAGTACAGAGTACAGACCCAATCTCAACATTGTCCTTTCAATCTTGGATTGGGTTAGTGGTGATAATGCCAGATAATTTTTCTGGCAGGGACTATTTGGGAGGACTTCGTACCAGATGTGTTAAACGTTAGCATGATGTTCTCTCATTCATCCTTCTGCCTTCTCTCTCCTGCAGGGTATACCTGGTCCTCAGGGAGCCATGGGTCCCCCTGGCCACAAGGTAAGTCACATCTGCTGGAGAACCTCCAGCATTGAGTTGCGGTTGATTAAACCCTGGCGTGAGGTGCCCAACTCTTTGCCTAGTCTGTCCATCTGATCTCCTGCTGAGTGGCATGCCCGCCTCCCAGTCCAACAAATGATTCAGATCTGTTCCTGCCGATTCTCCCCTTGCAGAGCCGTCTAGGACTGGGCATTCCTGTCAGAAATGGTTCTCGTTGGGAGTGCTGCACAGGAAAATCACTTTCCCTGCTTTTCCATTGGGTGGAACAGAGAGTCTGGGGCCCAGGCGATTCCTGAGCAGCATTTACTTCAGAACCCAGTCTCGCTGGCATTGCCAGCCGGGGTGGGGAGGGGGGAGCGGTTGGAGGGTATGGACACAGCGTTAATGGTTAAGTCTTGTGATTCAGCCCAAAGTTCATGTTCTCCGAATGCTCAGAACCAGGGACGGAGCGAATGCTTTTGGTTATTGTTTCATCATTGAGTTTTTTTTCCTTAAGCCCTGGCCTTGTAATAGAGAATCCAAAGAGCGGCTGCTCACAGGGGAATCTGTGTTCCTCGATGACACCCCGAGTATACCCTCAAGGTAGTGGTCAGAGAACACCGATCGTAAGATCGTAATTTCAACCTTCCACACCCATGACCACGACCGTCTAGAAGGACAAGGGCAGCAGATACATGGGAACACCACCATCTGCAAGTTCCGCTCCAAGCCACTCACCATCCTGACTTGGAACTATATCGTCGTTCCTTCACTGTCACTGGGTCAAAATCCTGGAACTCTCTCCCTAACAGCACTGTGGGTGTACCTACACCACATGGACTTCAGTGGCTCAAGAAGGCAGCTCACCACCACCTTCTCAAGGGCAATTAGGGATGGGCAATAAATGTTGGCCCAGCCAGCAAAGCCCACATCCCATGAATGAATAAGACACCTCAGAGCATCTGTTCACCTCATGCAGTGTACAAAACTCTCCACAGCCTCAGCCTTCCCTATCCTTCTCCTCTCCCACAGCCCTCCAAGATCTCTGCGCTCCTCCAATTCAGGCCTCTTTTGTACCGCTGATTTTAGTTGCTCTCCCATTGGTGACCGTGCCTTCAGCTGCCTGGGCCCCAAGCTCTGTAATTCCACCCTAAACCTTTCCCCCTCTTCTCCTTCCCTTAAGACACTCCTTAAAACCTCCCTCTTTGACCAAGTCTTTGGTGATCTTTCCTAATCTCTCCTGGCGTGTCTTGCTGTCAGATTTTTACACCTTAATGCTCCGGTGAAGGGCCTTGGGGTCGTTTACTGTATGAAAGATGTTTTCTAAATGCATATTGTTGTTTTTGATTGACGGTGAGGGGGAGATCACTCTAATATCCCTTCCTGGTTTTCCCTCCTGCAGGGTCCGACTGGAAAGCCTGGACTGCCTGGAATTCCTGGTGCTGATGGTCCTCCTGTAGGTATCCACAGAATATCTGCTGTTATGTAGTGCTGAGTCCCCACTCTCACATTTATTAATGGACCATCGACAACAGTTTCTGCCCTTTACACGGTGGGGTTGGATGGGGGGGAGGGGGCTGGGGTTGGGGAGAGGTGAGGGGAGGAGAGGGGTTGGGAGATAAGGGGAGGGCAGAGAGGGGAGGAAGGAGTGGGGAGGGGAGGGCAGGGAGGAGAGGGAAAGAGAGAAGAGGGGAGGGCAGGGGAGAGAGGGGAGGGTAGGGGGAGAGAGGGGAGGAGAGGAGAGGGGAGGGCAGGGGAGAGAGGGGAGGAGAGGAGAGGGGAGGGCAGGGGAGAGAGGGGAGGAGAGGAGAGGGGAGGGCAGGGGGAAAGAGGGGAGGAGAGGGGAGGGTAGTGGGGGAGAGGGAAGGAGAGGGGAGGGTAGTGGGAGAGAGGGAAGGAGAGAGGGGAGGGGAGGGCAGGGGGAGAGAGGGGAGGGTAGGGGGAGAGAGGGAAGGCCAGGGGGAGAGAGGGAAGGAGAGGAGAGGGGAGGGGAGTGGAAGGGGTCGGTTTTGGAAACAGGGTGACTGAACCCTCTGGTCTTCGTTGACTGCACTTCATTTATCCTGTGGCTTTTGGGACTGAGCCGGCTGTACGATGAAATGCTTATAGGTCGACTCCACAATACAAGAACACAAGAAATAGGAGCAGGACCAGACCACATGGCCCCTCGAGTCTGCTCCGCCATCCAATATGATCACAGCTGATCTCAGGCTTCAACTCCATTTTCCCGCCCGCTCCCCATATCCCTCAATTCCCTCAGAGACCAAAAATCTGTCTCCCCCAGACTTGAATGTATTCAACGATGGAGCATCCACAACCCTCTGTGGTAGAGAATTCCAAAGATTCACCACCCTTTGAGTGAAGAAATTTCTCCTCATCTCAGCCCTAAATGATCGGCCCCTTATCCTGAGGCTGTGTCCCTGTGTTTTAGACTCTCCGACCAGTGGAAGCAGCCTCTCACTGTCCACGCGATCAACCCCCTTCAGAATGCTGTCTGTTTCAATGAGGTCGCCTCTCATTATTCTAAACCCCAGAGAACATAAACCCAATTTACTCAGCCTCTCATCATAGGACAATCCCCTCATCCCAGGATCCAATCTACTGAACCTTCACTGTACCGCCTCCAATGCAAGTATATCCTCCCTTAAATATGGAGACCAAACTAACATGCATTATTCCAGGTGTGGTCTCGCCAAAGCCATGTACACCTTCAGGAAGGCTTCTTTATTCCTCTACTCCAATCCCCTTGTGCTTAAGGCCAATCTGGTACCTGAGGCAGGTACTCCTGGATACTGTTCAGAATTGAGCAGCGAGCTCACTGATGGGACCTGGAGAGGTGTAGGCTTCTCACACATGGTGGGAGGTGGGCGTGGGGGAAGCAGGGATTGTTAGGGATCTGTTCAGCCTGGCTCCAGATAGCCCTGTAATCCAGTGATCTACTACATTGGGTGGGGCAAACCTAGTGCAGCTTGCTTGCCACCTCCAGCCCTTCCTGGGCATGTTGAGCCTCTGGCGGCCCCTGTATTGACGTCTTGAGGTCTTTCCGTTCATAGGGTCTTTGAAACGAGAGTGAAGGAGAGATTTTTCCGAGCCATCTGAGCTAGACCCCTCTCCCTGGAGGTAGAATGAATGCAGCTGATGATGTCATTAAATCCAGGACAAAGCTTGATTGGCACCCCATCTACAAACATTCACTCCCTCCACCACCGACGCACAGTAGCAGCAGTGTGTACCAACTACAAGATGCACTGCCGGAACTCACCAAGGCTCCTTAGACAGCACCATCCAAACCCACGACCACTACCATCCAGAAGGACAAGGGCAGCAGATACATGGGAACACCACCATCTGGGTGTTCCCCTCCAAGCCACTCAACATCCTGACTTGGAAATATATTGCCGTTCCTTCACTGTCACTGGGTCAAAATCCTGGATTCCCTCCCTAACAGTACTGTGGGTGTACCCACACCACATGGACTGCAGCGGTTCAAGAAGGCAGCTCGCCACCAGCTTCTCAAGGGCAGTTAGGGACGGGCAATAAATGCTGGTCAGCCAGCGACGCCCACATCCCGTGAATGAATAAAAAATAATAAATAAATCCTATGCGGTTTAATATGAGAAGCAGGGCTGGTTGACCCCCAAAACGCCTCTCATCCCTGAAAGGATTGTGGCCCCATCTAGCATGGAAGGAGGCCATTTGGCCCATCATGCCTGTACCCGCAATCTGAAAGAGTGATCCAACTAGTCCCGCACACGGCTGTTTTGCCATCGCCCAGCAATCTTTCCTTTATCAATGGAGATCGGATTCCCGTCAGTGGAATGTGATCTATTCCAGTCTACCTCAGGACTCTTTGAGGAAGCTTTTGGAGCCTGCTAGACCAAAGAAAACCACTACAACCAGTCAAATGTTTTTCCAAGGAGGAATTTCACAATAAGATGCAAACTATTGCTTCAGCTAATCTCAGCAGCGCAAGTGAAGCAATTGAAAAGTGAAACCGTCTTGTGGGACTGAAACTCTATAAAACACGGTGTCCCAAGGCTGATTGTACGTTGCTGCTCTGTCAGTAACTACAGGAGCTGCCGTATGCCATGACCAGTTAGCCTTGTCTAATTGATCCGTCCTCACTGGTTGAACACACAGAACTGTGTGCGTGTGTGGGGCAGGGTGGGAGCGGGGAGGGGGGGAATGTTGTGGAGTAGAGATGATAAAGTGACAGCTCTGGCAATCCAGAGGCCCAGGCTCATGCTCTGGGACATGGGTTCAAATCCCACCACGGCAGCTGGTGGAATTTAAATTCAATCAACAAAACTAGCCTTGGCCATGGTGACCATGACAACTTTCATGGATTGATGTCAAAAACCCATCTGGTTCACTAAGGCCCCTTTAGGGAAGGAAATCTGCCGTCCTTACCCGGTCTGGCCTACATGTGACTCCAGACCCGTAGCAATGCGGGTGACCCTTAACTGCCCTCTGAAATAGCCCAGCAAGCCTCTCAGTCCAAGGGCAGTTAGGGATGGGCAACCAATGCTGGCCCACATCCCTTGAAAGAATAAATAAAACTGACGGACTCCAGAGGAGCCTGTCGTTGGTCCCAATTTCTGCCTTGTGACCTAAACCACCTTCTTTCAAAAGAAAATGTGACCTGACTTAAAAAAGAATCAATCCTTCACAATTTCCGGCGTGTTTGAGCTCGCTGCCTGCGCTGTAGTTTGAACCCTTAGACTGCAGGCAGGCAAGGGAAATTCATCCTCCCTGGGCGTGGCCATTTATCTGCTCAGGCACCACGATGCTGTAGAGCGAGTGCTGATGTTACTGCATTGAAGGTGGTGGGGAGGGGAGGTGGGGGGCGGTGGACCTGTGAGATTTGAGCGGTGCAATGCGAAATTATAAACAGCCCCACCAACATTTGCTTATTCTAAAATAAAATGAGGATGACCACCAAAATCCAGGTTTGAAAATTAAGTTCTGACAGGTTCTCCAACTAAACCCCTGTCTTGGATTTGTGGCATTGAATTAATCACGGCAATTATTTATTGTGGTGAAGTGTTTTTGTTTTTCCTTGGTGCTGTCATCTGGCCTTTATTGGTCAAGTAGTGTTTTTGCTTTGTGGTGCTTCCTGACCTTTGACCTTTGTCAGGTTGTGATTTCTCTTTTCTTCTTTTTAACCTCACTTGCTCATTGGCGAAATCTGACCTCTGAACCTTAAGTCTGAGTTTGCTTTATTGGCGTGACTTAACCTCTGACCCCTGTTTCTTTTGTTCCTCTCAGGGTCACCCAGGTAAAGAAGGTCCAACGGGTTCCAAGGGCAACCAGGTATGTCGGTCTGCCGGAAGTGGGTCGGGCAAAGGAGGGGTTGCCCGTTTTTGGTTAGTTTAGAGGGTTGGGCTGTGATGCTCATTGAGAGTAAAAGCGTTGGAAGGTTTTAAGGTCAACCTGCTCGGTGGACCATGGGCACGTAATCTGACACCGTAGTGGCGCTGCTCCACCCTCAAAGGAGTTATCCTTCGGGTGTTGAAGGATCCTATCGCACCATTTTGAAGGAGAGCAGGGGAGTTCTCCCCAGGTTCCCGGCCAATATTTATCCCTCAACTCTTTGACATCACTTATACAAACAATCCGCTTAACTGGACCTTCGTTGATTTGCTGTTTTTTTGGAGCCTTTCCTGGGCACAAATTGCTTGCCCTACGTAACAGTTGCTGTCATTCTTGGCACTTTGAGAGGTTATTTCAAATGTGTCTTTGAGGGGGAACTCGGTGCGCTATGATGGAGGGGCTTTGCATATTAGGCTGCCATTTAGCTTGGCTTTACCTTCCAAATTTCCAATTTCACCCTTGTCGCCGTCGTCTTATCTGCCAGTTAGAGGCAGGGTCCCTGAAGCTCTATGGTCAAGGGCGAGCCAAGGGAAAGTCAGACATGGGGACACGGAGCACAGTAATGCCAGAATTGTGAAGATGCGCTCATAGTAAACAAAGTCATAGAGCCACAGGAGGAATTTAACCCAGGCGACGGGAGTCTCACCCGCCTGCTGGAGAGCCTGCGAGGGTCCAGTGTGGCCTCCTGGACTGTAGGCATGAAGTGCCAATCGAGTACCCGCAGTACCAAACAACTTAGAGAAATGAAACCACTGTACTGCTGGCCGTACTGCTATGTACGAATCCAGGGCACAGCATCTCACGGAGACATCCGGATCTCATAATGTTATTTTGAATGATATTTTATCTCTGAACCCTCCCAACTGGAGGCGAGTGCTGCCTCAGCGTTTAAGTGGGCCTTAGTGACGATGCTGGGAAGAAGGGACCACCATGCGCGTGCCCCGAGCCTCCCTTACTCGTGTAACCATCTCGCTCTTGTTTTCCACACACAGGGTCAGTCGGGTCCTCAGGGTCCAATCGGCTATCCTGGACCACGTGGCGTAAAGGTGAGCATCGGTGCCGAGCACCAACGGCTGCGTTGGCGACCCTGAGCGTTTGAGGCATTGCCTGTCTCCGCCGCTCGCACTACCGGGCCCCCACCCCAGAATTAACCGTCCTTCTGTTTCGTTTCAGGGATCTGAAGGAATCCGAGGGCTGAAGGGCCACAAAGGGGAAAAGGTGAGAGCGTTTCATCCAGTGTTTATATTTTCTGCGCGTCCATTTTCACACGGTGCCTGTCCGAGTTCTCTGATTGGCCATCTTTCCCTTGACTTTCTCCCCCAATCCCTGCCTCCGCCCTTCTTTTTGTATCCCTCTCCGGTTCATCGTTATGGTCGTCACTGCTCTCGACGAGCCCCCGCTCATTCCTCCCACCAGTCCAGCTGCCCATCCTTACCCACCCTTCCTCATCCTCTCTCACCCGCACTGCTGGGATCAAGCCTCGTATCCCCATCTCCTGCTCCAACTTGCCCTTTCGAGGTGGACCTCAAGACTGCAGAATTCCTCACCTCCCCGAATATTCCCTCCTTCTGACCATCCGCGGGCTCTTAAACCCTAATTTTGTCTTCAACCGACCAAACAAACGACTTAACCAAGCCTTAGCTCATCTTCAGCCAGGGGCGGTGGGCATGTTGTGGGCCTTGGCACATCAGCCGTTCCCGCACAGGGGCCATCACTGCCTGGCACTAACTGGGAGCCTCATGCCTGTCAATAGGGCACTTGCACTCACCGAGGGCACCCTTTGGTCAGATGCGAAGGCCCAGTTGGCACCAACTTGGCACCACCGGTCCCTTGCTGAGCCCAGGAGTTGCTACTTTGTGCCATAACCGTACGTGCATGCAGATAGTTCACCCGGGCACTCTTCCCGACCCATGGGGGCGAGCCCAACCTCAAAGCCTGCGTCCAAGTCACCACGAGCCAATTGTCCCTGGTCATGCCAGGCAGTGTGGCAACAAAAAGGCAATTGAGATGACTATTTTCTGTCACAATGAGAGCAGTGGGTTTGGGCGATAACCCTGCTGTGGGCACTGCTGGCCAGAGATAAGAGGCGGAATCTTCCGTTCCCACCAGCAGCGGGAATCACTCCCGCTCCCACACCCACCGCTGGACTTAGACTTCCGAGCGGAAGATTCCGACCGAGATGTGACTTTTCCAACGCACTCCTGGCTGCTTTTCAGAGCAGAGGCAGTGATGTAAGTGGTGTTGTTACTGGACTAGTTCTTCCAGAGACCCAGGGTAATGCTCTGGGGACTTGGGTTCAAATCCCACCACCGCAGATGGTGAAATTTGAATTCAATTAAAAAAAAAAATCTGGAATTAAAAGTCTGATGATGACCATGAAACCATTGCCAGTTGTTGTAAAAACTTATCTGGTTCACTAATGCCCTTATCTGGCCTACATGTGACTCCAGACCTACAGTAATGTGGTTGACTTTTAAATGCCCTCTGAATTAGGGATGGGCAATAAATGCTGGCCTAGCCAGCGATGCCCACATCCCATGAATGAATAATAAAAAAAAAATTCCCCTCGTCTTCAACTTGAAGTCATCCAAACCTCCGCAGCCAAGTCCAGTTCTCCCATCACCCACTGTGCTCACTGACCTACATTGGCTCACGGCCCATAATCATTTATTATGATTATTCTCATCCTTGTTTTTCCATCCCTTTGTGGCCTCACCACCACCCCCACTCCCCTCCCTATCTTTGTAATCTCCTCCGGTCCCTCAACCGTCCGAGATCGCCGCGCTCCTCTAATTCCAGCCTCTTGACCATCTTTAATTTTAGTCGCCCCACCAATGACGGCCATGCCTTCAGCTACCTGGGCCCCAAGCTCTGGAATTGCCTCCCTACACCCCTCCATCTCCCTACCTCGCTTCCCTGCTTTAAGATGCTCCTTAAAACCTGCCTCTCGGACCAAGCTTTTCTCCATCTGTCCTTACATCCCTCGTGTAGCTCACTGTCATATCTTGTTGGGTGATGCCCCTGTGAAAAGCCTCGGGATGTTCCTGTGATGTTAACGGAACTATATAAATGTAAGTTGTTGTTGATTCAGGAATTCGGGATGTCACATGAAGGTGAGATTGTTAGCTTTATCTCCCGGGGTGTCGAGAATCGTCTGAGCAGATCTACTGGAGATACTCTCATGTTCCTTCTTGGACCTGCCATTACGTATTCGAGCCATTTCCATTAGTCGCTGCTGTGGCTCAGTGGGTAACATGCTCACATCTGAGCCAGGTGGTCGTGGGTTCAAGCCCCACTCTGGAGGCCTGATCATACAATCTGGGCTGACATTCCAGTGCAGCACTGAGGGAGCACTGCACTGTTGGACATGCCTGTTTTATGGGGGGGACACGAAGCCGAGGGACCCGGTCTGATCCCCCTCCCCCCACCACTGCCCCCCAGGTCGACATAAAGGGCCCCACTGCTGCTATTTGGAGAAGAGCAGGTGAATTCTCCCCCGTTTTCCTGACTAATATTTATCCCTCAACCATCATCACGAGAATAAAAAGGGAAAACCTGGCCATTATCACCATGCTGTTTGTGGGATCTTGCTGTGCATAAATTGGTTGTTGCATTTCCTACATTATAACAGTGCCGACACTTCATGAAGAATTGCATTTGCACAAAAGCCTTCTGGGCTGTCCTGCCATTGTGAAAGGTGCTACATAAATGTGGGTTCTTTCCTTTTCTGTTGATATGTTGATGAGAGGAAGAGTGAGTTTAATTCTTGTGTCACTCTGCTTTGCGATAATTCACCCATTATCTATTTCTTTCCTCTAGGGTGAAGATGGCTTCCCAGGCTTCAAGGGAGACATGGGCCTCAAGGGCGAACGAGTAAGGATTTGTAATAGGTTATGATCGCTTATGTTAGGCCATCACTTGGTGTGTGTTGTTATGTAAGAATATAAGGAATAGGAGCAGGAATAGGCCTTTCAGCCCCTTGAGCCTACTCCACCGTTCAGTAGGATCGTGGCTGATTTGATTGTGGCCTTAACTCTATTTTCCTGCCTGCCCCTGATTGACTCCCTTGTCAGTCAAGAATCTGTCTAACTCAGCCGTGAATATATTCAATGACCTCAGCCTCCATTGCTCTCTGGCGTGGACAATTCCAAAATTCCTCTGTATCTCTGTCTTGAATGGGAGACCCCTTATTTTGAAACCATGTCCCCTAGTTCTAGATTGCTCGACAAGGGAAAACATCCTCTCAGCATCTACCCTGACGAGCTCCCTTGGAATCTCATGTGTTACAATCAGATCACCTCTCATTCTTCCAAACTACAATGGGTATAGGCCCAACCTGGTAAACCTTTTCTCAAAAGACAATCCCTTCATTCCAGAAATCAGTCTGGCGAACCTTCTCTGCACTGCTTCCAATCCAAGTATATCCCTCTTTAAGTAAGGAGGGCAAAACTGCATACAGTACTCTAGGCGCAGTCTCACGTGCCCTGCACAGTTGTAGAAGTCTTCCTTATTTTTATACTACACCCTCTTTGTAATAAAGGCTAACATTCCTTTTGCCCTCCTAATCACTTGCTGTGTCTGCTTGCTAACTTTGTGGAGGGTCCGTGACCACCAAGGTGTCCCGGTTTGGAGTTGACGATGCTTTACCTGCATTGTAAACTGGGTGACCTCAACTCGCGAGGAATCCCGACCCGCTGACCTGGGATGAAGTTGACTGACTCCATGTCAGGAATCCACAAAGATGGGCTAACGGTTTCTGGTTTACAATTCTCACTGTGGAAGACAACCCAGGCCCTTGATATTCTAAGGTTCTTTCTCTCGCGCAAGGGAGTGTGTGTCACCAGGGAAATTGTAACAACATCATCCCAACCTGGAGGGTGCAAAGAGCTAAACTGTCATAGGAGCAAGAGGAGGCCATTCCACCATTCCATTAGATCATGGCTGACCTGTGTCTTAACTCTATTTAGCCATGTTGGTTCTATCAAACTTCCAATCAACTCCTCAGCCTCAAAAGCTTCTTCGGGAAGAGTTACAGAACTTCACAATGCTTTGTGTGAAGAAGTGCTTCCTGACATCAGTCCTGAAACACCTGACTCTCATATTAAGGTTATTACCACCTTGATTGAGACTTCATTAACCAGAGAAAATAGTTGTCCCCATTTACACTATCAACCCTTTCCATTATCTCCAACACCTGAACTCACCAGTCCCTTTTCTTTGTGAATATTATCCCAGTGCAGTTTTTCTTTTATTCTCCCACAGAATGTGGGCTTCGCTGGCTGGGTCAGCATTTATTGCCCACCCCTAATTGCCCTTGTGAAGGTGGTGGTGAGCTGCCTTCTTGAACCGCTGCAGTCCTTGTGGTGTAGGTACACCCACAGTGTTGTTAAGGAGGGAATTCCAGGATTTTGACCCAGCGACAGTGAAGGAATGGTGATATATTTCCAAGTCAGAGTGGTGTGTGGCTTGGAGAGGAACTTGCAGGTGGTGGTGTTCCCATCTATCTGCTGTCCTCGTCCTCCTAGATGGTAGTGGTTGTGGGTTTGGAAGGTGCTGTCTAAGGAGTCTTGGTGAGATTCTGCAGTGCATCTTGTAGATGGTACACACAGCTGCTACTGTGCATCGGTGGTGAAGGGAGTGAATGTTTGTGGATGTGGTGCCAATCAAACGCGTTGCTTTGTCCTGGATGGTGTCAAGCCTCTTGAGTGTTTTAGGAGCTGCACTCATCCAGGCAAGTGGGGAGTATTCCATCACACTCCTGACTTGTGCCTTGTCCATGGCGGACGGACATTGGGGAGTCAGGAGGTGAAGAAGCGTGGAGGGATATAGTGGTAGGGGATTCATTCGTGATGGAAGTAGACAGGCGCTTCTGCGGCCATAGATGTCACTCCAGGATGGTATGTTGCCTCCCGGGTTCCAGGGTCAAGGCAGTCAAGGAATGGCTGCAGGGGATTCAGAAGGGGGAGGATGAACAGCCAGAGGTCGCGGTCCATGTTGAGACCGATGACATAGGAAGAAAAAGAAATGAGGTCCTGCAAGCAGACTTTAGGGAGTTAGGTAGGAAATTGAAAAGCAGGACTTCAAAAGTAACAATCTCCGCATTACTCCTGGTGCCACGCAGTAGTGAGTATAGGAACAGAAGGATAGGGCAGATGAATGCATGGCTGGAGAGATGGTGCAGGAGGGAGGACTGTAGGTTCCTGGGGCATTGGGACCGTTTCTGGGGGAGGTGGGACCTGTACAAGTTGGGAGGGTTACATCTGAACAGGAACGGGAGCAACATCCCGCAAAAGTGCAGGGGGGATCGTAAAAAGGAAATTATGAAAGCTAAGAGAGTGCATGAGAAAGCATTCGTGGAATAAAGGAGAACCAAGAGGGGTTTTTTAAATATATAAAGAGCAAGAAAATAACTAGGGAAAGAGTAGGGCCAATTAGGGACCATAGAGGTAATGTGTGTGTGGACCCGGAAGACGTGGCTACAGTCCTCAATGAATACTTTATGTTGGTCTTCACAATGGAAAAGGACGATGCAGGTATAGATATCAGAGTGGAGGACTGTGAAATATTAGAGGAAATTAACATAGAGAGAGAGGAGGTACTAATGGGTTTAGCGGCCTTAAAAGTGGATAAATCCACGGGCCCAGATGAGATGTATCCCAGACTGTTGAGGGAGGCAAGGGAAGAGATATCAGGGGCCCTGGCAATAATTTTCAACTCCTCATTGGCCACAGGTGAGGTGCCAAGGGACTGGAGGATTGCTAACATTGTTCTATTATTTAAAAAGGGAAGAAGGGATAGACCAGGAAATTACTGGCCAGTCAGTCTCACCTCGGTGGTGGAGAAGTTACTAGAAAGAATTCTGGGGGACAAAATATATCTGCACTTGGAGAGACAGATTAATCAGGGATAGTCAGCATTGATTTGTTACGGAAAGATCGTGTTTGACAAATTTGTTTGAATTTTTTGAGGAGGTAACTAGGAGGGTTAATGAGGGTGATGTATTTGATGTGGTCTACATGGACTTTAGCAAGGCTTTTGATAAGGTCCCTCATGGCAGACTGGTCAAGAAAGTAAGAACCCATGGGATCCAAGGCAATGTGGCCCATGGGATCCAAAATTGGTTGAGAGGCAGGAAGCAGAGGGTGATGGTTGAGGGATGTTTCTGGAAGTCTGTTTCCAGTGGGGTTCTGCAGGGCTCGGTGCTGGGACTTTGCTGTTTGTGGTGTACATAAATGATTTGGACTTAAATGTAGGGGGTATGATCAAGAAGTCTTAGATAACACGAAAATTTGTAGGGTGGTAAATAGTGAGGAGGATAGCCGTAAACTGCAGGAGGATATCAATGGACTGGTCAGGCAGACAGAGCAGTGGCAAATGGAATTCAACCTGGAAAAGTATGAGGTAATGCACTTGGGGAGGGCTAACAGCCAAGAGATTACACTATGAATGGTAGGACCCTGGAAATTACTGAACATCAGAGGGATATGCATATCCACAGATCCCCGAGGGTAGCAGAGCAGGTATAAAAGGTGGTTAAGAAGGCATATGGGATACTTGCCTTTATTAGCTAAGGCATAGAATATAAGAGCAGGGAGGTTATGCTGGAACTGTATAAAATGCTGGTTAGGCCTCAACTAGAGTACTGCATACAGGTCTGGTCACCACATTATGGGAAGGATGTGATTGCCACTGGAGAGGGTGTAGAGGAGATTTACCAGGATTCTGCCTGGGCTGGAGGGTCTGAGTAATGAGGAAAGATTGGAAAAGCTGGGGTTGTTTTCCTTGGAGCAATGGAGGTTGGGAGGGGACCTGATAGAGGTGTATAAGATTATGAAGGGTATAGATAGAGTGGATAGGAAGGCACTTTTTCAGTCAATAACCAGGCGGCATAGGTTTAAGGTAAGAGGTAGAAGGCTAAGAGGGGAGTTGAGGAGAAATTTTTTCACCCAGATGGTGGTGGGAGTCTGGAATTCACGACCTGAAAGGGTGCTAGAGTCAGAAACTCTTGTAACATTTAAGAAGCATTTAGATATTCACTTGTGTTGCCATAGCCTCTAGGGCTGTGGGCCAAGCGCTGGAAAATTGGATTAGTGTAGTCAGATCTTTGTTGACCAGTCATTTGTTGAATGGCCTCCTTCTGTACTGTAAACGTCTATGAGCCCATGAGACTATGAGTCTACTCACTGTAGGATTCCTTGCCTCTGACCTGCTCTTGTAGCCACAGTATTTATATGGCTAGTCCAGTTCAGTTTCTGGTCAATGGTAACCCCCCAGGATGTTGATAGTGGGGGATTCAATGATGGTAATGCCATTGAATGTCAAGGGGCCATGGTTAGATTCTCTCTTGTTGGAAATGGTCATTGCCTGGCACTTGTGTGGCGTGAATGTTACCTGCTACTTATCAGCCCAAGCCTGGATTTTGTCCAGACCTTGCTAGATCTCGTCAGGGACTGTACCTGGGAATGTTTGATGGGGACAGTGTAGAGGGAGCTTTACTTTGTATCTAACCTGTGCTGTCCCTGTCCTGGGAGTGTTTAATGGGGACATTGTAGAGGGAGCTTTACTCTGTATCTAACCTGTGCTGTACCTGTCCTGGGAGTGTTTGCTGGGAACATTGTAGAGGGAGCTTTACTCTGTATCTAACCTGTGCTGTACCTGTCCTGGGAGTGTTTAATGGGGACATTGTAGAGGGAGCTTTACTCTGTATCTAACCCCGTGCTGTACCTGTCCTGGGAGTGTTTAATGGGGACATTGTAGAGGGAACTTTACTTTGTACCTAACCCGTGCTGTCCCTGTCCTGGGAGTGTTTGATGGGGACAGTGTGGAGGGAGCCAGTGTGGAGGGAGCTTTACTCTGTATCTAACCCGTGCTGTCCCTATCCTGGGAGTGCTTGATGGGGACAGTGTGGAGGGAGCTTTACTCTGTATCTAACCTGTGCTGTACCTGTCCTGGGAGTGTTTGATGGGACAGTGTAGATGGAACTTGACTCCGTATCTAACCCATGCTGCACCTGAGCTAGAGTTGCACCATGCTGGCACTGAATTCTACTGAAGCAGATATCAGTATTTAATGGGGTCCTCCTCCTCCTGGTACCATGGCCTAAGGTAACCATGGGCTTCCATTGGATTGGTCCATGATTATGCTTGGAAAAGTGTTGCAGTGGTCTGGGGCACTACCACTGTGTCACAATCCCCCTCTAATGTGGTGCAGAAAAAAAAAAATCATCAAAATAAAAAAACATACTCTTCTCATGCGGTATAAATTGTTGTTCCTTTTACATTTGGTAGTCTTGCGAATTGTCCTGATCAGTGGAAGATGAATTGTCATGGGTGGGCGGGACGAAAAGTTTGGTGGACCACCAAAAGGCCCGTTGACAAAATCCTACCCGAAATCTGTGAAGGTAACACTCAGTGACCATGAGGCTGGATTTTCCACTGTCTTCAGGTCACAGTGTATATATGAGGCATCTTAGAAATTCCTGAAAATGAGCCAACAAAGACATTTCACCAAGAAGATGCAGGGAGGGAAGGTGAACTGGCTCAGTCTCTCTCTCTCTCTCTCTCCCTCCCTCGTGTTTTCTGGTGTCATGTTGACCTCTCGACATTAGTCATCTGTAAAGGTTGCAACGCCTCTGTCTTTTTTAATTGTCCACTTTCTTTCTTTCAGGGGGAGCTCGGGCCAAGTGGTCCCCGAGGAGAGGATGGACCTGAAGGCCCCAAAGGTCGGGTGGGACCTCCAGGTGACCCTGGTCCCTTGGGTGCGACAGGTGAGAAGGTGAGAGACATTGTGATCTGTCGAACCCCCGGCTGGGGGAAGCCTTCTTGTTCAAGATCATTTTGGGTGAGAGGGATCAGTTCCCTCCTACTTTTATTCGTTCCCCATCTCTGCATCTGATCTCTCCTTCCCTACCCCCTACCCTCTCTCCCTCACCTCTGACCCTTCCTTCTGTCTTTTGCCTCTGATCCCTCCATAACCTCTGACCCCACCTCCATCCCTCACCACTGACCCCTCCCTCCTGCACCTCCGACCCTTCCTTCTTTCCCTCACTCCTTACCCTCTCTCCCTCAACCCTATCCCCTCTCCCTCATCCCTGTCCCCTCCCTCCATCACCTTCGACCCCTCTCTCTCTTACCTTTGACCCTTCCTTCCTTCGCTCATCCTTTACTCTCACTCCCCTCACCTCTGACCCTTCTCTCGCTTGCTTCCAACCCTTCCTTCCCTCCCTCACCTTTTACCCTTGCCTCCCTCACCTTCTGCCTTCCCTACCTCCCTCCCTTACTCCCTAGCCTTTGTCGCCTCCACCCTTCCTTTCCTCCTCACCTCCTACCCTTCCCTCCCGCACCTTCTACCTTCTCTCCTGTCCTCTCCTCCTCCGCTACCTTAGTTCCTTGCTGTTCTATTCATTCCTCTCTTTCTTTCTCTCCATCCTTGCAAAGCGATCCTCCCTGTCGAGAATGAAGTTGACTCTGTCAAAGTGTTGTGGGTGAATTGGAATGGGAGTTGGTTCACCATTTGCTCCTGTGCTTCTGACCTTGCAACCTCTCCATCGCACAGGCAGCCTATTTCCAGAGTTGTTCGCCTCCTACTTGCCCCCCACCACTGTGGCTCCACCTATCTGCTCTTGAAACCTTAGCCCATGCCTTCGTCAGCTTCAGACTCAACCCTTTCAATCTCCTCCTGGCCAGTTTCCCATCCTCAACCCTCCTTGAGCTCTGCTGCCAATACCCAATCTCACACCAAGCTCCACTCACCCATCGCCACAGCTCTCCCCCTCTTCCCCCGCCCTTGCTGACAAACCCACTCGCCTCCAATTTCCACCCTTGAATAATGGCGAAAAGAGAGGCATGTTGTGGAAGCTTTTCATCTGGCACTCATCAGGACAAATGCAAAGAATGCCAAATTTCAAAGGATCACAGCAATCTACACTGCAGGAGAAAGGGGTGCTGATTGGTTGGCAAGTCGACTCTGATTGGCTGAGACATTGCCGTGGAGAAAGCAACAGGGAACCATAGGCTCTCCAAGTTCCCGGGTAATTCAAAAAAGTGGCAGGGCTTGAATGTATCCCTTTCGTCTGCAGAGAATGGGTCCCTGCATGTGAGCACCCTTTCACTAATCAGCACCCTTTTCTCCTGTGGTATAGATTGTGGTGATTGTTTGAAATTTGGCACACTTGTGTTTGTCCTGATGAGTGCAAGGTGAAAATCTTCACCAACATCTTTCTCTTTTCAGCAATATTCCACTTCTCACCCTCATGTAAAGATCCCTCATGTGAGGCCTCCTCCTTCACTGTCTCCAGGAGCTCCTCCAGCCCTACTGGTCTCCGAGAGCTCTCCACTCACCTGGCTCAGGTCCCTAAATCCTCCTGCCTCGATATTTCTCTTCATCTTAAAGACACTGCTGAAGACCTACCCTTGACCAAGCCTTTGGTCATTGGACCTAAGATCTGCTTCTCTTTCTGTGGCATGGTGTCAAAGTTGGTCTGATGACACTCCAGTAAGCACCTTATACCATGTTAAAAGCACTGCATAACTACAAGATGTTGGTAATGGGCAGTGAGTGTACATGTATTGTGATTATCCCCATTTTATACCCTCTGTCTCCCTGTTTTTAGGGTAAACTCGGAGTGCCTGGTCTCCCTGGTTACCCCGGACGACAAGGCCCCAAGGTAAGAAGATGTAATTGACAACTCCAATCCAAGACGGAGTTATACAGCCCTTAATAATAATCAGTCAATTATTTAATGTATAATTTTTCTCTGGAGGAATGCTTTGAGTATTTCTTGTCCCTGTGTGTATGGGGTGTATGTGTATGTGCCTCTGTTTGTATTTATTTAAGTGTGGGTATATGCCTTTGTGTGCAGGCTGTGTGCCTAAATGCATGTGCGCACATGTTAACACTTAGCCTGTGAGTTACAAGGTCATGGGTTTTTTTATTTGTTCACGGGATGTGGGCCTCACTGGCTGGGCCAGCATTTATTGCCCATCCCTAATTGCCCTTGAGAAGGCGGTGGTGAGCTGCCTTCTTGAACCGATGCAGTCCATGTGGTGTAGGGAGGGAGTTCCCGGATTTTGACCCAGTGACAGTGAAGGAACGGTGATATATTTCGAAGTCAGGATGGTGTGTGGCTTGGAGGGGAACTTGTAGGGGGTGGTGTTCCCATGCGTCTGCTGCCCTTGTCCTTCTAGAGGGTAGAGATCACAGATTTGGAAGGCGCTGTCAAAAGAGCCTTGGTGAGTTCCTGCAGTGCATTTTGTAGGTGGGATACACTGCTGCTACTGTGTGTTGGTGGTGGAGGGGGTGAATGTTTAAGGTGGTGGATGGGGTGCCAATCAAGCATCTGCTTTGACCTGAATGGTGTCGAGTTTCTTGACTGTTGTTGGAGCTGCACTCATCCAGAAGAGTGACTGAGACCCGGCCCACAGGCACAATGCGGGCTGACACTCCCAGTGCATTACCAAGGGAGTGCTGCACTCTTGGAGGTTCCGCCTTTTGGATGTAAAACCTGTTAAACCTATGCCCCGCCTGCCCTCCCAGGTGGAGGTAAAAGATCATGCGACCACCATTTTGAAGAGAAGGGGAGTTCTCCCTGGTGTCCTGGCCAATGTCCCTCAATTATCATCATAGTTAAAAAAAAAATCTGTTAATTATCACATTGCAGTTTATCAGATCTTGCTGTGTGCCAGTTGGCTATCATATTTCCTACAACCCCACTACAAAACGTATTTCAAGTGCTTTGGGGAATCCTGAGGTTGTGAAAGACCCTCTTAAAATGCAATTTATTTCAAGTGTGCATGTTTATATCTGTATTTGTGCACCTATTATTTTTTAATTTATTCTTTCATGGGATGTAGGTGTCGCTGGCAAGGCCAGCATTTGTTGCCCATCCCTAATTGCCCTTAAACTGAGTGCCTTGCTAGACCATTTCAGAGGGTAATTAAGGGTCAACCACATCGCTGTGGGTCTGGAGTCACATGTAGGCCAGACCAGAAAAGGACAGCAGATTTCCTTAGTGAACCAGATGGGTTTTTACAACAATCAGTGATAGTTGTCATGGTCACCGTTACTGGGACGAGCTTTACACTGCAGACTTACTAACTAAATCAAATTCCACCACTGCAAAATACCCTGTGTCCCCAGAGCATAAGCTGGGCCTCTGGATTACGAGTCCAGTGACATTAGCACAACACCACTGTGCGTGTGTCTCATTTGTACCTGTATGTGTATGTGTGTGTTGCACCTGTACCTGTGTTGCACCTGTGCCTGCGTCTGTACGTGTGTTTGTGTGTGTATGTGTGGGTGTCACATTTGTAACTGCGTCTGTACCGGTGTGTGTGCCTTTGTCCCCTTCCCAAGCCTGTGACCCCTTATCTAGTCCTGTCCTTATGAGGTCAGTTAGCTGAGCCCTGACCACATAACTCTGACAACACTCAAGAAGCTAGGCCAGCATTTATTGCCCATCCCTAATTGCCCTTGAGAAGGTGATGGTGAGCTGCCTTCTTGAACCGCTGCAGACCATGTGGTGTAGGTACACACACAGTGCTGTTAGGGAGGGAGTTCCAGGATTTTGACCCAGCGACAGTAAAGGGACGGTGATATATTTCCAAGTCAGGATGGTGAGTGGCTTGGAAGGGAACTTCCAGGTGGTTGTGTTCCCATGTGTCTGTTGCCCTTGTCCTTCTAGATCGTAGAGGTCGTGGGTTTGGAGGGTGCTATCAAAGGAGCCTTGGTGAATTCCTGCAGT
Source organism: Cetorhinus maximus (assembly GCF_964194155.1). Lineage (NCBI taxonomy): Eukaryota > Metazoa > Chordata > Chondrichthyes > Lamniformes > Cetorhinidae > Cetorhinus > Cetorhinus maximus. The sequence continues at coordinate 27,970,747 of NC_135899.1, read as the reverse complement.
GCATCTTGTAGATGGTACACACTGCTGCTACTGTGTGCCGGTGGTGGGGGGAGTGAATGTTTGCGGATGGGGTGCCAATCAAGCGGGCTGCTTTGTACTGGACGGTGTCAAGCTTCTTGAGTGTTGTGGGGGCGGCACTCATCCAGGCAAGTAGGGAGTATTCCATCACACTCCTGACTTGTGCCTTGTAGTTGGTGGACAGACTTTGGGGAGTCAGGAGGTGAGTTACTCACTGCAGGATTCCTAGCCTCTGACCCGCTTTTGTAGCCACAGTATTTATATGGCTAGTCCAGTTCAGTTTCTGGTCAATGGTAACCTCCAGGATGTTGATAGCGGGGGATTCAGTGATGGTAATGTCATTGAACATCAAGGGGTGATGGTTGAATTTTCTCTTGTTGGAGATGGTCATTGCCTGACACTTGTGTGGTGTGAATGTTACTTGCCACTTGTCAACCCAAGTCTGAATATTGTCCAGGTCTTGCTGCATTTGGACATGGAGTGCTTCAGTGGAGAAGTGTTGGAAGGATTAGCAGGCTGATTAACAGCTTCTTTGAACCATTTCATGGACGCTGTTTCCTTGGTCAAGTCCTGGAGTGGGACTTGAACCCGGAGCTTCTGGCTCAGAGGCAGGGAAGCTACCCACTGTTCATCCTCCAGCGAGACCTCGCAGGTAGATACTTGGGCACCACCAGCAGGCTCCTGCTTTTAGTGCTGACATCAGAAGATCTTCAAAGGCAGTGAGATTCCTCCCCCAGTCAATGAAGACTAAAATGTCAGGACTCGACACAGAAAGTTACCCACTGAATTGAGAAGCTCCCCTAGCTGCAGTACTGTGCGCATGATCCGGGATATCAGTAACACATCCCTGTCTGCTCTGTCTAACTGTCTGCTTTATTTTTCCAGGGCTCTCTTGGTTTCCCGGGATTCCCAGGAATGAATGGCGAGAAAGGTGCTCGGGTAAGTTCCTGAAGAAGCCTCTCACCATCGGAAACAACAGCAACAAACTCTCTGACGTCCTTCGGTTAATGAGGAAAGCCATGCCCAGTTAATGGAGATTCATCATATGTTTGTGTTTGTCTCCCACTCTCTGTCTCTCTCTCTGCCTCCCTCTGTCTCTCTCTATCTCTCTCTATCTCTCTGTCTCTCTCTCTCTATCTCTCTCTCTCTCTCTCTCTATCACTCTCTCTGTCTCCCTCTGTCTCTCTCTGTCTCTCTCTCTCTCTCTCTCTGTCTCTCTCTACTCTCTTTCTGTTCCTCTCTCCCTCTCCCACTCTGTCTCTGTCTCTATCTATATACTCTCTTTCTCTCCATCCCTCCCTCATTCTTGCTCCCTTTATTCCTCACTTGATTGTTATTTGTTTCTCTATCTCTTGTGTGTTGGGATGCATTTCACGCTTTCTCTGTGTTCCTATTTTCCCCCTGTTTCTGTTCCATCTTCCCTCTATCCCTGCCCCTCTCTCTCTCCCTCCCTTTGTTTACTTGCTTTCTCTGCTATATCTCCTCATTATGTCCCCTTGTCTGTTTTCTCTCTGCTTTCTCAACCGCTCACTCCTTCATCTATCTCTCCCCTCTTTCTGTCTCTCCCCCCTTTCTCCTCGATTCTGTCTCTTTTTCTACACTTTTGCTTCCACCTGTCTTTCCCACTCTCCCCCCTCTGTTTCACCCTCACTCTCTTTCCTTGCACTTTCTCCCTATTTCTGCCTCTCCTGCTCTCTCCTCTCTCTGTCTGTCTCACTCTTCCCTCTGCCTTTCTCATCTAATGCTCCCTCCTCCCTCTCCACACCTCTCTCTCTGTTTCTCCTGACCTTCCTGCATCTTTCTCTTCCATCTCTGCCCCTCCTGTCTCTCCTCTCTTTCTGTCTTTCTTCCCTATCCCTATCTCGCTATTTCTCCTGCATCTGTCTGTCTCACTCTGTCTATCTCTCACTCTGTCTATCTCTCACTCTGTCTATCTCTCATTCTGTCTATCTCTCATTCTGTCTATTTCTCACCGTCTATCTCTCACTCTGCCTGTCCCTTGCTCTGTCTCTCATCTCTCTGTCTCTCTCTCGCTCCATCTCTCTTTCACGCTCTATCTTCACTCTGTCTGTCTGTTTCTTGCTCTGTTTCCCTCCTGCTTTGTCTCTCTCCCTCATTTTTTCTGTCTGCCTGTCTCTGTCTCTCTCTCACTCTCATCTCTCTCACTCTGTCTGTCTGTCTCTTGCTCTGTCTCTCGTCTCTCTGTCTCCTGTTCTGTCTCTCCTACGCTCTGTCTATCTCTCACTCTGTCTGTCTGTCTGTCTCTTGCTCTGTCTCCCTCCTTCACTCTGTCCATCTGCCTGTCTCTCTCTCTCTCTCTCATTCTCTTTCTCACACACACACTCTCTCACTTCCTCGGTATGTCTGTCTGTGACTGTCTCTCTCCATTTCTCTGTCTCTCTCACACTCTCTTGTATGTCTGTCTGTGCCTGTCTCTCCCTCCCTCCATTTCTCTGTCTCTCTCTCTCTCTCTCTCCATGTATCTTTCCACTGCCTCTGTCTTTCTCATCTAACCCCGTCTCCCACCTTTTTCCACCCTCCCCCCTCTTTCTACCCTTCTTTCTCCTCTCTGTTTTCCTGCATCTTTCTCCTCCATCTCTCCATCTTGCTCTTCCTCCTAACCTCCCAGGGTTTGCAAGGCAAGTTGGGTCAAAGAGGACAGCGCGGACCCATGGTAAGTCACGAGTTCATTGATCACTAAATATTTGAATGGGAATCTTTGCCAGTGTAGTTATTGTAAAGTAAATAATCATACAGAATGTAACCGAGGTGAATGGGACTCAGAGGGAGTGTAAGAGAAAACTGGGCAGTGGGAGTGTGATACGGAGCAGGTGTGGTCTCTACAACCTCACTCCCACATCTGACTATATGTGACCAGGATTTAAGCATTGACTGAGTGGCAACTAATTTTGGATTTCTCTCCAAGGGCCCACGTGGTCAACGAGGACCAAGAGGAGCAACGGGAAAACCAGGGGCAAAGGTGAGTCTTTAGACAGTGGGGCATGTGGGAGAAGTGGAGAGCAGCAAGAGTGTGAGCTGAAAATCAGCACATCAGAGGCATGTTTCATTATCAAGGGTAGGATCTAATAACAGAAATATAAACTGAGAGTGTGAGTGTGTAACAGATAAGGTGTTATAACTGAGTTTTATACTAAGTTTGAGTGTGTAACAGTGAGAGTGTTTTAACTGAGAATTTTATACTGAGTGTGTGTAACAGAGGGAGTGTTATAACAGAGAGTATTATACTGAGGGTGAGTGTGTAACAGAGGGAGTGTTATAACAGAGAGTATTATACTGAGGGTAAGTGTGTAACAGGGAGAGTGTTATAACTGAGAGTTTTATACTGAACCTGTGTGTGTAACAGTGAGTGTTATAACTAAGAGTTTTATACTGAGGGTGTGTGTGTAACAGGGAGTGTTATAACTGAGAGTTTTATACCGAGTTTGAGTGTGTAACAGTGAGAGTGTTATAACTAAGAGTTTTATACCGAGTTTGAGTGTGTAACAGTGAGAGTGTTATAACTGAGAGTTTTATACTGAGGGTGTGTGTGTAACAGTGAGAGTTTTATAACTGAGAGTTTTATACTGAGGGCGTGTGTGTAACAGTGAGAGTTTTATACCTGAGAGTTTTATACTGAGGGCGTGTGTGTAACAGTGAGAGTGTTATAACTGAGAGTTTTATACTGAGTTTGAGTGTGTAACAGGGAGAGTGTTATAACTGAGAGTTTTATACTGAGGGCGTGTGTGTAACAGGGAGATTGTTATAACTGAGAGTTTTATACTGAGGGTGTGTGTGTAACAGGGAGAGTGTTATAACTGAGAGTTTTATACCGAGTTTGAGTGTGTAACAGTGAGAGTTTTATAACTGAGAGTTTTATACTGAGTTTGAGTGTGTAACAGGGAGAGTGTTATAACTGAGAGTTTTATACTGAGTGTGTGTGTGTAACAGGGAGAGTGTTATAACTGAGAGTTTTATACTGAGTGTAAGTGTGTAACAGTGAGAGTTTTATAACTGAGAGTTTTATACCGAGTTTGAGTGTGTAACAGGGAGAGTGTTATAACTGAGAGCTTTATACTGAGGGCGTGTGTGTAACAGGGAGAGTGTTATAACTGAGAGTTTTATACTGAGGGCGTGTGTGTAACAGGGAGAGTGTTATAACTGAGAGTTTTATGCCGAGTTTGAGTGTGTAACAGGGAGAGTGTTATAACTGAGAGTTTTATACTGAGGGTGTGTGTGTAACAGGGAGAGTTTTATAACTGAGAGTTTTAAACTGAGTTTGAGTGTGTAACAGGGAGAGTGTTATAACTGAGAGCTTTATACTGAGGGCGTGTGTGTAACAGGGAGAGTGTTATAACTGAGAGTTTTATACCGAGTTTGAGTGTGTAACAGGGAGAGTGTTATAACTGAGAGTTTTATACTGAGGGTGTGTGTGTAACAGGGAGAGTGTTATAACTGAGAGTTTTATACTGAGGGCGTGTGTGTAACAGGGAGAGTGTTATAACTGAGAGTTTTATACTGAGGGCGTGTGTGTAACAGGGAGAGTGTTATAACTGAGAGTTTTATACTGAGGGTGTGTGTGTAAGAGGGAGAGTTTTATAACTGAGAGTTTTATACTGAGGGTGTGTGTGTAACAGGGAGAGTGTTATAACTGAGAGTTTTATACTGAGGGCGTGTGTGTAACAGGGAGAGTTTTATAACTGAGAGTTTTATACTGAGGGCGTGTGTGTAACAGGGAGAGTGTTATAACTGAGAGTTTTATACTGAGGGTGTGTGTGTAACAGGGAGAGTTTTATAACTGAGAGTTTTATACTGAGTTTGAGTGTGTAACAGGGAGAGTGTTATAACTGAGAGCTTTATACTGAGGGCGTGTGTGTAACAGGGAGAGTGTTATAACTGAGAGTTTTATACTGAGGTCGTGTGTGTAACAGGGAGAGTGTCATAACTGAGAGTTTTATACCGAGTTTGAGTGTGTAACAGTGAGAGTGTTATAACTGAGAGTTTTATACTGAGGGTGTGTGTGTAACAGGGAGAGTGTTATAACTGAGAGTTTTATACTGAGGGCGTGTGTGTAACAGGGAGAGTGTTATAACTGAGAGTTTTATACTGAGGGTGTGTGTGTAACAGGGAGAGTGTTATAACTGAGAGTTTTATACTGAGTGTGAGTGTGTAACAGTGAGAGTGTTATAACTGAGAGTTTTATACTGAGGGCGTGTGTGTAACAGGGAGAGTGTTATAACTGAGAGTTTTATACTGAGGGTGTGTGTGTAACAGGGAGAGTGTTATAACTGAGAGTTTTATACTGAGGGTGTGTGTGTAACAGGGGGACTGTTATAACTGAGAGTTTTATATTGAGTGTGAGTGTGTAACAGTGGGAGTGTTATAACTGAGAGTTTTATACTGAAGGAATGTGTGTAACTTGATGTTATGGAAGAGTTATCGAATGTGTGTATGGCCATGATGAACAGAGTGCGGATAAACTGATGCTGCACATTTACTCTGTGTCATGAAGCAATGTGACCTATTCTGTTCTTTTGTTCATTAACAGGGAGGCTCAGGAACTGATGGGCCACCGGGTCCTTCTGGCGAACGGGTGAGTATGTCCGATTGTGTCAAACTGTACCTCAGAACAACCAGTGCCTTCAGAATAGGACAAGGTCAGTGTCCCTTACAGGCCCATTTCCTTTCGATCGCTTGGCCCCACCTTCGCCCACAAACCCCTTTGCAAGGCACCTGTCCAATCGTCTCTTGAACATGAGTCCTGCTCACTGTCCTTCCCTGAGAGAAATCCCGCAGAACATTTCCATATAATCTAAGTGTTCAAAAATTTACAATCTTAGATCTAGCTCCCTCATTGCTAATTATTGCCTGCCGTGTTTTGGTGTCTTCATCGCAGTGAGCATCTTGCTTTGCTCAGCGTGGTCCTTCCATTCAACGGGGTGGCCCTGGACTCCCAGAAAACGCTGATCGGAGCTACAACGTTGCAATTCCCTGCCTGAGGCACATTCCCTTCAAGCACGGCTTCCGGGCTGGGATAGCATGATGGCGGGATCAACCCCCCACCTCTCTTAACTGCCCTACGCACCAACGCTGCCCTCCCCTAGAGTCCGAAGAATCCCAAGGCGTTAACGTTGGAGCATAATGAGAAACAAAATCCACACAGTGACACGTAGGGAACCTTTGGGACAGCTGACCAAGAGCTTGCGGCCACAGATATAAGGCTTCAGAAGAAGCAGTGGGAGAGGCGGGAAGGTTCAGGGAGGGAATTCCTGAGCTTGGCTCACCCATGCTGGGAATGAAAGGAATTCGCTTTAATGGGGATAGCAAGGTTACAATGGGCACTAGATCCCACAATGTGGTGCCAGCAGTGTTTCACAAAGCCGCAACCTCTGCGGGAATCAAGCACCAGGACAATTGGTCACCAAAGAAACGGGCCGAGTCTGCAAACGGGCCTGTCTACTTCCGATCCTCACCAGGCACATTGATTACTTAGATACCAGAGGAGGGGTCCATAGCCGCCATCTCCCTACGCCCCCACCCAGGTCACCCCAATATCAACCAATTGCCCTGCTCCACTCTGTGGGCACCCACTCAATTTATGCTGCCACTCCTCTCACTCTGCACACCAAACCCCCAGTAGTGTGGGATATGGCGAGGGCCACCGCTAACAGGTGGGCGGAAGATCAGACCAGCCCCAAGTCGGGTTGGCACCAAAATGGCCTGCCTTGGATTTTCGGGGGGCCGTTCAGAGATATGGCAGGGCTAACGCCCACTCCAACTGACCCCCCTCACCCACCCACCCAACCCACCCACCCCCGGCTTCCAGTCCAAAATGGCCACAGTCTAAAAGCAAACTGTGATTCTCATGGTGACTGTCGGACCTGAACCCATTATCTCACTCATTGTATATACCATCTATGAGTTTGATGGTCCGCATTTTCGTCTTGTGAGGTTGGGGGCTTAACTTGCGCATGGAATTTGTGAGTTAGGGGTTTATCACTCATGAACACTTTACATGATGATTGTTAGGTAGCTGTAGCTCAGAGTTCTCAGCTTGCTGCCCTACGCAGTATTAGAAATTCGGCACCTGCCCCTCTGTGCAGTGTTAACAAGTTGGCATGCTCCTGATCAAACCTGTTCTGTGCGTCGTTTTCATTAACTAATCTTCCTCTTCTTTACAACACAGGGTCTTCCAGGGCCTCAAGGAGCAACAGGCTTCGCAGGACCAAAGGGACCACCTGTAAGTGAATTTGAAAAGATCCCCTCACTCCTGACTCCTTTTGTCCCAAGGGACCATCCCATAGAACATGCACACAGATACACACACACACTGATATTCCCTGTGAGATATCTGTACACACAGACTGAGGTGAAATTCCCCTGTGTGCTATCTGTAACACACACACTGGGTGAAATTCCCTCTGTGTGGTATCTGTAACACACACACTGGGTGAAATTCCCCCGTGTGGTATCTGTAACACACACACTGGGTGAAATTCCCCCGTGTGGTATCTGTAACACACACACTGGGTGAAATTCCCCCGTGTGGTATCTGTAACATACACACTGGGTGAAATTCCCTTGTGTGCTATCTGTAACAACACACTGGGCCAGTGTCTTTAGTGGACAGTTTTTCTTGCATGTTAGCATTGAAACCATAAGACCATAAGACTTAGGAGCAGAAATTAGGCCATTCGGCCCATCGACTCTGCTCCGCCATTCAATCATGGCTGATAAGTTTCTCAACCCCATTCTCCCGCCTTCTCCCCGTAACCTTTGATCCCCTTACCAATCAAGAACCTATCTATCTCGGTCTTAAATACACTCAATGATCTGGCCTCCACAGCCTTCTGTGGCAATGAATTCCATAGATTCACCACTCTCTGGCTAAAGAAGTTTCTCCTCGTCTCTGTTCTAAAAGGTCTTCCCTTTACTCTGAGGCTGTGCCCTCGGGTCCTAGTCTCTCCTACTATTGGAAACATCTTCCCTACGTCCACTCTATCCAGGCCTTTCAGTATTCTGTAAGTTTCAATCAGATCCCCCCTCATCCTTCTAAACTCCATCGAGTATAGACCCAGAGCCCTCAAATGTTCCTCATATGTTAAGCCTTTCATTCCTGGGATCATTCTCGTGAACCTCCTCTGGACCCTCTCCAGGGCCAGCACATCCTTCCTGAGATACGGGTCCCAAAATTGCTCACAATATTCTAAATGTGGTCTGACCAGAGCCTTATAAAGCCTCAGCAGCACACCTGTGCTTTTATATTCTAGTCCTCTTGAAATAAATGCCAACATTGCATTTGCCTTCCTAACTACCGACTCAACCTACAAGTTAACCTTAAGAGAATCCTGGACTAGGACTCCCAAGTCCCTTTGCACTCCAGATTTCTGAATTCTCTCCCCATTTAGAAAATAGTCTATGCCTCTATTCTTCCTACCAAAGTGCATGACCTCACACTTCCCCACATTGTATTCCATCTGCCACTTCTTTGCCCATTCTCCTAACCTGTCCAAATCCTTCTGCAGCCTCCCCGCCTCCTCAATACTACCTGTCCCTCCACCTATCTTTGTATCATCTGCAAACTTAGCCAGAATGCCCTCAATTCCTTCATCTAGATCATTAATGTATAAAGTAAAAAGTTGTGGTCTCAACAAATCATCAAGACACTGACAACAGTCCCCATGGGGCTAACCTCAGCCTCCCCCAATCCCCACCCTGTCCGTACCCTGTGCTTTCTCATTTGACGTTAACAGCAACCAATGTCTGCAGCGATTAAAGGGCTGCAGCAGTGAGGTGGTGAATACTAACCACACTTTTCTGTTACTAGGGACCGCCAGGAAAGGATGGGCTCCCAGGACACCCTGGACAGAGAGGGGAAGTGGTAAGTTTATCCTTCCAGAAGGGTTGGCGAGGAAGAAGTTGTTCTTATACACCATCTTCTGTGGCCCTGGGACCTCCCAGAACACTGGGAAGGTCAATTTTCCAGAGGAACGTGTTTCATCGGGAAGGTTAATGTGTCAGAGGAATGGGTTTCATTGCAAGGGTAAATGTGCCAGTGGAAATGGATCAATTGGGAGGGTTAATATATCAGAGGGATGGGTTTTAAAAGGCAAGCGAGGAATTGGGAAGAACATGTTTGATAGAGAGGTCTTGTGGTGCAGTGGGCAGCGTCCCTACCTCTGAGCCAGAAGCTCCGGGTTCGAGTCCTGTTCCAGGACTCAGTGGCCACAGAATATATGTTCATAATGTGACCGAGCAAGCTGATTATCAGCCTGTAACTCCTTCCGATACGCCTGATGGCCGTCGGTGAGAGCGGGAGAGTTTCCTGGTCGGCCTTACTGCAGAAAGTAATGGTAAATCACTGCAGTACTTTGGTAAGCATCATCATGGACCAATCCAATTGAAGTCCATGGTTGCCAACACCCTCTTAGGGCCTGGTACCTGGAGGAGGAGTCGTTAAATAGTTTTTTCCCCATGGCTAATTTTTCATCATGATCTTGCATCTCCACGGTTACTCTTGCTGATATATCAATTCTTATCTACAGGGTTTTCAAGGCAAGACTGGCCCTCCAGGACCACCAGGTGTAGTTGGACCTCAGGTGAGTTCAGTGTTGTACACCTTGCTGCCTCCCATGATTAGCCGGCTTACTCTGCTCAAATGGTGATATTAATGCAGCTCTTTGGCTATAGGGTTCCAGTGGTGAATCGGGACCAATGGGCGAGAGGGGACATCCAGGACCTCCTGGGCCACCCGGGGAGCAAGGACTATCAGGCCCGTCTGGGAAAGAAGGCACCAAGGTAAGGGAATTAACCGTCTCGACTACGCGTGCAGCTTCTCCTCGGTTGGTGTTGGTGTGTTGGGATATTTACCAGGTTTCCCCAGCTGCCAGTCCTTCTGTGCGGCTACCAGACCAGTGGGCTTCCTGCTCGAGGAACTGCAGTTCTCAGTCTGTTCTGCACCTTCTGAGATGCGCCTATTTCTCTGTTGACCTGTTTCGCTCTCCATATGTCAAAATGTCTGAATCTAGTTCTGGTCCAGCTATCCTGTTCTCAATCGTTAAAAAGTGAGCCTGTTACTGGGCAGGGTCAGGGGGCCAGTAACCAGGCAGGGTCTGGGCTTTTTACTGTGCAAGGGTGAGCCAATTGCCAGGCAAGACCTGGGCCTGCAACCAGGCAGGGTCCGGACCAGTAAACGGGCAGGATCCAGGCCTGTAACAGTCATGGTCCAGGCCAGTAACCGGGCAGGACTGGGCCTGTTATTGGGCAGGATCTGGGCCTGTAACCAGGCAGTGTCTGGGCCTGTAACAGGTCAGGGTCCAGACCAGTAACCAGTCAGGGTCTGGGCCTGTAACCAGGCAGGGTCCAGGCCTTTAGCCGGGTAGGATTAGGGCCAGTAACCAGGCAGCATCAGGTCCTGTAACCGGACAGGGTCAGGGCCTGTAACCGGACAGATCAGGGCCTGTAACTGGGCAGGATCAGGACCTGCAACCGGGTAGTATCCAGGCCAGTAACCGGACAGGATTTGGGCCTGTAACCAATCAGGGCCCAGGCTAGTAACCAGGCAGGATCTAGACCAGTAACCAGGCAGGATCCGGGCGTGTAACCAGGCAGGGTCTGGGCCTGTGTCCAGGCAGGGTCCAGGCCTGTATCTGGGCAGAATCTGGGCCAATGACTACGCAGGAACGGGTCTTGTAACCGGCAGGCTCAGGGCCTGTAACCAGGCAAGGTCCAGTCCAGTTACTGGGCAGGATTGGGGCCTGTAACTGGGCAGGGGTGGGGCCTGTAACCAAGCATGGTGTCAGCCAGTAACTGGGCAGGATTGGGGCCTGAACCAGGCAAGATTGGGGCCTGTAACCGGGAAGGATCGAGGCCTGCAATTGGCAGGATTGAGGCCTGTAACTGGCAGGATCGGGGCTTGTAACCAGGCAGCGTCTGGGCCAGTAACCAGGCAGGATCAGGGCCTGTAACTGGGCAGGCTCTGGCCTGTAACCAGGCAGGCTCCAGGCCTGTTACCACACAGGTTCCGGGCCTGGTACCGCGCGGTGTCTGGGTCTGGTACTGTGCGGGGTCCAGGCCTGTAACCAGGCAAGGATTTGGCCTCAAGTGTGGCCAAAGTCATGTTGTTCACATAGCTCGTGGGTGTAGATGGGGTTTCCTGAGTTCTATGTGTGCCTGGGGTGACAGCCAGGAAGTTTTGGTTTCTGTTATTTTTTTGGTCTTTCTCTTGACCCTTTTTCTCTCTCTCGTTCTCTACCTCTTTTTGTCTGTCTGTCTCTCTCTCTCTCTCTCTCCTTCTCTTTCACTCTCTCTTCTCCTCTCCCCATATGCTCATGTTAATCTGTTAATTGTTCACATCACTGAATCATGTTGGGCCTACCTGAACAGACCCTCCTCCTGTGTTAACCGTTGTTGACCCATTTTCCCCATCTTCTCTCCCCCCAGGGTGACCCTGGCCCTCCTGGACCCGCGGGTAAAAACGGACCCCCAGGCCTGAGAGGCTTCCCCGGTGAGACTGGATTGCCTGGAACGGCGGTGAGTGAACGGAGAACGAAAGCGCTGCACTCAGTCTTAGCAGTCTTAGGAATTAGGAATCAAACTGAATGGGAAGCAAGGGATTCTTTTTAACACTGAGAGAGTGTGACACTCGGTGATTCCAGGTGTCAGAGTTAAGTTACGAGGAAAGATTAAGCAAATCGGACTTCATCTCTCCAAGAAAAATCAGAATTTGAGGGGACTCTCCACATCCCGCTTTCTCCCAATATCCATGTCCCTCTCCCTCATCTTCCCTCCCCCCCTCTCTCCTCCCTCCCCTCTCTTTCCCCTTTCCCCTCTTTCCCCCCCTCTCCCTACCCCCTCTCTCTCCCCCTCCCCTCCCTCCACCTCTCTGCCTCCCCTCTCTCTCTCCCTACCCCCTCTCTCTCCCTCCCCCTCCCTCGTTCCTTCCTCCCTCCCTCCCCCCTCCATCACTCCTTCCTCTCTCCCTCCCCCTCTCTCCCTTTCTCTCCCTCCCTTCTCTCTCCCTCCCCCTTCCTTCCCTCCCCCCTCCCTCACTCCCCCACTTCTTTATCTCACTCAATTTGTTCATCCTGCCTCTTCTCACCTAAAGACCATGTCTTCCTCAGTCTTTATATCACAATATGCTATAATACCCCGCTGAGGGCAATAGGGATATATCGCAATATGCTATAATACCCCACTGAGGGCAATAGGGATATATCACAATATGCTATAATACCCCGCTGAGGGCAATAGGGATATATCACAATATGCTATAATACCCCACTGAGGGCAATAGGGATATATCACAATATCGTATAATAGCCCACATAAAGGGCAATAGGGATATATCACAATATGCTATAATACCCCGCTGAGGGCAATAGGAATATATCACAATATCCTATAATAGCCCACATAAAGGGCAATAGGGATATATCACAATATGCTATAATACCCCACTGTGGGCAATAGGGATATATCACAATATCCTATAATACCCCACTGTGGGCAATAGGGATATATCACAATATCCTATAATACCCCACTGAGGGCAATAGGGATATATTACAATACCCTATAATACCCCACAGTGGGCAACAGGGATATATCACAATACCCTATAATACCCCACAGTGGGCAATAGGGATATATCACAATATGCTATAATACCCCACTGAGGGCAATAGGGATATATCACAATATGCTATAATACCCCGCTGAGGGCAATAGGGATATATCACAATATCCTATAATACCCCGCTGAGGGCAATAGGGATATATTACAATACCCTATAATACCCCACAGTGGGCAACAGGGATATATCACAATACCCTATAATACCCCACAGTGGGCAATAGGGATATATCACAATATCCTGTAATACCCCACTGAAGGCAATAGGGATATATCACAATATCCTATAATACCCTACTGTGGGCAATAGGGATATATCACAATATCCTATAATACCCCACTGTGGGCAATAGGGATATATCACAATATGCTATAATACCCCACTGAGGATAATAGGGATATATCACAATATCCTATAATACCCCACTGTGGGCAATAGGGATATATCACAATATGCTATAATGCCCCACCGAAGGCAATAGGGATATATCACAATACCCTATAATACCCCACTGTGGGCAATAGGGATATATCACAATATCCTATAATACCCCACTGAGGGCAATGGGGATATATCACAATATGCTATAATACCCCACTGAGGGCAATAGGGATATATTACAATATCCTTTACGATCTCCACAAAGAACATAAGGAGCTGGATGAGGCCAGTTGGCCCTACGAGCTTCCTCTGCCATCCAACAAGCTCATGCACGATCTTCCACCTTCCTGCACTTTCCCCATATCCCTTAATTCCCTTCGTGCCCCAAAATCTATCAACCTCTACCTTCAACATACTCAATGCCTGAGCCTCCACAGCCCTCTGGGGTAGAGAATTCCAAAGATTCACCATCCTCTGAGTGAAGAAATTTCTCCTCATCTCAGTCCTAAATGATCGTCCCCTTATCCTGAGACTGCGTCCCCGTGTTTTAGACTCGTCGACCAGCGGAAACAATTTCTCAGTGTCCACCTTGTCAAACCTCTTCTGAATATTGTATTTTTCAATAAGATCGCCTCTCATTCTTCTAAACTCTGGGGATTGTATGCCTGGTCTACTCAATCTCTCTTCATGGGACAATCCTTCCTTCTCAGAGCCCATGTTGCGCTGCCTCTAGGGCAATTATGCCCTTCCTTAGGTAAGGAGACCAAAATTGCCTACAGTGTTCCAGGTGTGAGTCACCTGTGCCCTATATAATTGTAGAAATAATTGCTGACATACCTCAGTTCCAAGGAAGAGTCATATTGGCACTGATCCCCGTAGCACACCACTTATTACATCTTGCCAACCGGAAAGTGACCCATTTATGCCTACTCTGTGTTTCCTGTTAGCTTGACAATCTTGTATCCAAACCAATATGTTACCCCTTATATCATATCCCTCTTCCCCCTATCAATTCCATCATCAGTGAGCAATTAGGATGGCAACTGGTGCATCAGAAATAAAAACAGAAAATGCTGGTAAAACTCAGCAGGCCTGGCAGCATCTGTGGAGAGATAAACAGAGTTAACATTTTGAGTCCATATGACTCTTCTTCAGAGCTGAAGAGAGGTAGAAATGTGATGGGTTTTATACAGTTGAAGAGAGGGGGGTGGAGCAGCTGGAGCAAAATAGAAGGTCAGGGATAGGTGGGAGTTCAGGAGAGATTGACAAAGATGTCATAGACACGAGACAAAGGGAGTGTTAATGGTAGTGTTTAAGACTAAAGAAGGTGCTGATAGTGGCATAAAGGTAAGATTGCAGAACGTGTTAAAAGCAAAGCAAGGCTCAGCGCTGTCTGAAAGCAAAACATAAGAACAAGTGACAGATGGCCCTGTGGGGGATGAAATGGGGTTGGGGAAAAATAGATTTAAAAAGGGGTCAAGAGGGAGCAGAGCTTTCATGGTCTGAAATTGTTGAACTCAATGTTAAGTCCGGAAGGCTGTAAAGTGCCTAATCAGAAGATAAGGTGCTGTTCCTTCAGTTTGCACTGGGCTTCACTAGAACTTTGCAACAGGCCAAGGACAGACATGTGGGCATGAGAGCAGGATGATGTGTTGAAATGGTAAGCGACAGGGAGGTCTGGGTCATGCTTGCGGACTGAGTGAAGGTGTTCCACAAAGTGGTCACCCAGTCTGAGTTTAGTCTCCCCAGTTTCGAGGAGACCGCATTGGGAGCAGCGAATACAGTAGACCAAATTGAAGGAGGTGCAGTTGAAGCACTGATTCACCTGAAAGGAGTGTTTGGGCCCCTGGATGGTGAGGATGGAGGAGGTAAAGGGGCAGGCGTTGCACCTTCTGTGATTGCATGGGAAGGTCCCGTGGGTAGGGGATGATGGAGGAGTGGACCAGGGTGTCCCGGAGGGAACAGTCCCTATGGAATGCTGACGGGGGTGGTGAGGGGAAGATGTGTTTGGTGGTGGCATCATGCTGGAGTTGGCGGAAAGGGCGGAGGATGATCCTTTGAACACGAAAGCTGGTGGGGTGAAAAGTGAGGACAAGGGGGACCCTAGCATGGTTCTGGGAGGGAGAGGAAGGTGTGAGGGCAGAGGCACGGGAGATGGGTTGGACATGGTTGAGAGCCCTGTCAACCACCGTGGGGAGTAACCCTTGATTAAGGAAAAAGGAAGACGTGTCAGAAGCACCGTTTTGGAAAGTTCCATCATCAGAACAGATATGATGGAGGTGAAGGAACTGAGAGAATGGGATGGAGTCCTTACAAGAAGCGGGGTGTAAGGAGCTGTAGTCGAGGTAGCTGTGGGAGTCGGTAGGCTTGTAATGAATATTGGTGGACAGTCTATCACCAGAAATGGAGATGCATTTCTTCAATTTGGTCTACTGTATTCGCTGCTCCCAATGCAGTCTCCTCTACATTGGGGAGATTAAACGCAGATTGGTGACCACTTGGCGAAACACTTTCGATCAGTCTGCAAGCATGACCCAGACCTTCCTGTCGCTTGCCATTTCAACTCTCTATCTTGCTCTCATGTCCACATGTCCATTCTTGGCCTGCTGCAATGTTCCAGTGAAGCCTGACGCAAACTCCAGAAACGGTACCTCATCTTCCGATTAGGCACTTTGCAGCCTTCCGGACCTAACATTGAGTTCAACAACTTCAGACCATGAACTCTCTGCTCCATCTTGACCCCTTTCTCAGTCCATTTTTTTCCTAAACACCCCCCTACCCCATCCCCAACAGAGCCATTTGTCGCTTGTTCTTAGGTTTTGCTTTCACAGAGCACTGACCCATGTGCTATTAACACATTCTGTTATCTAACCTTTATGCCACTATCAGCACCTTCTTTTAGTCTTTGACACTATCATTACCACCCCCTTTGTCTTGTGTCCATGACATCTTTGTCAAACCTCTCCTGAGCTCCCACCTATTCCTGACCTTCTATTTTGCTCCACCTCCTCCACCCCCTCTTAAACAGTATAAAACCCATCTTCTACCTCTCTTCAGCTTTGAAGACGAGTCATATGGACTTGAAACATTTGTTCTGTTTCTCTCTCCACAGTTAATGCCAGACCTGCTAGGCAGGAAAGTAAATCGTGAAGAGGACATAAGGTGGCTACAAAGAGATATAGATAGGTTAAGTGAGTGGGCAAAGATGTGGCAGATGGAGTACAATGTGGGAAGTATGAAATTGTCCATTTTGGCAGGAAGAATTTAAAAAGAAGCATATTTTCTAAATGGTGAGAGATTGCAGAGCTCTGAGATGCAGAGGGATCTGGGTGTCCTAGTGCATGAATCGCAAAAGGTTAGTATACAGGTACAGCAAGTAATTAGGAAAGCAAATAGAATGTTATCAATAGAGTTGATTACAAAAGTAGGGAGGTTATGCTTCAGTTATACAGAGCATTGACAGAGATCACACTTGGAATATTGGAATACAGTTTTGGCCTCCTTACTTAAGAAAGGATGTAAATGCGTTGGAAGCAGTTCAGAGAAGGTTTACCAGACTAATACCAAGAATAGGCGGGTTGTCTTATGAGGAAAGGTTGGACAGGTTAGGTTTGTATCCACTGGAGTTTAGAAGAGAAGGAGCTGACCTGATTGAAACCTTTAAGATCCTGAGGGGTCTGGACAGGGTGGATGCGGAGAGGATGTTTCCTCTCGTGGGAGAATCTAAAACTAGGGGTCACAGTTTAAAAATAAGGGGTCACCCATTTAAGACAGAGATGAGGAGAATTTTTTTTCCCTCAGAGGGTCGTGATACTTTGGAATTCTCTTCCTCAAAAGGTGGTGGAAGAAGTCTTTGAATATTTTTAAGAAAGAGCTAAATAGATTCTTGATAAACAAAGGGGTAAAAGGTTATCGGGGGTAGACGGAATGTGGAGTTGAGGTTACAATCAGATCAGACATGATCTTATTGAATGGCAGAGCAGGCTCGAGGGGCCGAGTGGCCTACTCCTGCCCCTAATTCCTATGTTTGTATGTACAACGTCATAGACAACAAGTTGAATGAATATTTATAATTACTGTGTCAGGCTAGGTTCATACATCATGGATTGTGGTGTATCAGAAAATGAGTTTTAATTCTTTCTTTCATGTTTCTCTACAGGGTGGATCAGGATTGAAAGGTGGTATGGGTCCCCCAGGCCCACCTGGCCCAGCCGTAAGTATCCGGCCTCGTACAATGGGGACAGTGGTGAATTAACCTGAGAAAGGTTGATTGGTGAACATGCCTTAGTCAGAAAGAGGATAAAGCAGCCTGGGTTGTCGAGCAAGCCCTCTTAGGTGCTAGATGTTCCTGATCCCACCACCCTCCGGGGGAATGAGTGGGAGTTTTGCCCGTGACACACCTATTCCCGGTCAGAGTGGAGGTTATTGGGTAATTTCCCCTCCCCACCTTCATTCACACCCGGAGTGCCCGGAATCAATTTTACGTACACAATTTTTATGTGATTGTTCTCCACTCACTGCATTTTGCTCGAGACTCTGCAGCGGTTTTGATCATGATTTTCTGTTTGCTGTAGTTCATGGAGACTCATTTTAAGTAGACTCTGTAGACTGTTTGTCGTAAAATGGATTGTTTCCACCATGCCTCCAACTCACTGGCTGACTCGCTGGTGTCAGTAGGCACTGGGTTGTAACGTGATTATCGTGGGCTCCCAAGGAGGATTTTCCCCGTCTCCCTGACACAGAGCCCCCCCCCACCTCCCACCTGGCCAGCCCAAGGAGGGTACAGGGTGTATGGTGACCACTGATGTAGTAGTCAAAGAGGCTCAAAGAAGACTTCAAATGGGTGCCAGGTCCAAAAATCATCCACTGAAGATCTTAACTGAACTGGAGCTCTTCAGCAGTTCTGATGAACTTGAATGGAGAGGAGCCCAAAACAGGTTCCTGATCCTCTCTGGGATATATTAGGAATGGGAGTCATCCATTCAGCCCCTTGAGCCTGTTCCGTCATTCAATTAGATCATGGCTGATCTATACCTGCACTCCACCTATTTAACATGGCTCTGTATCTCTTTCTGTCCTTACCCAACAAAGATCTATCGATCTCAGTTTTGGAATGATTAATTGATCCCCCAGCTCCGCCAACGTTCTGGGGGAGACAGTTCCAGATTTTTCCCTATCTTCTGCGTGAAGCAGTGCTTCCTGGCATCACCCCCTGAACAGCTAAGCTCTAATTTTAGTGTTACACCAACTTGTTAGGGGGGTCTTGTGGTGCAGTGGGTAAGGCCCCTGCCTCTGTGCCGGGAGCTCCGGGCTCAAGTCCGCACCCCAGGACTTGATGACCAAGGAAGGTGCGTCCATAACGTGGGCCAAACAGCTTGAGCAGCAACCTGCAAATCCTTCCGACACACAGCGGGTGGGAGAGATTCCTGGTAAAACATGGGATGGATAGAAAATTGGAGCCTCATCCATCACTAGTCAGAGCTCCAGACTACGACATGGATGTAAAAAAAAAAGCATGTTGCCATGGCGACTCGGACTCTCTGAGTGAACTGCAACACAGCACCACCCTCTACTTGTTGTGGACACCACCCACCTGCGCCCCCTCCACCCCCAGGGCAATAGGCAAATCTGTGAACACCTCAACCTTCGCTCGTTAATCGTCTTTTCTTGAGGGAACAGCCTATGCAAGCTGTCCTCACCGCGTTTCCCATGCAGCCCTTCTGACACCTGAGGCCGACTTGCCCACTGCTGAGCCGAGCCTCTTGCTCGAGTTCAGCTAGCGGTCCTGGGGAGCTACAGGGACAGGGAAGGAAATGGTCCATAAATATAGCCCTCACCCCCCTCCCCGAGCAACTCTGGCAAGGTCAGGGGTCAGGGTTGCGGGGGAAGGCGGGTGGGGTCAGGGTGTGGAAAATAAACTTAGGACCCGTTGCCCAATATCTACTTGTTTATCTGCCACCTATTTACTCAACTTTGGGCCGGACATGAAACTCTTCAGTGTAACAAAGGACATGACGATGTGACCCTGGATTAAACCACATCTGCCATTGCAGGGAAGCCTCAGATTTTCCCCTCTCCTCAGTGCGTATCTCAGAGCCTCAGATCGCTGCGGGGGAAGTGGAGTGGGGTGGGGGTGAGTGGCGGGGGGGGGGGGCGCGGTTAGGGGGTGGGGGGAGTGGGGGTAAGGTTTGCGCCAGTGTTCCTGCTCATTGGTAAATACCCCGAGTTGCTGACATCAATGGATGACGATGAGCTGATTGGCACCTTAGATAATCGCAGCAGCACAAAGAGCCGCTCGTTCCAAAGGTTCTGCCATTCAAGCAGGAGATACTGGCCAATAAGAGTGAGGGCCAGGTGGTGGGGGGGTGGGTCTTTGGATGACATGTGACCCACAGCCACACGTTGGCGAGCCCTGCCTCCCACAGGGGTTGGAGGATGGTTATAGGGATGGGGTTGTTCCTTTGAACAGTCGAGTACATTGACAGCTTAATCGTCCCGAAGACGGACAAACCGTTGGCAATCCCTGTGTTTGCCGTTACCTGGATTTTTTTTTCCTTCCCTGCCTCTGTTTAAATTGTCTTTCCCCGCACCCACCCCTGATGTTGCTTCCTCACCCTTTTGCTTACTGTCCAACCTCCTCTTTCAGGGCTCTCCTGGTGTGAGAGGGAAAGCAGGACCTGGTGGTCCCATCGGCCTCCCAGGACGCCCAGGACCTCAGGGCCCGCCTGGCCCAGCTGGAGAGAAAGGAGTGCCGGTAAGTCTGCCTGCTGGCTCACAGAGGTGGAGGCGGGGGTTCTGGGATGTGAGGGGGGGTGGGGGCAATTATTCCCGTTGTCCAGTAGGTTAGGAAGTGTGCAGTTGTGTTGGGGGCGGGGTTAAGTGCCCAAGTGTTTCGGGATGGGCCACTAACTGTGTCCTTTGGTTCAAGGGGTTAATTGTGCCCCTGGCTTTGGAGGGTTAAGTGTGCCCATTGTTTCCCCACTGAATTCACAGACAGAGCCAGGGGCTGTCAGCCAGCCTACCAGTCGTGCAGGAGTCTCTGACGATGTTGACCCACTCCCGTTGGGCCCATTTCACGCCAGTCAAGAGACATGTGGAGAGACATGTAGATGATGCACTGGGTGAGGCGGGCTCCCTTAGTCCAGCCTCAGGCCTGTTGGAAACGTTGCCGTTGTGGTGTTGGAGCCCAGGCATCGAGATTTCAAAGCTCACCCCCCCGAGCTGGAAAATTCAGCTCAACAAAGGGGGTTGTTTTTGGGCTGGAGGTAGAAAGGTTGACCAGGAAACAACGACCCCTGGAAATATTTTTCGCTGTGCGCAGCGGTTCATTAGAGCGCGCGGTGCCTTTACATTTCCTGGCAAGCCCATGCGCCGTGCGGTTTTTTTTAAAGGGGACAGTTTGTGAGCGGCCCGCATGGTACCTTCCAGGTCACTGAGTGGCTGTACACAGCTTACAGGAAATGTCTTGTAAAAGCTTCCAGGTCAAAAAAAAAGCCAACAGGTTCACTCACGCCCTTGAGGGAAGGGAACGTGTTCTCCCTTTACCCACTTTGGCTGACAACGTGACTTCAGTCCCTCCAGGGTTAACTGACCCTTAATGTGAGAACATAAAAATTGGAGCAGGAGTAGGCCATTTGGCCCTTTGAGCCTGCTCCGACATTCACTCCGATCATGCCTGATCTCCTGCCCGCTCCCCGCACCCCTTGATTCCCTGAGAGACCAAATATCTGCCTGCCTTATCCTTAAATATGGAGCAATGATGGGGCACCCACAGCCCACCGGGGTAGACAGTTTCCTGGAGGCAGTTAACATAGTTCATAGCTTGTGGAGGCCTAATATTGGAAATTTTCAGCCAGCCTCCAGGTCCCCATGCTGGGCTTTAGGGAGCAACATAGCTGCCTGGGGGATGGCCTGCATACCAGGCACGGGCAGGTTGGAGGCAGTTGCAGCACCCCAGGCAAGCCTATAGGCCCTCTGGGTATGGGGTTCGCTGTAACACCAGGTAGCCCTGAGTCGATTGAGGGGCTAGGGTTGCATTCAGCGGGGCGGGACGGTGGGAATTCTGCATCGATCACCCTTGAGCCAAGCTGCCAACATTTACAAATCACCTTTCCCGCCTCTGACTGCAGGGTGGTAAAGGCCCGATAGGTCCGGCTGGTCGAGACGGCGTCCAAGGCCCAGTTGGTCTTCCAGGACCTGCAGGCACCCCCGGAGGCCCCGGTGAGGACGGTGACAAGGTAAGGTCAACTTCATCGCCTGTGACACCTTTTCGAGGAGGCGTTGATTTAGAATTCCGCGGGGTTCGGAAAATCCCCACCCACCTCACCCCGGTTGGTCGGGGTGGGGGTGGTGGGGGTGGGGGGAGGGGGGTGGTGCGGGGTGTGGTGGGTTGGGGGGAGGGCTGCTCCTGGTCTCCTGTGAAACCCAGGTCAAGAGACTGGAAACTGGCCCACAAGAGAAGCAGGTGTAAGCGGCCGTTTGCAGCCATTTGCACTTTGCAGTGCCCTCCTCCCAGAGCTATGGCTGGAGACCGGCGGAGAGGAGGATGGAGGCAGAGCCATTGCGAAGCTTCAAGGGCTGTGTGTTAATGGGGTCCCAGGCATTTACAGACCCTTGTGTTTATAGGGGTCACCTCGTGTGGTAAGGGGGTCTTGAGGTATTCTGACCTATTGGCACAGTTGCAGATTGTGTGAGGTGTATTGTGCGGTGCGATACTTTAGCTCTGAAGCAACAGTCACTCGGTACAGATTCAATTAGATATTCGGAACTAAAGTGCTGGGATATGGGTGAGGTCACAGTGATTGGGAATGTTCATATAATGGGATTCGGAGGGAGGAGATCTTACTAATGGTTATTACAGGGATAGTAAAACTCAAGTCTAACAGGTTCAGTCGCTTGGTAGTACAGCAGGGAGGTTATGATGGAGCTGTGTAAAGCATTAGTTAGGCCACAGCTGGAGTACTGTGTGCATTTCTGGTCACCACACTATAGGAAGGATGTGATTGCACTGGAGAGGGTGCAGAGGAGATTCACCAGGATGTTGCCTGGGCTGGAGCGTTTGCGCTATGAAGAGAGACTGGATAGGTGAGGGTTGCTTTCCTTAGAGCAGAGAAGGTTGAGGGGGGACCTAATTGAGAAGTACAAAATTATAAGGGGCATAGATAGGGTGGATAGGAAGAAACTTTTCCCCTTAGTGGAGGGGTCAGTTACCAGGGGCATAGATTTAAGGTAAGGGTCAGGAGGTTTAAAGGGGATCTGAGGAATTTTTTTTCACCCAGAGGGTGGTGGGGGAGGTATCTGGAACACACTGCCTGAGGGGGTGGTAGAGGCGGGAACCCTCACAACATTTAAGAAGTATTCAGGTGAACATTTGAAATGCCGTAGCATACAGGGCTACAGGCCAAGTGCTGGAAAATGGGATGAGAGTAGATAGGGGTTTGATGACCGGTGTGGACACGATGGGCTGAAGGGTCTCTTTCCATGCTTTAAAACTCTGACTCTGTGAGAAACTAAACATTGCTGAAAATAGTCGTATGGCTGTACAGAATTTGTGTATTGCTGAAAAAGCTTTTTTTGTTAAAACTTTTCATCTTGCATTCATCAGGACAATTTGCAAGAATACCAAAGTCAGGAGAAACAACATATTTATACTTTATGAGAAGAGAGTGCTGATTGGTTGGCAAGTGGACTCTGATTGGTAGAGGAATTGGAGAATGCACCAGTTTTGGGTGATTGACAGTTAATTGCTGAGCATTGTTTGAAATGTAAACCAGGCAGCTTGACTCTGATTGGTTAATACAATGCCCTGGGGAATGGACCAGTGAATGGCTGTCACTTATTTTGTTTTGCTGAAACAAGCGCAATATGTCTACATGTTCTTTCGGTCTGCAAAGAACAGGCCCCTGTGTATTAATACATGTAGCATCCAGTACAATATTGCTAAAAATGTTGCATGTTGCTGAAGCTTTTCATCCTTAATTCATCAGGACAAATGCAAGGATGCCAAACTTCAAACGATCACAACAATTTATATCACAGGCAAAAAGTGTGCTGACTGATCAGCAAGTTGACTCCGATTGGCTGAGATGTTGCCATGGAGAAAGCAGCAGGGTACTATAGGCTCCCCAAGCCTCCAAGTGATTCAAAAATGGTGCAAGGCGTGAACATATTGGGCAGCACTTGCTGAACAATCCTGAATGCGCTAATAGCTACCCTAACAGCCAATTTAGGATAATCAGTCAAGCTTGTAATGTGGCTCATTTACGCTTGCTAGAAGCAACATACATTCATATGGAGAGACCCGTTCTTTACAAACCAAAGGAATATATTCAAGCCTTGTGCCTTTTTTTGAATCCTGACCATCATTTTTAAAAATTCATTCATGGGATGTGGGCATCGCTGGCTAGGCCAGCATTTATTGTCCATCCCTAGTTGCCCTTGAGAAGGTGGTGGTGAGCCGCTTTCTTGAGCCGCTGCAGTCCCTGTGGTGTAGGCACGCCCACTGTGCTGTTAGGGAGGGAGTTCCAGGATTTTGACCCAGCGACAGTGAATGAACGGTGATATATTTCCAAGTCAGGATGGTGAGTGGCATTTGGGACCCAGTCTGTGTGCACTAAACGGAATCTACTCACACATCAAATACGATCGAATAATTGAAGCAAACTGCGTTTTCTTAGTCAATTGCCTGTGAAAATCGTGAGTGAATGAGGTTTTTATTTCTTTCTCCTTTTTTTCCAGGGTGAAGTGGGTGAACCCGGACATAAAGGAAGGAAGGGCAACAAAGGTGAACATGTGAGTACAACTTTTAATTTCACCATTCTTCATTCCAAGCTGACAACAAACCGGGGAGGGGAATAGTGCCTGGGACCAGTCTAAAGCGTCATGTAGTAAAGTAACCATAGAAATCGGAAGGGGATTCTGTAACAAAATGGACTTTGCACCCAAACCAAACTGCAGGCAGGGCCTTGGTGTCTAGACCCAGTGGAGTCTCTGGCCTTGTTGCCTAGGCTCCGTGGAATTTCCTTGTTGTCTAAGCTTCATAGAATTTCTGGGCCTTTTTTCCTACGCTCCGTGGAATTTCTACACCTTGGTGCCTAGGCTCCGTGAAATAGGCTCCTTGTTTTCTAGGCCCTGCGAAAGTTATGGGCCTTGTTGTCTAGGCTTCGTAGAGTCTCTGGGCCTTATTGCTTCAGCTCCATGGAATTCCTAGGCTTTGGTGTCTAGGCTCTGTGAAATTTATGGGCCTTGTTGTCTAAACTCCTTGGATTTAAAGGCTTCGACGTCTAGGCTCCATGAAATTTAGGGACCTCTAGGCCCTTAATATGCCTTGGTGCCTAGGTCCTGTAAAATCTATGGGTCTATGCTCCACGGAGTTGCTTGGCCTTTGAGTCTATAGGTTCTGTATAATTTCTGAGCCTTTCCGCCAATGAGCACATATAAACAGTGACTGTTGGGGAAGATACCAGAGGATAGCTTGCCCCTGTGGGACATGCTGAGTGAGGAGGCTGTCCCTTCAGCAGAGCAGGCCAGAAAATGGAGAGCAAAATATAATCTGAATGCTGATACTTAATAAATAATAAATGTCATGTAGCATTGTTCATGGTCTCCTCTCCATCTCTGGCTCAGTTACAATTTAGAGCTTTCAACAGTCATGGCTACTGAATTAAGTCGATGGTAATTTTGTTATGATGTGTGCCAGGTGGACCAAATCCACAAGGGAAACTTGGCCATGCTATCACAACAGTTTTACAATTTGTATTTATTATGGGAAGATTTGTGCACTGAAATCAGAAGTAATGAGTCCGCTAACAAGTTTAGAGATTTTAAAAATTAAATTAAATTAAATAGTTTTTTAACAAAAAATGATTCAAACACATGCATAAGACTACAGGTACTTGATATTATAACAAATCCCAAAATTCCTAATTAACGTGACTCCCAACTACACACCCCCTTTAAGTCAATAGCCCAAAATAGATATTAAATTTAAATAGGCAATCCAGCAAGGTTACCACAGCACCCACCTAACAGTGGAATTCCAAAGACTTTTAGCGCAACTTTAGTTACTGGAGCAGCATTTCTTCAGAGTGGCTAGATCTTCTTCCAAATCTGTCACACAGTGTACCTTTTCCACAGCCACCCCCACATAGCCTTCCATCCTTCTTTATATATGTTTCTCTCTCTTTAGTGTATAAAATGCCATTGTTCAACATGTCTCTGAAAATCTATCTTCCCCACAATATAAAAATCTTCCATGTCACCATTATGGTCAGCGCTTCTGGGAAAAATAAATGTATCGCTTTGCCTCACTAATATTGTTAGTTGTAAACATTACACCATCCCTTTGAAAATCAAACAAACCCTTCACTTACCTAAAAATGTACATTTCATTCACACCCTATCTCTTTTGATAATTTAATCTCAGAGTCCCCAGTCTAATTAAATCAGTCACACAGACAGAACTGACCACGCTCACAACCATAAGTCTACAACAATAGTATGAAAGATATGATAAAGTTAAAATATAGATTTACAGAGTTGCACAAAATGTTTCGCTGTTGTTTAACCGTAGGTGGTAAATAATTTCTTGGCTTTAATGACCTGTCTTCAGTCGTTTTCATACATTGGATTTGTAATGGTTGTGGCTGTGTTTTTATCTTACTTCAGGGTCCACCCGGTCCTCCAGGCCCCATCGGTCCCGTTGGCCAGCCAGGTCCTGCAGTAAGTATCTGCTGTTATTGGGAGCTAGCGGTCTTTCCGGGCCTTTCACCTGCACACCAGAACGACTGTCGTCACTTGCTGCGGGTAGTGCTTTTGCCCCTGGGCTGGGAGGTCATGGGCGTAAAAGATCCCGTGCTGCCGTTTTGAAGAAGAGCTGGGTTAGTTCTCCCTTGGTGTCTGGGTCAATATTTACCCCTCAACCAATATCACTAGAAAAGAAAATTAACTGGCCATCGCTGTTTGTGGGAGCTTGCTGTGTGGACATTAGCTGATGTGGTTCCGTCGTGACTACTCTTCGATGCTCGCTTCAGCGGCTGTAAAGTGCTTTGGGATGTCCTGCAGTGCTGATAGAATGGTTCTGAACAACAGGGTATTTAACAGATTGCGACAATAATTACATGTGTATATAGCACTTTCAATAACACATCCCAAGGCACTCACAGGAGTGTTATAAAGGTACGTACGGAAGTATTAGGGCGATTGACCAAAAGCTTGACCAAGGAGGTTGGCCTTGAGGAGAGGGAGGTGAAGAGGCGGAGAGGTTTCGAGAGGGAACTTCAGGGCTCAGGGCCTGGGCAAGTGGTGCAATGATTCAAATCGGGGGAGGGGGAGTGGGGGGGCTGCTGAAAAGGCCAGAATTAGAGGAGTGCAGAAATCTGGGAGGGTTGTGGGCCTGGAGGGGATTACGGAGATGGGGAGGGGTGGCGAGGCCACAGAGGAATTTGAAAACAAGGCTGAGAGTTTTAAAATCGAGCCATTGCTCGACTGGGAACCAAGGTAGGTCAGCGAGCACGGGGGTAATAGAAGATTTAGTGCGAGTTAAGACACAGGCAGCTGGGCTTTGGGTAACCTCCTGTTTACGGAGGGCAACCAGCCAGGAGTGCATTGGAATAGTCGAGCCTAGAGTCTCGCAACGTCCTTGTATTGGATAGAGTAACTCTACGTGATTGCCCCAGTGCCCTGTAGAGACTTGCTGTACGCACGCATCTTTGCGCCATCGTTTCAGATACGTGCAGATCATTGAAGCGGTTTTTTTTTTAGTGATGATTTACAAGCCTCGAACGTTTTTCTGCTTTTATTTTTGTAGTTTCAAACAAAAAAAGTGGAGCAAACGAGGGACAAGGGAATAGAGGGCTTACAATGATGGATCTCGGTGAGGAAAGATGGGAGGAGGCTCGGGTGGTGCATGAAACGCCAACATGGTCTGGACGGGCCGAATGGCCTGTTTCTGTGCCACATGTCCTGTGTTAACCCTTTGGCAAATAATCAGTGGTTGATAAAAATCAAACAGGGAAATGAAACGTGGTGAGGTCAGAATAAAAAGATCACAAACACAAGGGGAAATTTTAACCTAAGGCACCCATGGGGAAACTGATGGAGCTTGGTGTTGGGGCAACACTGGCTTTACCCCCCACACCGCTGCGCCCCACCCTGGATTTTACTCTCCAGGGAAATCTCCAATATCGGGCAGGATGTAAACACATCAATTCCCCCCATTCACCCCACAACTCCTCCTGATCCCATGGAACTCCTGCCCGGTTATTTAGATTAATATTAAATCTTCCTCCCCAACTAGAGTTTCCACTTTGAGCGTTTAAAAAAAAAACGTGAGGAAGGGTTTGTTGAAAGCTCTGATATGCTCCCAGTGTAGCAAGACTTAGTCATTGCTGCCCCGCACCACCACTTAGGGTGATTCGTCGTTGAGCATTCGCCTCACCCCTGGATGGTGGATGGGGAGAATAACCCTGTCCTCATGGGAATGCCACCGCCTCCAAGTCACTCACCACCCTGACTGGGAAATATATCACCGTTCCCTCACCGTCACTGGGTCAAAATCCTGGAACTCCCACCCTAACAGCACTGTGGATGTACCTACACCACATGGACTGCAGCGGCTCAAGAAGGCGGCTCACCCACCACCTTCTCAAGGGCAATTAGGGATGGGCAATAAATGCTGGCCCAGCACATCCCACGAATGAGTGAAAAGAAACATATAATCGTGACTATTGTATGTCCCCCCCGCCCTCCCCCACCACGCCAGATCCAGATTGTCTCTTAGAATCGGAACTGACTTAAAGTGACCCCTCATTTGTGGGACAGGGCCTTGAGACTGGATTTCCAGGGGGTGAGGGTGGTGTCGTGGTAACGTCACTGGACTAGTAATCCCGAGGCCCAGACTAACGCTCTGGGCACTAGGCTTCAAATCCCACCGTGGGCAGCTGGTGGGGTTTAAATTCAATCAGTTAAATATGGAAATAAGAATCCAGCCTCAGTATTAGTGACCGTCAAACTATGAGATTGCTGTTAAATACCTGTCTGGGTCACCGATGTCCTTCAGGGAGGTAAATCTGCCACCCTTACCTGCTCTGGCCTACATGTGACTGCAGACCCACAGCAACGTGGTTGCCTCTTAACTGCCCCCCCTGAAATGGTGCCACTCAGTTCAAGGGCAATTTAGGGAATGGGCAGCAAATGCCGGCCTTGCCAGCGATGCCCCGCATCCCACAAAAGAATAAATTGAAAGAAAATGGGGACTAGTCTTGGCCGCCATCTTGGTAATTTCTGCCCTGGCGGAAGGTGGGGAGCTCCATGAAGCTGACCTTTGGTGAGAAAGCCGGGGAGAGAGGCTGGAGAGGGACCTCGACAGATTCACGCCCCCCTCCCGCCCCAAATGGAATGGTGTCTTCCTGGAGAGGTGACGGGAGAACCACTGTGAATAGGGTGGGGTGGACAGGTGTGAAGGAGGGCTCGCTCGACTGACACTTCAATGGGGCAGAATTTCATGCCAGCGGGATCTTACGGTCCCGCCGAAGTGGATGGTGTTCAGAATGGCCACCCGCGTTTTGCAGCCCGGTCGCTGCCGTGACGGGTCCGTAAAATTCCGGCCCTGGGATGGGGGCGTTATCTTACCCGGAAAGGTTGGACAGGTTGGGGCCTAGGTCCATTGGAGTTTAGAAGAATGAGAGGTGACCTTACTGAAACATGCAAAACCCTGAGGAGAGATGCTGAAAGGATGTTTCCCGCTGTGGGAGAGACCGGAACCAGGGCACACGGTTTTAAAATAAGGGGTCTCCCATTTAAGACGGAGATGAGAAGAACTTATTTTTCTCTCCAACGGCCGTGAATATTTGGAACTCCCTTCCCCAGAGAGCAATGGGGGCGGGGTCAATGAGTATTTTTAAGGCAGAGGTAGTTAGATTCGTGACTAACGAGAGAGTCGAAGGTGTTCGGGGGCGGGGGTGGAGGTAGGTGGGAGTGTAGAGTTGAGGCCGCAACCAGATCAGTCACGATCTTAATGAATGGTGGAGGAGGCGTGAGGGGCTGAATGGCCTACTCCTGCTCCTAATTCGGATGTTCGTATGTAAGGCTCCTCTAGCCTGAAGCTGCCGCTCTGCCGATCCTCACTGCTGATTCCCTCTCTCCCCTCAGGGTGCTGATGGAGAGCCTGGACCCAGAGGTCAGCAGGGACATTTTGGACAGAAGGGCGACGAAGGTCCCAGAGGTTTCCCAGGATCACCGGGTCCAATCGGTCTGCAGGTCAGTGATCGCAACTGGTCCGCGGGGGATGATGACACAATGGGGGGTATAAGAACACAGTGGGGGAATGGGGACACAGTGGGGGAATGGGACACAGTGGGGGAATGGGGACACAGTGTGGGAATGGGACACAGTGTGGGAATGGGACACAGTGAGGGAATGGGGACACAGTGGGGGAATGGGACACAGTGGGGGAATGGGGACACAGTGGGGGAATGGGGACACAGTGGGGGAATGGGGATACAGTGGGGGAATGGGACACAGTGGGAGAATGGGGACACAGTGGGGAAATGGATCACAGTGGGGAAATGGATCACAGTGGGGGAATGGGACACAGTGGGGGAATGGGACACAGTGGGGGAATGGGGATACAGTGAGGGAATGGGACACAGTGGGGGAATGGGGATACAGTGGGAGAATGGGACACAGTGGGGGAATGGGGATACAGTGGGGGAATGGGGACACAGTGGGGGAATGGGGACACAGTGGGGGAATGGGGACACAGTGGGGGGAATGGGACACAGTGGGGGGAATGGGACACAGTGGGGGGAATGGGACACAGTGCGGGTATGAGGCCTTATGATGCCCCTCACATGCTACCTCATTTTATGATGCCCCTCACAGAGCTACCTACACGTTATGATGCCCCTCACATGCTACCTCACCTTATGATGCCCCTCACAGAGCTACCTACACGTTATGATGCCCCTCACATGCTACCTCACCTTATGATGCCCCTCACAGAGCTACCTACACGTTATGATGCCCCTCACAGAGCTACCTCACCTTATGATGCCCCTCACATGCTACCTCACCTTATGATGCCCCTCACATGCTACCTACACTTTATGATGCCCCTTACATGCTACCTCACCTTATGATGCCCCTCACATGCTACCTACACCTTATGATGCCCCTTACATGCTACCTCACCTTATGATGCCCCTCACACGCTACCTCACCTTATGATGCCCCTCACAGAGCTACCTACACCTTATGATGCCCCTCACAGTGCTACCTACACCTTATGATGCCCCTCACAGTGCTACCTCACCTTATGATGCCCCTCACAGAGCTACCTCACCTTATGATGCCCCTCACAGAGCTACCTATACCTTATGATGCCCCTCACAGAGCTACCTACACGTTATGATGCCCCTCACAGAGCTACCTCACCTTATGATGCCCCTCACAGAGCTACCTCACCTTATGATGCCCCTCACAGAGCTACCTACACGTTATGATGCCCCTCACAGAGCTACCTCACCTTATGATGCCCCTCACCGTGCTACCTCACCTTATGATGCCCCTCACAGTGCTACCTACGCCTTATGATGCCTCTCACAGAGCTACCTACACCTTATGATGCCCCTCACAGTGCTACCTACACCTTATGATGCCCCTCACATGCTACCTCACCTTATGATGCCCCTCACAGAGCTACCTACGCCTTATGATGCCTCTCACAGTGCTACCTCACCTTATGATGCCCCTCACAGAGCTACCTACACTTTATGATGCCTCTCACAGTGCTAACTACACCTTACAATGTCCTCCCACCACCCTGCTCCCTTACGCTCCCTTTCCACAGTATCACAGAATTGTTACAGCACAGGAAGAGGCCGTTTGGCCCATCATGTCTGCACCTGCTCTCCAAATGAGCCATTTACTTGGCGTCTTTTCCCTGCCTTCTCCCCGTAACCCTGCACATTCTTCCTTTTCCAATAATACTACAATTCCTCCTCGAATGCCTCCATTGAATCTGCCTTCTCCACACTCTCAGGCAGCACATTCTAGATCCTAACCACTCGCTATGTGAAAAAGTTTTTCCTTGTGTCACCATTGCTTCTTTTGAAATCACCTCAAATTGATGACCTCTGGTTCTCGATCCTTCCGCCAGTGGGAATAGTTCCTCTCTATCTACTCTGTCCTGACCCCCTCATGATTTTGAATAACTCCTTTCAACCTTCTCTTCTCCAAGGAAAACAGTCCCAACTTTTCCAATCTATTTACATAACTGATGTTCCTCATTCCTGGAACAATTCTCGTGAATATTTTCAGCACCCTTACCAATGCCTTCACACCTTTCCTAAGGTGCAGCACCCAGACTGGACACAATGCTCCGGTTGAGACTTCCACACTCTCCCTGCTTACGATCCTCTCCCTCGCACTCTGATCCCTTACAATCCCCTGCTCTGCATTCTGATCCATTACAATCCCCTGCTCTGCATTCTGATCCATTACAATCCCCTGCTCTGCATTCTGATCCATTACAATCCCCTGCTCTGCATTCTGATCCCTTACAATCCCCTGCTCTGCATTCTGATCCATTACAATCCCCTGCTCTGCATTCTGATCCATTACAATCCCCTCCCCCACACTGTGCCACTCTGTGCTGCAGTGTATTCGATAAATACAGCTCCTCAGGGTAGTGTCCGAGGCACAACCATCTTCAGCTTCTTCATCAATGACCTTCCTTTCATCATAAGGTCAGCGATGCACAGTGGCAGCAGTGTGTACCATCTACAAGGTGCGCTGCCGGAATTCACCAAGGCTCCTTCGACAGCACCTTCCAAACCCACAACCACTACCACCTAGAAGAGCAAGGGCAGCAGATACATGGGAACACCATCACCTGGGAGTTCCCCTCCAAGTCACTCATCATCCTGACTTGGAAATATATTGCCGTTCCTTCGCTGTCACTAGGTCAAAATCCTGGAACTCCCTCCCTAACAGCACTGTGGATGTACCTACACCACATGGACTGCAGTGGCTCAAGAAGGCAGCTCACCACCACCTTCTCAAGGGCAACTAGGGATAGGCAATAAATGCTGGCCCAGCCAGTGAAGCCCACATCCTGTAAATGAATTTTTAAAAAAATGCACTGTATAGCTGAGACTCTACGGTGAGGAGCTGATTTTTGTTGTTTTTTATTGCAGGGAATGCCTGGACCTTCTGGAACAAAGGGAGAAACTGGAGATGTTGGTCCAATGGTGAGTTTCAGTCTTGGTCTCTCTCTCACAAACTCTCCTGTTAACTTCCGCCTTGCAATGATGTAAGTGTTACGAGTCTCTTTGCCTTTCTCTTCACAGGGTCCGCCTGGCCCTCCCGGTCCGACAGGCCCCGCTGGTCCAAATGGGGCAGATGTAAGTTCAGCTTCATTTATCAGAATCTGAATACACGATTTACTGACCATTGACTGTACTCACCTCTGACCTCACGTCCTTGACCTGTGTGTTTTGTTTTTTTTTGCCCCCCAGGGTCCCCAAGGTCCCCCTGGAGGCATCGGCAACCCAGGGTCCATCGGTGAAAAGGTAAGCTGCCGGGAAAGACCCCGCTCGGTGGAGGAAGGCGATAATTTTTGCGGTTTAGCACTAGACTGAGCTGAGAGGTGACCTGGTAGAGGCCATTTGGCTGCGTCCTACGCGGCTTAGGGCACATGGAGTTGGCACCGTTGAGGATTAGTTGAAAGACAGAAAACAGAGTAGGAATCAGGTAACGAATCATTTTCTGGTTGGGAGACTGTTAGCGGGGTCAGTGCTAAAGTTGCAGCAAATTATAATCTACATCAATGTGCCATGGACAATTTAATGGATGGTGTCTCCAAAGTCACCCTTGGACAATGTACGTGTACGTGAGTGTGTAAATTTTATCGTTGGACTGAGACATTCAATTTAAAATAATCCAGCAGCAACACTTTTTGTACTTAAAAAGTGAAGGTTGATTTATTTCACACTATTACTCTGCGAGTTACTTAAGCAAAGATAAAGGCCGGGATTTTCCGGTCGCTCCGTGCTGGGACCCGCCAGCGGGAATGCAGCGGACCAGCCAAAAGCCCATTGACTTTCCGCGGGTCTGGACCATCCCAGCAACGAGCGGGGCTGGAAAACATTGTCCAAAGTTACGAACACACATGCACACACAAAGCTTAGTGACAGAGGAAGATTTTTTAAAAATGCTTATGAAAATTGGAACAATTCAGGCTATATTCGGCGCAGGCCTGATACGTTTGAAGGTGATATGTTGCATTGTCTGAAGTGAAGATTTTGAGGTTGCAGAGTTGTCTCTGCAGCTGTGATGGTATCCACTGTTGAATTGCCAGAGGTTGCTTTAACAGCTGAGTTTAGTAGGTGGAAGACAAGTTTACAGGTAGGAGAGAAGGTTCCTTACTTCTGTTCTGCGGGTATGGCACTTATAGCTGCTGTGTTACTTTACAGCACACCAGCAGCCATTTTCAGATGCCTTTGTCTGTCTCTCCCTGGAGTGAAACTTGAAGAAGCTTTAGGTTCAGGACGAATCTCTAAGATATAGGAACACAGGACTTAGAAACAGGATTGGGACATTCAATCCCGCAAGCCCACTCCACCATTCAATTAGATCATGGCTGATCTGGTTGTGGTCTCAACTCCATTTTGTTGTCTTCCCCCCATAACCCATGACACCCTTGACTTATCAAAAATCTGTCTCAGTCCTGATTAAATTCAATGATCCAGCCTCCACTGCTTTCTGGGGAAGAGAATTCCACAGACTAATAACCCTTTGAGAGAAAAAAATTCTTCCTCATCTCCATCTTAAATGGTAGACCTCTACCTTAAACCGTGTCCCCTGGTTCTAGTCTGTCCCACAAGTGGAAACATCCTCCCAGTATCCACCCTATCAAATCCCCTCAGGATCTTAAATGTTTCAATAAGATCACCTCTCATTCTTCTAAACTCCAATGAGTACAGACCCAACCTTTTCAGCTTTTCCTCATAAGATAAGTGCCTCATTCCAAGAATGAGTTGAGTGAAACTTCTCTAAACGACTTCTAATGTAATTATATATTTTTGTCAAATAAGGATACCAAAATTGCACACATGGATCTGTGTCCGGGTAGCTTGCTGCCATTTTGTATTATTCTTGACAGGCAAGCCAAGATGGCCATTGTTACCATGTGACCTGTACAAGAATGCCAAGTAATCTTCCAAATAAGGCATTAACACTTCAAACATCCTTTCTCCCACCTAGGGTTCTTAGCTTTTGTCCTGACCAAGACGCAGTTTACATTTTTACAATGAGGTCTCTACAAAAATATTGCTATCTCCTGGACAAGACCACAGTGAATCATGATTAAATTAAGGGTGGCCTTTTGTCCTCTCAGAAGGGGAGACCCAGTTCTGTCTGGTAGCTTGGAGCCATTTTGAAAACAGTCTTTAAATTCAGTCCAAGCTTTAAAAATGTAACCTTCAGAACAGTTCTCTAAAAAAATTTATAATATCGTAACTGTACATCATGACGAATGACTTAGATGAAAGGACTGAATGTAAAATATCCACGTTTGCTGACAGTACAAAGTTAGGTCGGAAATTAAGCTGTGAGGAGGCTTCAAAGGGACATGGACGGGTGAGGTGAGTGGGCAGCACGGTGGCAGATGGAGTATCATCTGAGGAAATGTGAAACAGTTAACTTTGGCAGGAAGAATGGAAAGGCAGATTTTTTTTTCAAATGTGAGCGACTAGCAAGTTTTAGCATTCAAAGGGATTTGGATGTCCTTGCACACAAAGCACAGAAAGTTAACCTACAGGGAGAGGCAACAATGAGGAAGGCAAGCGACACGTGGGTCTTTATTGCAAGGGGATTGAAGTCCAAGAATAAGGAAGTCTTGCTGCAATTGTATCGAGCTTTGATGAGGCCACACCTGGAACACTGTGAGCAGCTTCGGTCTGCTTACCTTAGACGGGGCTCAACAAAGGTTCACTAGATTGGTTCTTGAGATCAGAGGATTGCCCTACAGGGAGAAATTGTGTAGAATGGGCCTTTGTTTCTGGAGTTTTTAGAAGAATGAGAAGTTATCTCATTGAAACATAAAATTCTTCGACGGGCTTGACAGGGTAGAGGTCAAGAGGTTCTTCTCCCTGGCTGGAGAGTCTACAACTAGGGGCCACGGTCTGAGGGTAAGTGGTCAACCATGTAGAGGAGTGACGAAAAATGTCTTCACTCGGAGGTTTGCTGATCTTCTCAAACCTTCATCCTATCGGACTATGAAGGCTGAGTTAAGGAGCATTTTTAAAACTGAATTCAATAGATTTTTCAGACTGTAAGGGAATCAAGGGATTTGGGGAGGGGACGGGTCAGGTGAGTTGAGGTTAAGAATCAACCATGATCATATTGATTGGCGAGCAGGCTCAAGGGGCCATATGGTCTACTCCTGCTGCTATTTCTTGTGCTCTTTAAGATTATGAAGGGTTTTGAATGATAGACATAGTAGACATAGACCAATAGCAGGGCTCATAGATATACAAGTGCCACCAATGAATCCAAACTGGGAGGAAATTCTTTACGCAGCGAGTGGGGAGAAGGTGGGATGTGCTAGTACAAGGGAGTGCTTGAGGTGATTCAGATAGATATGTTTGAAGGGAAGGGCGAGAGAATAGAAAGATATGCTGATAGGATGAGGTGAGGGAGGTTAGAAGGAGGCTCGTTAACTGGTTAACACCAGTTAGGCCGAATGGCCTGCCCACTGTGTGATCGATATACCCAGTTAATTCTCAGGAAGGTGATGCTAATTTGCAACAATACTGGGTCACGGGTCAGGATAATTCAGATGGCGGGGTTTCCTATCCCGATTTCCGAAGAGTTGGCGGGAAAGTGTTCCTGCCTGGCATTTCACGCTCCACTGAGTGTCACTTGGCAGTGGGCAGGATGCCCGCCCCTCACTCGGGAGGAAGTCCCACCTTAGATAGCTACCAACCAATCAGATTGGCCGCAGCTCTCTCATCCCTACAACGACAGGAGCTGCAGTGGACAGAAGATGAAGATGACAGAGCCTAAATCCCAGGGCTGGACGGAAAGGTTAGCTTTCAGGGTCTCAGGGCAGGAAGGGTAGGGAAAACCTGGGGGTGTGGATAGTGGGTGATTGGGGTGATGGGGGAGAGACCTGGGGGGAGGGAGGGAGGTTCGGCGGCCACCGGATCTTAAGTGCGGGGGTGGGTGGGGAGTGCCCAGAGTTAGAAGAGGGCTTTTGATGGAGACACCACATGCCTCTTCCCACCCAAGGCCTAAACCCGATCACTTTCAGGCTTCTCCCACACCCAGAAAATCTTCCTGCTAACCTAAAAAAATGAGGCTTGGTGGCCACTTAAGGGGCCTCAATTGGGGCAAGAGCGGACAGCCCATCCGAGGCCTTGCCCACCATGGCGTGAAATTGCTGAGAGGTTGGGGTGGGCTCGCCCCACCTAAAAACCCGCCGCTGGGGGCATGTAAAATCCAGGCCAAGGGGAGTCAGCTGTTCAGTTAATGAACTGGATCGAGAGACCCTGGGAGTCACTTGCTGCCTGTCTTGATATATTGGGGAATCTAAAGTGAAGGGACAAGATTGGGAATAAGGTAGAAGTGAATTTAAGAGATGATGGGTAGGCAATGCTAAGCTTGGGTTTTCAAAGCCTACAGATTAAATGAGGTGAGAATGGCCCTGGTTTAGAGGTCCTCGGAGTGACTGTGACTAGGAGGATATAATTTGATTTGAAGAGCGTGCAGTGAGTTAAATGAAGAGCATGCAGTGAGTTAAACAATCAGTAAACCAAAGAGACTGCACGTGATGCTTTATAGCTGGAAGACCAGTAAAAACATAGAAACACAAAAGAGATAAGATCGCATTCTAACAAGAATGTGTATTTTAATAATTTTGACATTTACTCTTATATTTTATAACTCCGTGACAAACATGGGGCTGGATGTGTTAATTGTATATTAATTGTACTTAATTGTAAACATTAACTAGAGATTCACTTGAGCCCCTATAAGTAGGAACAGAGTGAAACGTGTGGCGGTTGGATTAGGAGATGCATGCTTGTAATGTGCATCTCTGTAAATAAATGCTCACAAAAGCCTGAAAAGATTGGCTCCAGTTCTATCCTTCACTGTCTGGCTCTCTGGAATATAACAGGGTTGTGGGTCTATTGTAAACTGATGTTGAGGGATCAAGAATGTTTATTGAGCTGTTGCAATTGCCGTTCAGCTTGGTCCTTACAATAAACGGTGTCTTCCTTTCAGGGTGAAGCTGGAGAATCCGGCGCTCCAGGAATCCAAGGCCTTCCGGGGCGAAAGGTATGTACTCTGTCGCGGAACCTTTCAGGGTGTCAAAACCTTTCGGCCCTGAGGGACATTGGAAGGGCTAAGAAATAAATCTAGAGCCTGGTCAACTGGCAGCGAGTTGAGCGTGTGGCAATGTGGAGGGGAGGACATTCTAAATGACACAGAGGGTGGTACTATTCCTCTACTAAATGTTTGCCGTGTAAGGAGCACCCGCAGCAACGGTCTGTTTCCTTGCAGTGCGTTGGCTGAATACGCCATGCTTCTCGCCTCATTCTGAGCTGATTAACGCAGATTCAATCCCAGGTAGTGGTTTGAAATTGCAGCCATAAAGCCATTCCCTGCAGTGCCCCCGTCTCTGCCCCGCCATTGGTGGCTGTGCTTTCAGCTGCCTTGGTCCCCATGCCCTGGAATCCCCTCCCCAGTCCCCTCCAGCCCCCATCTCTCCTCCTCCAAGATTCTTTATTCAAAAAACCCGCCTCTTTGACCCAATCGCTCTGCCTAATAGCTGCTCCTTTGCTTGGCGACCCATTTTCACCTGATAGCGCCTCTGTGAAGGGACTTGGGACATATTTTTTTTTTCCCCCTTCCATGTTGACTCGCCGTTTTTCTTGCTCAATACAAAATAGAGCGGATGCCCATCCTGGCTGGCCCCAAACCACACCCCACTCCTCCCCACCCCCCACACCCCACCACCCCCCCCTCCAATCTCTGGAGCAACGTGGGAATATTGCAGGAGAGCGGAAGCTGGGTGAGGAACCCGGATCGAGCCTGGGCTGCCTCTCCGTGTCCGGGTGAGTGAGGCCGCTCGCACGACTGGCCAAAGGCTGGCCGTTTGGCCACGGGAACCCCGGCGCAGCGAGAGAGGGCATGTCCCCGGGAGGGAGGATGAGGAGAGAAAAACAGACGGAGCGAACCTCAAAGAGAAATGAGCATGGCTTTAACGAGAAGACGATAACCTGCCTGTTTTCATACGATTTTTTTTTTAAAAAAACAACAGGGTCCAAAAGGCGAAAGAGGAGAAAAAGGAGAATCTGGACAACCGGGAGAAGCTGGGCCTCCAGGTACCAAAGGGCCCACTGGCGACGATGGACCCAAGGGCAATCCTGTAAGTAGGCTGCAAACCTGCCTGACGGCTGGATTTTCAATCCCTTTCCATAACTCCTATGAAGCGTTAAACTTTCGGAGAGCCGAGAGACTTATCCCATTTACCCCTGGGA
This sequence comes from Cetorhinus maximus, assembly GCF_964194155.1. NCBI lineage: Eukaryota > Metazoa > Chordata > Chondrichthyes > Lamniformes > Cetorhinidae > Cetorhinus > Cetorhinus maximus. The sequence goes on along the minus strand of NC_135899.1, from coordinate 27,932,169 downwards.
AAGGAGCTGGCTCTGGTTCTGCATTCTGCGTGCCAGCCTGAGGCAAGGGCCTCAACTGTGATGGAAAAGTGGGAAGGCTGGAAACGCTCAGTGCCGTCCGCGGAGAGAGAAGGGAAAGAGGGTTAAAAGTTTCAGGTGAAACGTGCTTTTGTTAGGAATTGTAATGAGCCGCTCTGCGTACAGCATTGACTCAAAGACTGCACTCCTACAAAAGCCAGTGTTGGGAACCAGGCGCAGGCGGGTCCGATGTTTCACCCTCAAACTTTGCGTTTGACTCCAGCCCTGACAAATGGGATGTACTTCCACAAGTTGTGTAAGACTGCTCGATGCTGCTAGTTTCCTCACCTCTTATTTATTCCACCTCTTTTCTCTCTGTAGGGTCCTGTTGGTTTCCCCGGTGACCCTGGCCCTGGCGGTGAACCTGGACCACGTGTAAGTGTGAACAGACTTTGCGAACTTCTCGTCATTGCTATCGTTTAATTAAAAAATGTGAAGAAAGTTTGCCTGAACTTTGCTCTCTCATTCCTCCTGTCCCATTTCTTTTCCCCATTGTGGGCGTTGCTGGCAAGGCCAGCATTTATTGCCCACCTCTAATTGCCCTCAGGAATTGCCCTTGATAAGCTTGGTGGTTACCTTGAGTTTTCTTGAGCCACAGCAGTCCATGCGGTGTAGGTGCACCCAACGTGCGGTTAGGGAGGGAGTTCCAGGATTTTGACCCGGCGACAGTGAAGGAACAGCGGCGATATAGTTCCAAGTCAGGATGGTGAGTGACTTGGAGGGGAACTTGCAAGTCTTCCTCCTTCCTGCATCCTTCCTCTGTAGAAACAAAACTCTTTGCGCCACCCTCTGCTCCGGCCCTGTTATTTCTCCAATGCCTGTGGAATTTGCACATGTTCCAATTTTCCCTTTCTGCTACAATCCACAGACTTCAGAGACCCAGGCTGATGTTCTGGGGTTTTGGGAGGGTGCGGGGGGGCATGGGTTCAAATCCCTTTAAATTTGATTAATGAATTTTGAATGTGAAAGTCAGTTTCAGTCATGGTGACCATGAAACCATTGTCGATTGTCGTCAAAACCCATCTCGTTCACTAATGCCCTTTAGGGAAGGAAATCTGCCGTCCTTACTCGGTCTGGCCTACATGTGACTTCAGACCTACAACAATGGCGATGACTCTTAACTACCCTCTGAAATGGCCTAGCAAGCCACTCAGTTCAAGGGCAATTATGGATGGGCATCAAATTCTGGCCTTGCCAGTGACGCCCGCATCCCATAGAAGAATACATTTTAAAAAATATTCCCTCCCACCTCTGCATCAGAAGGTGCACAGTTTGAACCCTATCCCGAACATTCCCGGCATGCAGAGGCCAGAGCTTGGTCTCTGAATTATGTGTGCAGCTATTCCTACCCAACACTGCCCCTATAGACAGGCTGTTCTAGATTGAATATGGACCCTATATATAGACAGGCTGTTCTAGATTGAATACCGTCCCTAAATATAGACGGGCTGTTCTAGATGTGCATAGTGGTCCAATATATAGACAGACTGTCCTAAATGTGAATACTGATCCTATATGTAATTAGGCAGTTCTAGATTGAATACCATCTCCATACTGGCCTGATATATAGACAGGCTGTTCTAGATGTGAATACAGGCCCAATATATAGACAGGTTGCTCTCGATTGAATACCGCCCCTATATATAGACAGGTTGCTCTCGATTGAATACCGCCCCTATATATAGACAGGCTGTTCTAGATTGAATACCGCCCCTATATCTAGACAGGCTGTTCTAGATTGAATATCACCCCCTATATATAGGCAGGATGTTCTAGATTGAATACCATTCTAGATTGAACACTGGCCCTATATATAGACAGGGTGTTCTAGATATGAATACTGGCCCAATATAGAGACAGGTTGTTCTAGATTGAATATTGCCTCTATATATAGACTGGCTGTTCCAGAGTTGAATACTGGTCCAATATATAGACAGGCTGTTCTAGTGTGAATACTGCTGCAACATATAAACAGGCTGTTCTGGATGTGAATGTTGTTCCTATATATATACAGGCTGTTATACAATGTGAATCCTGCTGTACCGGCTGTTCTAGATGTGAATACTGTCCCTATATACGATCAGCCATCCCTAATCAACACTGCCCCTCTAGATATAGACAGGTTGTTCTAGGTATGAAAACTGTTCCTAATGCTGATCTAGATGTGAATACTGCCCCTATGTGTGGACAAGCTGTTTTAGATATGAATACTGCCCCTATATATGGACAGGTTGTTCTAGATGTGAATCCTGATATACAGGCTGTTCTAGATGTAAACATTGCTCCTCTATATATAGACAGGCTGTTTTGATACGAATACTGCCACTATATATGGACAGGCTGTTCTAGATGTGAATACTGCTCTTATATATGGGCAGGCAGTTCTGGGTGTGAACACTGCCCCAATATATGGGCAGGCTGTTCTAGATATGAATCCTGCCCCTATATATGGATAGCCATTCCTAGATATGATCACTCTTATGTATAGACAGTCTGGTCTAGATGTGAATGCTGCTCCAATATATAAACAGGCTGTTCTAGATTGACTACTGTTCCTATATATAGACAAGCTGTTCTACATGTGAATACTATCCTTATAAATAGACAGGCTGTTCTAGACATGAATATTGTTCCCTTTTATGGACAGCTGTTCTAGATGTGAATGCTGCTCCAATATATAGACAGGCCATCCTAGACCGGAATACTTGCCTCACATATAGACAGGCTGTTCTAGATATGAACCTTCCATCTATATATGGACAGGCTGTTCTAAATGTGAATATTGTCCCTTTTTATGGACGGGCTGTTCTAGATTTGAATGCTGTCACTATATGTATATGGACAGTCATTTATAGATGTGAATTCTGCCCCAATAGATAGGCAGGCTGTTCTTGATGTGAACACTGCTTCTATATATATACAGGTTGTTCTAGCTGTGAACAAAGCTCCTATAAATAGACAGGCTGTTCTAGGTGTGAATTATCCCCCTATAGATAGACAGGCTGTTCTAAATGTAAATACTGCTCCTATATACAGACAGGTTGTTCTAGATGTGAATACTGCTCCTATATATAGACAGGTTGTTCTAGATATGAACTCTGCCCCTATAGATGCACATTCTGTTCTAGATGTGAGTGTTGCCTCTATATATAGACAGGTTGTTCTAGATGTGAATTCTGCCCCTATAGATGCAGTCTGTTCTAGATGTGAGTGTTGCCTCTATATATAGACAGGTTGTTCTAGATGTGAATTCTGCCCCCTATAGATGCATGGTCTGTTCTACCTGTGAATACTGCCCCTATATATAGACAGGCTGTTGTAGATTTGAATATTGCTCTGATATATGGTCAGGCTGTTCTAGATGTGAATACTGCTCCTATATCTAGACAGGTTGTTCTCGATGTGAACACTACACCGATAAATGGTCAGGTGCACTCTTCCACCTCACTATATCTTCATGTTTTTCTGTTCCAGCTCAATCTAAACCCTGGAGATACTTCCCCCCACACCCCCACCACCCCCCCCCCCCCCCCCCCCACCCATCAATCTCCTCTTATTCTGTGATCTGCCAGTTCTTGAGTAAAACATGGCATTGAATCACGGCATGCTCTGGGTTTATCTCCTCTGTGTGATCTTGCTGGCCCCAGCCTGTGTAATTGTGAAGTGTGCCCACAATCCAGAGGAGTAGAGATAGCAGAAATCACCCCCTCGAGCCAGTACAAAAGGGAACGCCGCTATTGCATGCTCTTTTTCAGAAGGATTGATTTATTGCGGCCATTCTCAGACCTTTCTTTCTTCTCTTGTCTTTTTTTTAGGGTCAAGATGGTGTCAAAGGTGAAAGGGGAGAGACTGGAGAGCAAGGACAAGCTGTAAGTGATGATGGAGGGAGTTCTCAGTTACTGCAGAGATTCAAGCTGCTCAGTACATTGCCTGACGCCTGTCTGTCTCTTGCTTTATCACTCAGGGTTCTCCTGGTCCTACCGGTGAAGTGGGACCACCAGGTCCACCAGGAAAGAGGGTAAGTAAATACTTCCGATAGTGTTAGCCACGCAGAATCCCTTTTCTGGACAGTGAGCCTCTGAAAGTCTCAGAGCAGCGACATCCTCGGAGCTGTGTGAGTTCTGTATCTGGGTGTGGGGGCTGTGTGATGTCTGTATCTGGGTGTGGGGGCTGTGTGAGGTCTGTATCTGGGTGTGGGGACTGTGTGAGGTCTGTATCTGGGTGTGGGGGCTGTGTGATGTCTGTATCTGGGTGTGGGGGGCTGTGTGAGGTCTGTATCTGGGTGTGGGGGCTGTGTGAGGTCTGTATCTGGGTGTGGGGCTGTGTGGTGTCTGTATCTGGGTGTGGGGACTGTGTGATGTCTGTATCTGGGTGTGGGGACTGTGTGATGTCTGTATCTGGGTGTGGGGACTGTGTGAGTTCTGTATCTGGGTGTGGGGGCTGTGTGATGTCTGTATCTGGGTGTGGGGGGCTGTGTGAGGTCTGTATCTGGGTGTGGGGGCTGTGTGATGTCTGTATCTGGGTGTGGGGGGCTGTGTGAGGTCTGTATCTGGGTGTGGGGGCTGTGTGATGTCTGTATCTGGGTGTGGGGGCTGTGTGATGTCTGTATCTGGGTGTGGGGGCTGTGTGAGGTCTATATCTGGGTGTGGGGGCTGTGTTGTGTCTGTATCTGGGTGTGGGGGGCTGTGTGAGGTCTGTATCTGGGTGTGGGGGGCTGTGTGATGTCTGTATCTGGGTGTGGGGGCTGTGTGAGGTCTGTATCTGGGTGTGGGGGGCTGTGTGATGTCTGTATCTGGGTGTGGGGGCTGTGTGAGGTCTGTATCTGGGTGTGGGGGGCTGTGTGATGTCTGTATCTGGGTGTGGGGACTGTGTGAGTTCTGTATCTGGGTGTGAGGGCTGTGTGATGTCTGTATCTGGGTGTGGGGGCTGTGTGATGTCTGTATCTGGGTGTGGGGCTGTGTGATGTCTGTATCTGGGTGTGGGGGCTGTGTGATGTCTGTATCTGGGTGTGGGGACTGTGTGAGGTCTGTATCTGGGTGTGGGGACTGTGTGATGTCTGTATCTGGGTGTGGGGGGCTGTGTGATGTCTGTATCTGGGTGTGGGGGGCTGTGTGATGTCTGTATCTGGGTGTGGGGACTGTGTGAGGTCTGTATCTGGGTGTGGGGGCTGAGTGAGGTCTGTATCTGGGTACGGGGGCTGTGTGATGTCTGTATCTGGGTGTGGGGCTGTGTGATGTCTGTATCTGGGTGTGGGGACTGTGTGAGGTCTGTATCTGGGTGTGGGGGCTGTGTGATGTCTGTATCTGGGTGTGGGGGCTGTGTGATGTCTGTATCTGGGTGTGGGGGCTGTGTGATGTCTGTATCTGGGTGTGGGGACTGTGTGAGGTCTGTATCTGGGTGTGGGGACTGTGTGATGTCTGTATCCAGGTGTGGGGGCTGTGTGATGTCTGTATCTGAGCGTGGGGGGCTGTGTGGTGTTTGTATCTGGGTGTAGGGACTTTGTGAGGTCTGTATCTGGGTGTGGGGGCTGTGTGATGTCTGTATCTGGGTGTGGGGGCTGTGTGATGTCTGCATCTGGGTGTGGGGGGTTGTGTGAGTTCTGTATCTGGGTGTGGGGGGCTGTGTGATGTCTGTATCTGGGTGTGGGGGCTGTGTGATGTCTGTATCTGGGTGTGGGGGCTGTGTGAGGTCTGTATCTGGGTGTGGGGGCTGTGTGATGTCTGTATCTGGGTGTGGGGGCTGTGTGATGTCTGTATCTGGGTGTGGGGGGCTGTGTGAGGTCTGTATCTGGGTGTGGGGGCTGTGTGATGTCTGTATCTGGGTGTGGGGGCTGTGTGATGTCTGTATCTGGGTGTGGGGGCTGTGTGATGTCTGTATCTGGGTGTGGGGGCTGTGTGATGTCTGTATCTGAGCGTGGGGGCTGTGTGATGTCTGTATCTGGGTGTGGGGGGCTGTGTGATGTCTGTATCTGGGTGTGGGGGCTGTGTGATGTCTGTATCTGGGTGTGGGGGCTGTGTGAGGTCTGTATCTGGGTACGGGGGCTGTGTGAGGTCTGTATCTGGGTGTAGGGGCTGTGTGATGTCTGTATCTGGGTGTGGGGGCTGTGTGAGGTCTGTATCTGGGTGTGGGGGGCTGTGTGAGGTCTGTATCTGGGTGTGGGGGCTGTGTGATGTCTTTATCTGGGTGTGGGGGCTGTGTGATGTCTGTATCTGGGTGTAGGGGCTGTGTGAGGTCTGTATCTGGGTGTGGGGGCTGTGTGAGGTCTGTATCTGGGTGTGGGGGGCTGTGTGATGTCTGTATCTGGGTGTGGGGCTGTGTGATATCTGTATCTGGGTGTGGGGCTGTGTGATGTCTGTATCTGGGTGTGGGGGGCTGTGTGATGTCTGTATCTGGATGTGGGGGGCTGTGTGATGTCTATCTGGGTGTGGGGCTGTGTGAGTTCTGTATGTGGGTGTGGGGGCTGTGTGATGTCTGTATCTGGGTGTGGGGGCTGTGTGAGTTCTGTATCTGGGTGTGGGGGCTGTGTGAGGTCTGTATCTGGGTGTGGGGGCTGTGTGATGTCTGTATCTGGATGTGGGGCTGTGTGAGGTCTGTATCTGGGTGTGGGGGGCTGTGTGATGTCTGTATCTGGATGTGGGGGGCTGTGTGATGTCTGTATCTGGGTGTGGGGCTGTGTGAGTTCTGTATGTGGGTGTGGGGGCTGTGTGATGTCTGTATCTGGGTGTGGGGGCTGTGTGAGTTCTGTATCTGGGTGTGGGGGTTGTGTGATGTCTGTATCTGGGTGTGGGGCTATGTGAGGTCTGTATCTGGGTGTGGGGGCTGTGTGATGTCTGTATCTGGGTGTGGGGCTGTGTGAGGTCTGTATCTGGGTGTGGGGGCTGTGTGATGTCTGTATCTGGGTGTGGGGCTGTGTGATGTCTGTATCTGGGTGTGGGGACTGTGTGAGGTCTGTATCTGGGTGTGGGGGCTGTGTGAGGTCTGTATCTGGGTGTGGGGGCTGTGTGATGTCTGTATCTGGGTGTGGGGACTGTGTGAGGTCTGTATCTGGGTGTGGGGACTGTGTGAGGTTTGTATCTGGGTGTGGGGGCTGTGTGAGGTCTGTATCTGGGTGTGGGGACTGTGTGATGTCTGTATCTGGGTGTGGGGACTGTGTGATGTCTGTATCTGGGTGTGGGGGCTGTGTGATGTCTGTATCTGGGTGTGGGGGCTGTGATGTCTGTATCTGGGTGTGGGGGCTGTGTGAGGTCTGTATCTGGGTGTGGGGGCTGTGTGATGTCTGTATCTGGGTGTGGGGACTGTGTGATGTCTGTATATGGGTGTGGGGGCTGTGTGAGGTCTGTATCTGGGTATGGGGGCTGTGTGGTGTTTTTATATGGGTTGTTTGTTGACTGAGGTTGTTACCATGCGTTACCATGGGGTCCCGTGCAATGGGCTGTGTAAATGTCGTTCGACCTTCTCCTCGGGAAGCTGTGTTGCTTTGGGATTGATTTACTATCACTGGGCTGCTTCCTGGCTGCAAAGACTATTGCAATGTCGTCTCCATGCCATTCTCTTCCCTGCTCTTGTTTTCTGTCCATCCCCACCTCCACCTTTAACATTGGCTTCTGTCTCTCTCTCTCTCCTTTTTCTCACAGGGACCAGCCGGAGCTCCCGGTCCAGAGGGCAGAGAGGGGGAGAAAGGAAGCAAGGTAACAGATTCGGAGAATCCATCCTCTTGTTATAGTTATGTTATTGTTGTAGGGAATGAGGCGGGCCTGCCATGTTGTTGAAGAGATGGGTAGTGGCCCAGTGATGGAGGTGAGGTGGATATGATGGAGCCTGCCTCTCCCTTCTGTGTGCAGCTTGTAACTGCTGGATGCAGCGTTGGGAAGGGGCAACCCCCACCCTGGGCCTTTCAGGAACGTGAGGGAGAGTAGCTGGTACCCGGACCTCTTGGGCCAGCGTGTGTCGCACTTTGGTACCGGTGGAGAAGTCACCTCGAAACACCGGGCGTTTCAGCACCCAAAGGCATCCGAGGCATTCGCCCTCCCGCCACCATCCCCGGTCCAGCAATAATGAAACTGCCCTCGGGCCGTGTGAATCCTGATCTTTACACTACCCTGGATTTCGATGGGCTGGGGGAGAGACCAGCTTAGGGCAGACCCCCCCCTGCCACCGGGTCAGGTCAGCAGCAGAATGATAGATAACATTCAGTCGCTTGGTCGTACAGGACTTGGATGTCGCTGGAGAGGGAGATATGTTGCCGAAGCTCCTCGTCTCGCACTCATCAGGACAAATGCAAGAACGCCAAATTTCAAATGATCACTGCAATTTACGCTGCAGGAGAGCAGGGTGCTGATTGGTTTGCAGGTCAACTCTGATTGGCCGAGGTGTTGCCATGGAGAAAGCAACGGGGAACCATAGGCTCCCCAAGCTCCCGGGCAATTCAAAAAAGATGCAAGGCTTGAACGTTTGCAGAGAACGGGTCCCTGCATATGAATGTATGTCACTTCTAGCAAGCGCAAATAAACTACCTTTTGAACTCGACTGATTATCCTAAACTGGTTGTTAGCATCGCTATTATATCATAACTAGCAACCGATTTGGAGCTCGGGGAGCCTATAGTTCCCTGTTGCTTCCTTCATGGAAACGCCTTGGCCGGTCAGAGTCGACTTGCTAACTAGTCAGCACCCTTTCCTCCTGCGGTATAAATTGTTGTGATCGTTTGGCATTTGGCACTCTTGCATTTGTCCTGATGAGTGCGAGCCAAAAAGCTTCGACAACATGTCTCTCTCTCTTTTCAGCAATATTAACCTTGTGCATTATGTAATGTGCTGATATTAAATGTCACTTTACTGGGAGCAATGCCAGGGAAGATCCAGCTGCCTGTCAGTGCAATGGAGCATTTGGAGCCGAGAGATGATTTTGTGTGATAGGTGGACGAACCTATAACAGGTTGGCATGACAACCCCCTCAAGTCTCCCTGTGGGCTGAGCTAGAAGGTATTCTCCAGGTTTTTAAAAAACCCTTTCACGGGATATGAGCGTTGCTGGCTGGGCCAGTATTTATTGCCCATTCTTAATTGCCCCTTGAGAAGATGGTGGTGAGCCGCCTCCTTGAACTGCTGCAGTCCATTAGTGCAGGTACACCCATAGTGCTTTTAGGGAGGGACTTCCAGGATCAAAAAACTGTGGGTGCACCTATACCACAAGGACTGCAGCAGTTCAAGAAGGCAGCTCACCACCACCTTCTCAAAGACAATTAAGGATGGGCAATACATGCTGGCCTAGCCAGCAACACCAACATCCGACAGTGAAGGAACGGTGATATATTTCCAAGTCAGGATGGTGTGTGGCTTGGAGAGGAACTTGCAGATGGTGATGTTCCCAGGCATCTGCTGCCCTTGTCCTCCTAGGTGGTAGCGGTCATGGGTTTGGAAGGTGCTGCCTAAGGAGCCTTTGTGTGATCCTGCAGTGCATCTTGTAGATGGTACACACTGCTGCTACTGTGCGTCAGTGGTGGAAGGAGTGAATGTTTGTAGATGGAGTGTCAATCAAGCGGGCTGCTTTGCCCTGGATGTGTTGAGCTTCTTGAGTGTTATGGGAGCTGAACTCATCCAGGCAAGTGGGGAGCATTCCATCACACTCCTGACTTGTGCCTTGTAGATGGTGGACAGGTTTTGGGGAGACAGGAGGTGAGTTACTCACTGCAGGATTCCCAGCCTCTGACCTGCTCTTGTAGCCACAGTATTTATATGGCTAGTCCAGTTCAGTTTCTGGTCAATGGTAAACCCCAGGATGTTGATAGTGGGGGATTCAGTGATGGTAATGCCATTGAACATCAAGGGGCGATGGTTAGATTCTCTCTTGTTGGAGATGGTCATTGCCTGGCACTTGTGTGGCATGAATGGCAGCTGGAGTGTTGTCTCAATTGGGTGAGGTGCTCCCGTGTTCAGAGAGAGAGGGAGAGAGAGTGCAGAGTGGAGGGATTAGAATCAGCCAGGGTCCCTGCTCCTTAAGCGCTGTCCCATTCTGGGAATACAGATATTGGCTGAGGTAGGATAGGCTGCACCATTTATTGTGGTTTGTTGCGAGGTGACACTCCCAGTAAGTGGGAGGAACATGCCTGATGGTTGCTGGGGGGGGGCCTAAACCTGCAACCCGCACAAGAGTCACAGGCTGTCAGAGTGGAGGGGGAGGGGGGGATACTTGGTCGAGCTGGTCCGGGGCGGGTGGGGGTGGGGGGGGCAGCTGGAGCAGGCAGAAGGGAGGGAGGGAGGGAGGACGAGGTTTTTCTGACCAGTCCTATTGGTGACGTGGCAGTGGGTTCTGCTAACTGCTCTTTTTCCATGCCTGACTGTGCCGTTCGCTTGCTTTTCAGGGTGGGCCTGGAGCCAAGGGGCCTCCTGGGAAGACTGGTCCAATCGGCCCGCAAGGAACTCCGGGGAAACGTGGTCCCGAGGGTCTCCGTGGTATTCCTGGTGCTGTGGTAAGTTCCATTGTTCCAGTGGAGGAGGGAGGGGGTGCGTTGTGGACACGGGGTCCCCCTGAATGTGCAGTTCTAAAGCCTCCTTCAGGCTTGCATCTTACTCCATTGATTTTTCCCCTTCGAGTATTTATCCAATTCCCTTTTGAAAGTTACTATTGAATCTGCTTCCACTTTCCCTTTCCGGCAGGGTATTCCACATCACAACATCGCGCTGCTTAAAAACAATCCATCTCCAGCTCTCATCCAGTCTAACAATCTAAAATCTCTGCTCTCCGGTTACTGACCTCCAACTGCCATTGGAAATGTTTTCTCCAGATCTACCCTTTGATTAAATCCCCCCTTTACCGTCCCTCTCTCTCCCGCTCCGTTCCTCCCTCTCTCTCTCTCCCGCTCCGTTCCTCCCTCTCTCTCTCTTGCTCTGTCCCTCTCTCTCTCTCTCACTCTGTCCCTCTCTCTCTTGCTCTGTCCCTCTCTTTCTTTCTCGCTCTGTCCCTCTCTCTCGCTCTGTCCCTCTCTCTCTCTCTCACTCTGTCCCTCTCTCTCTTGCTCTGTCCCTCTCTTTCTTTCTCGCTCTGTCCCTCTCTCTCGCTCTGTCCCTCTCTCTCTCTCACTCTGTCCCTCTCTTTCTCTCTCGCTCTGTCCCTCTCTCTCTCACTCTGTCCCTCTCTTTCTCTCTCGCCCTGTCCCTCTCTTTCTTTCTCGCTCTGTCCCGCTCTCTCTCGCTCTGTCCCTCTCTCTCTCTCACTCTGTCCCTCTCTTTCTCTCTCGCTCTGTCCCTCTCTTTCTCTCTCGCTCTGTCCCTCTCTCTCTCTCACTCTGTCCCTCTCTTTCTCTCTCGCTCTGTCCCTTTCTTTCTTTCTCGCTCTGTCCCTCTCTCTCACTCTGCCCCTCTCTCTCGCTCTGTCCCTCTCTCTCTCGCTCTGTTCCTCTCTCTCTCTCGCTCTGTCCCTCTCTCTCGCTCTGTCCCTCTCTCTCTCTCGCTCTGTCCCTCTCTCTCTCTCGCTCTGTCCCTCTCTCTCTCTCGCTCTGTCCCTCTCTCTCTCTCGCTCTGTCCCTCTCTCTCTCGCTCTGTCCCTCTCTCTCTCTCGCTCTGTCCCTCTCTCTCTCGCTCTCTCCATCTCTATCTCTCTGTCACTCCGTCCCCTTCTGTCACTCCATCCCTCCCTCTCTCTCTCACTCCAACCAGCCCTTGTCTCTCTCACTCCGCTCCTCATTCTGTTCCTCCCGCTCTCTGTTTTTCTCGCTCTATCCCTCTCTCTCTCTATTTCTCTGTCCCTCTCTCTCTTTCGCTCCATCCCTCTCCCTCTCGCTTGGTGCCTCTTTTTTTCTGTCCCCCTCCCTCTCTCTCTCTCTCTCTCTCTCTGTCCCTCTCTCTCTCCGTCCCTCTATCTCACTCCATTCCTCTCTCTCTCCGTCTCTCTCTCTCGATCCGAACCTCTCTCTCTCTCTCCATCCCCCTCTCTCTCTCTCTCCGTACCACACTCTCTCTTTCTCTCTCTCTTTGTACCTCCCTCTCTCTCACTCTGCTCCTGTCGCTCCGTCCCTCTCTCTCTCACTCTGTCCCTCTCTCTCTCTCTCTCACTCCGTTCCTCCCTCCCTCTCTCTCTCTCTTGCTCTATCCCTCTCTCTCTGTCTCTCTCTCTTGCTCCGTCCTTCCCTCTCCCTCCCTCTTGTTCTGTTCCCCTCTCTCTCTCTCTGTCCCTCTCTCTCTCTGAACCTCTTTCTCTCCATCTCTCCGCCCCTCTCTCTATCTCTGTACTCCGCTCTCTCCCTCTCTCTCCGTCCCTCTCTCTTTCCCTCGCTCTCCATCTCTCCATCTCTCTCTGTTGCTCCGTTGCCCGCTCTCTCTCACGCTCCGTTCCTCTCTCTCTCTCTCTCTCTCGCTCCATTCCCCCCCCCCCTCTCTCTCGCTTGGTCCCTCTCTCTAGTTCCGTCTGTCTCTGTTCCTCTGTCTTCCTCTCTGTGCCTCTCTCTCTCCTTCTGTTCCTCGCTCTGCCTCTCACCACCTCTCTCTGTCCCCACCTCTCTCTGCTTCTATCTCTGCCTCCCTCCATCCCTCTCTCTCTCTCTCTGCCTCTGGCCGCCTCTCTCTGCCTCTTCCTCTCTCTCTCTCTCTCTCTCTCCCTCTCTCCCCCCCTCTCTCTCCCCCTCTCTCTCTATGTCTCTCTTTCTTGCTGACTCTCTCTCTCTTCTCTCTCTTCCTCTCTCTCTCTCTCTCTGCCTCTCTCTCCCTCTCTGCCTCTCTCTCCCTCTCTGTCTCTCCCTCTTACTCCACCCCCCTGCCTCTCCCTGCCCCTCTCCCTCTGTTCCATAAGACCATAAGACTTAGGAGCAGAAATTAGGCCATTCGGCCCATCGAATCTGCTCCGCCATTCAATCATGGCTGATAAGTTTCTCAACCCCATTCTCCCGCCTTCTCCCCGTAACCTTTGATCCCCTTACCAATCAAGAACCTAACTATCTCGGTCTTAACTACACTCAGTGACCTGGTCTCCACAGCCTTCTGTGGCAATGAATTCCATAGATTCACCACTCTCTGGCTAAAGAAGTTTCTCTTCATCTCTGCTCTAAAAGGTCTTCCCTTTACTCTGAGGCTGTGCCCTCGGGTCCTAGTCTCCCCTACTAATGGAAACATCTTCCCTACGTCCACTCTATCCAGGCCTTTCAGTATTCTGTAAGTTTCAATCAGATCCCCCCTCATCCTTCTAAACTCCATCGAGTATAGACCTAGAGTCCTCAAACGCTCCTCATATGTTAAGCCTTTCATTCCTGGGATTGTTCTCGTGAACCTCCTCTGGACCCTCTCCAGGGCCAGCACATCCTTCCTGAGATATGGGGCCCAAAATTGCTCACAATATTCTAAATGTGGTCTGACCAGAGCCTTATAAAGCCTCAGCAGCATATCTGTGCTTTTATATTCTAGTCCTCTTGAAATAAATGCCAACATTGCATTTGCCTTCCTAACTACCGACCCAACCTACAAGTTAACCTTAAGAGAATCCTGGTCTAGGACTCCCAAGTCCCTTTGCACTCCAGATTTCTGAATTCTCTCCCCATTTAGAAAATAGTCTATGCCTCTATTCTTCCTACCAAAGTGCATGACCTCACACATCCCCACGTTGTATTCCATTTGCCACTTCTTTGCCCATTCTCCTAACCTGTCCAAATCCTTCTGCAGCCTCCCTGCCTCCTCAATACTACCTGTCCCTCCACCTATCTTTGTATCATCTGCAAACTTAGCCAGGATTCCCTCAATTCCTTCATCTAGATCATTAATGTATAAAGTGAAAAGTTGTGGTCCCAACACTGACCTCTGCGGAACTCCATTAGTCACCGGCCGCCATCCTGAGAAGGACCCCCTTATCCCCACTCTCTGCCTCCTGCCAGACAGCCAATCTTCTATCCATGCTAGTACCTTGCCTCTAACACCATGGGCTCTTATCTTACTGAGCAGCCTCCTGTGCGGCACCTTGTCAAAGGCCTTCTGGAAGTCCAGGTAGATAACATCCATTGGCTCTCCTTTGTCTAACCTACTTGTTACCTCCTCAAAAAATTCTAACAGATTTGTCAGGCATGACCTCCCCATGATGAAACCATGCTGACTTTGCCCTATTTTACCATGCACTTCCAAGTATTCTGAAATCTCATCCTTAATAATGGACTCTAAAATCTTACCAATGACCGAGGTCAGGCTAATCGGCCTGTAATTTGCCGTCTTTTGCCTCACTCCCTTCTTAAACATGGGGCTTACATTAGCGATTGTCCAGTCCTCTGGGACCATCCCTGACTCCAGTGATTCCTGAAAGATCACCACTAACGTCTCCACTATCTCTTCAGCTATCTCCTTCAGAACTCTGGGATGTAATCCATCTGGTCCAGGTGATTTATCCACCTTCAGCCCTTTCAGTTTTCCTAGCACCTTCTCCTTGGTAATGGCCACCATACTCACCTCTGCCCCCCGACTCTCTTGAACTTTGGGGATGTTACTCATGTCTTCAACCCTGAAGACTGACGCAAAGTACCTATTCAGTTCCTCCGCCATTTCTTTGTTCCCCACTACTACTTCTCCAGCGTCATTTTCCAGCGGCCCAATGTCCACTTTTGCCTCTCTCTTACCCTTTATATATCTAAAAAAAACTCTTGCAATCTTCTTTTATATTACTGGCTAGTTTACCCTCATATTTAATCTTCTCCCTCCTTATTTCTTTTTTAGTTGTCCTCTGTTGGTCTTTGTAGGCTTCCCAATCCCCTGGTTTCCCACTGCTCTTCGCCGCATTGTATGCTTTCTCTTTCGCTTTTATGCTGTCCCTGACTTCCCTTGTCAGCCATGGTTGCCTCATCCTCCCTTTAGTAAGCTTCTTCTTCCTAGGAATGAATTTTTGCTGTGTCCCCCAAATTACTCCCAGAAACTCCTGCCATTGCTGTTCCACTGTCTTTCCTGCTAGGCTCATCTCCCAGTCAATTCTGGCCAGCTCCTCCCTCATGCCTCTGTAGTTGCCTTTATTCAACTGTAATACCGTTACATCTGATACCAGCTTTTTCCTCTCAAATTGCAGGGTAAATTCTATCATATTATGGTCACTTCCTCCTAAGGGTTCCTTCACCTTAAGCTCCCTTATCAAATCTGCCTCATTACACATCACTAAATTTAGAATTGCCTGTTCCCTAGTGGGCTCCACCACAAGCTGCTCCAAAAAGCCATCTCGTAGACATTCCACAAATTCCTTTTCTTGGGATCCACTACCAACCTGATTTTCCCAGTCTACCTGCATATTGAAATCCCCCATGACCACTGTAACCTTGCCTTTCTTACATGCCTTTTCTATCTCCTGGTGTATCTTGTGCCCCACATCCTGACTGCAGTTCGGAGGCCTATACATAACTCCCATTATACCTCTGCCTCTCTCCCTCTGTTCATCTCTGCCTCTCTCCCTCTGTTCCTCTCTGCCTCTCTCCCTCTGTTCCTCTCTGCCTCTCTCCCTCTGTTCCTTTCTGCCTCTCTCCCTCTGTTCCTTTCTGCCTCTCTCCCTCTGTTCCTTTCTGCCTCTCTCCCTCTGTTCCTCTCTGCCTCTCTCCCTCTGTTCCTCTCTGCCTCTCTCCCTCTGTTCCTCTCTGCCTCTCTCCCTCTGTTCCTTTCTGCCTCTCTCCCTCTGTTCCTCTCTGCCTCTCTCTCTCTGTTCCTCTCTGCCTCTCTCCCTCTGTTCCTTTCTGCCTCTCTCCCTCTGTTCCTCTCTACCTCTCTCCCTCTGTTCCTCTCTGCCTCTCCCCCTCTGTTCCTTTCTGCCTCTTCCCCTCTGTTCCTCTCTGCCTCTCCCCCTCTGTTCCTCTCTGCCTCTCCCCCTCTGTTCCTCTCTGCCTCTCTCCCTCCGTTCCTCTCTGCCTCTCCCTGTATTTTCTTGCTGTCCTACCCTCTACCATTCTTGATATCTTTTGTTTTTTATTGACAGGGTGAACAAGGAACTCCTGGGGTCTCCGGACAGACAGGGCCTCCTGGTCCAATGGTATGTACAAAATGTAGCCTTTCACTTTGTCCCCACTGACAGCTGCTAGAATGTGCTGACCAACAGGAGAGAGGTTCAAGATCAACACTGAGCTCGGTGAATCCCCCAAATAGAACTGAGCTCCACCTGGGTGTGTCCTGGTGGTGGTGGGGTGAATCTGGGTGTAACTGGATGGAGGTCGGGGACAGTGGGTGTATCTGGGTAGCTTTTCTGGTATCTCTATATATTTGGGTCTCTGGTGTCTCTCTCTCTATTTGGGTCTCTGGTATCCCTCTATCTGGGTCTCTGGCATATCTCTATCTCTCTGCCTGGGTCTCTGGTATCTCTCTCTCTCTGGGTCTCTGGTATCTCTCTTTCTACCTAGATCTCTGGTATATCTCTAACTCTCTATCTGTGTTCCTGGTATCTCTCTCTCTCTCTCTCTCTGAGTCTCTGGTACCTCTCCCTGGGTCTCTGATGTCTCTCTCTCTCTCTCTCTCTCTCTATCTGGATATCTGATATCTCTCTCTCTATCTGGGCTTCTGGTATCTCCCTCTCTACCTGGATCTCTGGTATATCTCACTCCATCTGCGTCTCTGGTATCTCTCTCTCTTTCTCTCTCTCTATACCTGGATCTCTGATATCTCTCTCTTTCTATCTGGGCATCTGGTATATCTCTCTCTATCTGGGTCTCTGGAATCTCTCTCTCTTTCTCTCTTTCTGGGTCTCTGGTATCTCCCTCTCTACCTGGATCTCTGGTATCTCTCTCTGCCTATCTGGGTCTCTGTTAACTCTCTCTCTTTCTCTCTCTCTCTCTCTACTAGGATCTCTGCTATCTCTCTTTCTCTCTAGGCCTTTGGTATCTCTCTCTCTATCCGTGTCTCTGGTATCTCTCTCTCTCTCTTTCTGTCTGGGTCTCTGGTATCTCTCTCTGGGTCTCTGGTATCTCCCTCTATCAGGGTCTCTGGTATCTCTCTCCTATATATATCCGGGTCTTTGG
Source organism: Cetorhinus maximus (assembly GCF_964194155.1). Lineage (NCBI taxonomy): Eukaryota > Metazoa > Chordata > Chondrichthyes > Lamniformes > Cetorhinidae > Cetorhinus > Cetorhinus maximus. The sequence continues at coordinate 27,915,165 of NC_135899.1, read as the reverse complement.
TACCTCCCGCTCTATCTGGGTCTCTCATGTCTCTCTTTCTCTATCTGGGCCTCTGGTACCTCTCTCTCTCTCTATCCGGGCCTCTGGTATCTCCCTCTCTATCTGGGTATCTGGTATCTCTCTCTCTCTCTATCTGGGTATCTGGTATCCCCCTCACTATCTGGGTCTCTGGTATCTCTCTCTCTCTCTCTATCTGGGTCTCTGGTATCTCTCTCTATCTGGGTCTCTGATACCCCTCTCTCTCTCTCTCTCTCTCTCTCTCTATCCAGGTATCTAGTATCTCTCTCTCTATCTGGATATCTGGAATCTCTCTTTCTATCTGGGTATCTGGTATCCCCCTCTCTATCTGGGTATCTGATAGCTCTCTCTCTATCTGGGTATCTGGTACCCCTCTCTCTATCTGGGTCTCTGGTATCCCCCATTCTATTTGGGCATCTGGTATCCCCCTCTCTATCTGGGTCTCTGGTATCTCTCGCTCTCTATCTGGGTCTCTGGTATCCTTCTCTCTATTTGGGTTGGTCCCTGCTATCTTGCTCTCTGTGGTTTACATTATTGTGAAGTGCTCCATATTGTAGCCTAGTGACATTAACTGTTCTCTTTAACTCCTTTTGTCCCTAGGGCCCTCCTGGGTTACCCGGCTTGAAGGGAGACGGTGGTCCTAAGGGAGAGAAGGTAAGACTTGCCGGTCACACCTGCAGCGTTCCCAATGGATTTCATTTGCGGGAAGGAGGGGTATGGAGGCGGGGTTAGTATGAGGAGACGCACCATTCTAAAAATCATCCTTTTGGTGTTAATAATGAAATCTAGAACGGTGGGCTTTTCACTTCAGCTCTTTGGAACCATGTTCCCTAAAGATCCATCATTCCATCATGGTTCAAGGAGGGCCACCAAGTCTCAGGAGAAATAACTCATTGTATAGAAATAAACACAATGAGCTGAATGGCCTCCTCCTATGCACTAGATGTTTCTATGTTTCTGTGTGGTGAGCTGGGAGTCAGAAGTGTTTCTCTGTGATGGACCAAGTTGAAAGTTCAGAACTTTCAACACAAAGGAAGATGGTTGTGGTTGCTGGAGGTCAAGCATCTCAGCTCCAGGACATCACTGCAGGAGTTCCTCAGGGTAGTGTCCTAGGCCCAACCATCTTCAGATGCTTCATCAATGACCTTCCTTCATAAGGTCAGAAGTTCGTTGATGATTGCACAATGTTCAGCACCAACTGCGACTCCTCGGATACTGAAGCAGTCCATGTCCAAATTCAGCAAGACCTGGACAATATCCAAGCTTGGGCTGATAAGTGGCAAGTAACATACATGCCACACAAGTGCCAGGCAATGACCATCTCCAAAAGAGAGAATCTAATTATTGCCCCTTGAAGTTCCTTTAGCTTTACCATCCTTTAGCATTACCATCGCTAAACCCACCACTGTCGACATCCTGGGGGTTACCATTGACCAGAAACTGAATTGGACTAGCCATTTAAATATTGTGGCTACAAGAGCAGGTTAGAGGCTAGGAATGGTGCGACGAGTAACTCACCTCCTGCCTCCTCAAAGCCTGTCCACCAAGTCAGGAGTGTGATGGGATACTCTCCATTTGCCTGGATGAGTGCAGCCCCCACAACACTCAAGAAGCTTGACACTATCCAGGACAAAGCAGACTGATTGATTGGCACCACATCCACAAACATTCACTCTCTCCACCACCGATGCACAGTGGCAGCAGTGTGTACCATCTACAAGATGCACTGCAGAAACTCACCAAGGCTCCTTAGACATCAGCTTCCAGACCTGTAACCTCCACCACCTAGAAAGACAAGGGCAGCAGATGCATGTCAACATTACCACCTGCAAATTCTCCTCCAAGCCACTCACCGACCTGACTTGGAAATACATTGCCTGGAGCTCCCTCCCTAACAGCACTGTGGGTGTACCTATGCCACATGGACTGCAGCAGTTCAAGAAGGCAGCTCACCACCACCTCAAGGGCAATTAGAGATGGGCATTAAATGCTGGCCCAGCCAGCGATACTCATATCCCATGATAGATTAAAAACTTCAGAAATGCTGCTCCCTGCTGTACCACTGGACATGCAGCAGTCGCCCTGCCTGTGAACTAACCTCACCAATTCCACATAAGATCAACAATAATTTTCATTTATGTAGCGCCTTGAGTGTAGTAAGACAACACAAGGCTTTTCACAGGAGCGTTGTGAGAAGAGTAAGGAGATATTAGGGCCTATGACCATGGGCTTGGCCAGAGGCAGGTTTTTAATTGGTATCTTAAAGGAGGAGAGAGGGGCGGAGAGGCTTAGGAAGGGAATTCCAGAATGGCTGAAGGCACAGTCACCAATGGTGGAGCAATTAAACTCGGGAATGCACAAGAGTGTTAAAGGAGTGCCGAGATCTCTCATGGGAACGGGAATTAATTTTCTTTTTGACTTCTTGAGAGTTTTTGTACTGTCCCCTCCGTGATTCTGTGTTCCCCACCTTTAACATTTCACACCTTTATTCCTCTGTGTTTCTCTTTCAGGGTCACCCTGGCCTGATTGGATTGATTGGACCTCCAGGAGAGCAGGGGGAGAAGGGTGATCGAGGGCTTCCTGGTCCACAGGGAACAGAAGGACTTAAAGGAGACAATGTAATTGCGTACCCCCTTCGCTTGTATAACAGGCACCAGTTTCCAGCAGTGTTTTAGAGTCGGTATTTAACGCTGCCCCGCACTACCTGCTCAGTGGTAATGCAGAATGAAACCCTTTGCACCGCCCTATGGATCCCAGCTTCGTCCCTAGCCTCTACCGAGCCAACTGGTGTCGGCTGCTTAGCCTCAGTACCGCTGGGCTGGGGGAGGAGCGACTGGCTCGGTGTGCATACATGTGGCTTGTGGATCCAGATGTTTGGTGGGCTTGTAATACCTGGACACTCACCGTTTGGCAGGGCCGGGTTCCCTGTCCACTGTCCACTGTTGTGGGATCCCAACCCAGGACGGTGGGGGTTGGGTGGGGGGGGGGGGGTGTCGATTTCAGGGCAGGAGGGAGTAAATCGTTGCAAAAAAGTTGCCAGCACCATGTGGCTGCGATATGTCTAACCAGCTCCCCCTGCCAAAAGTGTATTTTACCAAGGATCCTACTTTGCACAATTTCAAATCTCCAGTGTCGGCGGGAATCTCTTGCCGTATTCCATTGTTTTTTACTTTGAAAAAATACTTTATTCATAAAATATCTGGAAGAACATTACAAAACATTTCTAAATGGCCATCACAAAAAGCGCAATCAGATTCAACTTTTACACATGGATCACGAGGTGCTTCAATACAATCAATGAATATTACAGACATTTCAATATGGTCATTACAGACAGTCAGACAGGGCAATGGTATTGGAGTTATCAACATACATCATGTTGCACTCTGAGGTGCTTCAATCCAATTATAATACAATTAGTATTTGATGCATACATTCATTGTGAGCGGTACAGTCCGAGGGGTCTATACAATTCCCAGACCCTCGGTTGACCAAGGCAGAAAGGTCTTAGACAGCGACCTTTCCCCATTGCACCTTTGCGGCGGCTGTGCCACTGTGACAGTAATTAACGGTACTGTCGTCTTGCGGCATTGGTCTCGTACAGTGTGCTTGCAGCATTTCACTGTCCCCTGTGTTCGACTCTTAGCATTCGTCCGCTGGGTGGCGGGTGGGGTGGAGCCTCCAATGTAAGATGCAATGATTAATTAATGAGGGGGGGGGCGTGGCCAGTTTACTTTGCGGAACCTGCTTCCAGTGCAACTTTTTTTTAATAGTAGCTCAAAAGATGGTGAAAACCTGAGTCACGCTGGGTGTAATTTGCACTAAACGTTCTGCAATGTTTGGTGCCGGTTTTACCTTTTTTATTTTTGGTGGTGGTGGGGGGGCGGCGGTGGGGTCACGAATTGGGCTGAAAAATCCATCAAAACTGAATGGAAACTCTCCCCTTGGTGTCTGACATTACACCTGCGTTGGGCTATTACTATCTCTTACTATCATTGTTAATGGTCATGCTCAGTTACGCTGTTGGGCTGTTAGCATTACCCTGTTCCAGTGATAGGTGTTACATGGGGTGCTGCGTATGGTTCTGGTCGCCATGTTCCCAGAGGCACTGGAGAAGGTGCAGGGAAGATTTACAAAGATGATACCAGAAATGAGTGGGTTACGTGTCTGGAAAGGATTGGCAGGCCAGGTTTCTTTTCTCTTGAAAAAAAGGGCTGAGGGTTGACCATTTGGAAATCTATGAAAGGTTTTGATAGTGTGGACACAGAGGAGTGGAGTGGACTTCAGTGGAGGAAAGCAAACCTAAACGCCATCAATATAAGATAGTCATAGTCATTTGGTAATATAGAACCTGAGTATTGCTGAAGAAAATGTCAAAGCTTTTTGTCTTCCACTCAACAGGACACTTCGCAAGAATACCAATATAAGGGGAAAACAACAATTTGTACTGCATGTGAAGAGAGTGTTGGTTTGTTGGCAAGTGGACTCTGATTAGTAGAGGCGTTGCCCTGGAGAATGCACCAATGATGGTGACTCTTCCTCTTATATTGGTATTCTTGCAAAGTGTCCCGGTGATTGCAAGACAAAAAACCTCGACATGCCTCTCTTTTCAGCAATACATAAGGTAGTCACCAAGAAATCCAATGGGGAATTCAGAGTAAACTTCTTTACCCAGAGAGTGAAACTCGCTACCACAGGGAGTTGTTGAAGTGAATAGCATAGATGCAGCTAAGGGGAAGATAGCCAAGAATTTGAGCGAGAAAGGGGTAGATAGTTACAATGATAGATTTAGATGACGAAAGATGGGAGGAGGCTCAAGTGGAGCATAAACACCAGCATGGACTGGTTGGGCCGAATGCTCAGTTTCTGTACTGTGCCGTATATCCTATGTAATCCTGTGTAGAGTATCACAATATTGCATTGCAACATTAGGTTATTGCAGTGTTAAGAATGCACTGGTGATAACTGGTGTTCGGTGAGGTTGGCGCTTGTATAGACTGGCTTGCTGTAGGAGGCATGGGAAGAGAAGAGAGGCACACAGAGAGAGCGCGAAACACAACAAAAATTAGGTCTACACTGATGGGAAAGGAGAAGTGTGTTGGAGGCAAACAGAGTGAGGGGTACATACAGAAAATAGGGAGAGGGAGATTGGGAAAAATTCAAAAAGCTGATTCAGGGCGATGAGACAACAAGTTAGGAAGGAAAGAGGAAGAGAGAGTGAAAGAAATGCTAGAAGATGGAGGGGGAGAGAGAGAGAGAGGGAATAGAAATTGAGAGACAAGAATTTCTTTCCCTGACACCACTAACACACGACAGGGAATCTCCCAGTTATTGGAAAGGGAAGTGGGGGGGAGGGGTGGTGAGGTCTGTATGCAAAGCATTTTCCTCAGTGCTCAGTTTATAGTTTTCATGTCATCTTCTTTTTGATTCTAGGGTGTTTCCGGTGCGAGTGGTCCCATCGGTCCTTCTGGTCCTCCAGGCATCCCGGTAAGTCCCCTGCTGCTCGGAGACAACGGTATTTAACGGCACTCAGCGCCGTCGAGCCCGGCAACTGCTTAACCCCAGCAGTAGGCGTGTCCAGGTCTGGCTCTTCGACTTGGGAGGGGAGCTCGGACAACCCAATGGATTTGTTAAAAACCGTCCCACCCCCCAATTTCGGCAAAGAGTCCCTTCGCTTGCCGGAGGAAGGTTCATTGGGAGCAGGGAGATTGAAGAATGTGAGAGAGCGTCTTCAAAAAAATCATCTCTGTCCATGACACTAGGATATTATTTACACCCCCCCACCCCACCCCCTCAGAGAACCAAACCTTCGATCCACTCCACACCCCCCAATCCCCACGGGCTCTGCTCTCTGTCTCAGAATGGACGTCGATCACAGTGATCGACTTGTCAAGACTGAGGTGGTGAGGTGTTTGGGCAGTGAAGAGAGGGGAATTGAAATTCAGCTGTGATCTCATGGAATGGCGGAGCAAGCTCGAGGGGCCAAGTGGCCTACTCCTGCTCCTACCCCTTAACTTCAGCTTTTGTGAGGGAGTGTAGATTGCGACGGTGACAATGGTGCAGACGCTTCTCCCGGTGATGATTCCGGAGTTGGGATGGATGTCTAGGAATGTTAAGAAACTGATAGGCAGGAAGAGACCACCGACCTGCCAACCCTGCCCCAAACTCATGATGGCCAGAGCTGCGTGACTCGAGACTAACCAACCGCGCCCCCCCCACCGCCAACCCCCATCCAAATCAACCACTGTGGACCACCCCTCAACCGCCCCCCTCCCCTCCCCAACCCCCCCCCCCCCCCCCCCCCCAAAACCCAACCCCCCCTATCCTCACAAACAACTCCCGCCGTCAAGCAATCTCCGGAGAGGCAAAACGGTCAGAGTAAATCCCAGGCCAGTAAGGGAAAAATGCTCTGGGAAATTCGTCTCCTTAGCTGATGGAAACCTGTCCAGGAGATCACATGGGCTAATTGCTATCTATAAAGGCATTTAGCTTCTCTAGGATGTGATGCCTGCCCCAGTCAAGAGCCCTTGCCATTCCCTCTCGAAGACACGGAGAGAGTCAGCACCCCTCCAGCCCAGCCACCGACACAATCCAAAGGCAGCAGGTCCCAAAGGCTTTCTGAACAGCTTGGCACACTTTAACTCAAAGCAGACACTGACTGAGTTTTCCCACAGTGACCATATCTCCCTGGGTAATCTGGGAGAGGAATGGGAGCACTGGCTGATGGCTCATCAGTTGGCGACCTTGCTACATTTCCAAGCAATTGGTCCACACTTATAGATCCTGGCGTTTTTTTTTTAATTCCTTCATGGGATTTGGACATCACTGTCAAGGCCAATATTTGTTGCCCATCCCTAATTGCCCTTGAAGTGAGTGTCTCGCTAGGCCATTTCAGAGGGCAGCTAAGAGTCAGCCACATTTCTGTGGACCTGGAATCACATGTAGGCCAGACCAGGTAAGGACAGCAGATTTCCTTCCCTAAAGGGACATTAGTGAACCAGATGGGCTTTTACAACAATCAATAATAGCTTCATGGGCACATCACTGAGAATAGCTTTATATTCCAGATTTATTAATTCAGTTTAAACTCCACCAGCTGCCGTGGTGGGATTTGAACCCATGTCCCCAGAGCGTTAGTCTGGGCTTCTTAGCTTAATAGCCCAGTGACATTCCCACTACCCCACCGTCTTCTCAATCTAAGCATATGGTCGGTGCTGTTTGTGCCCCATTCCCTGAGATTTTCTGCACTCTATTTGCCAAAGCATTTATTGCCCATCCCTAACTGCCCTTGAGAAGGTGGTGGTGAGCTACCTTCTTGAATCGCTGCAGCCCATCAGATTTGTTGCACTTACAGTGCTGTTAGGAAGGGAGTCCTACGATTTTGACCCAGCGACAGTGAAGGAACGGCGATAGATTTCCAAGTCAGGATGGTGAGTGGCTTGGAGGGGAACTTCCAGGTGGTCGTGTTCCTATGTGTCTGCTGTCCTTGTCCTTCTCGATGGTAGTGGTTGTGGGTTTGCAAGGTGCTGTCGAAGGAGCCTTGGTGAGCTGCTGCAGTGCATCTTGTAGATGGGACACACTGCTGCCACTGTGTGTGGGTGGTGGAGGGAGTGAATGTTGAAGGTGGTGCATGGGGTGCCAATCAAGGGGGCTGAAGAACAGGAAATCCCACCTTGAGGAAGTGTCCATGTTCTCACCTCTTCATGAATGTCTCCACTTGGAGAAGCACAAAATTGACAAAAATCAATTTTTTTCCAGAATTTTTGTGGCAATTAACAAACATGAACATTCTAAAAGATGATTGGTACTCAAAAGAGTTAACGTTTCTTTTCAGTGAAATGTGTCAGTGGTGAAACGCTTGCTTTGGATGTTTTTTTTTAGTGTAATGGCAGTTCACTGACCCGGTGACTAGTTTACTTTGAACATTCTCCCCTTTTTTATGTGAATCTGATTTGCGCCTTACTGTTTGGATGTCCAGAAGCCCGCAGTCCGGAAGCCGGAATTGTCTGAAAACCGGGCGTTTTGCAGAATATTCCATTTGATATTTGGTTAAGGGAAATCCGGGCAGATTGTCCAAACGCTGGGACAGTTCAGCTAGAAGCTGGTTCTCAGTGACGAGCTGAGCTTGTTCGCAGTGGTGTGCCAGCCTACTCCCTGCGCTTCGAGACAATGTTTTATTAAGAAAGACCTCATGATTTATTCCTTTTCAAACTTTATGTACGCGTTATTATTTATTCTTTCTCATACTTTATTCCATGCACCTCTTCTTCAGTGAATTTGGCCTAGGGCGGGCTACCTGATTTTATTGTCCGAAACCCAGGGAAATCCGAAATCTGGCAGGGGTCCAGAACTCGGGGTCTGTGTGGAACCCCATTTTCATTTGCTCTAAGTTTTAAATTCAACTTCTGGCTTTCGGGGCGCCAGTGTTTTTAAGTAGCGGGGTCTCATTAGGAAAAAAAAGCCCATACATTTTACACCAAATACCTGCATTCCCCAAGCACACTCTCACCACGGTGAGGAGCACATGAAGATTCCCACAGTGAGACTGGGCTTCCCTCAGCTCGAGCCGCTGTTGCTTTCGTTCTTTTTTTTTCATTCATTCATTGCTTCACGGGATGTGGGCTTCGCTGGCTGGGCTGGCATTTATTGCCCATCCCCAGTTGCCCCTTGAGGAGGCGGTGGGTGAGCCGTCTTCTTGAGCCGCTGCAGTCCACGTGGTGTAGGTGCACCCACTGTGCTGTTAGGGAGGGAGTCCCAGGGTGCTGGGTGACTTTGGAGTGGGGGAGATACCTTCCTAACGCTGTGCTTCTGTTTCCCTCCTTGTCTTCCAGGGCCCCCCTGGTCCGAAAGGGTCGAAAGGTTCTCAGGTGAGTCCCACCCCTTCTTCCTCAGTTATGTTCTGAGCCACTCGGTGAGAGTAGAATTGCAGTCACAGGCGCAAGCGGAAAGTCGGGTGGGGTGGGGTGGGGAGGGGGCACCACCTCTTGCCTGGGGCTAAGTGTGGAGAGTCTGTTTCCCTCGATGAAATACCAGACTCTCGGGAGAAGCAACTTATCCAAGCGGAGTCACAGAAGCTCTTTGCAGAAGAGGGGACGGAGGATGGCCTTCAGAGAGCCTGTGGCACTAATTTGAAGAAGAGCAAGGCCGTTCTACACGGGTGCCCTGAGCCAATATTTGCCCCCTCAACCAAACGTCGCTGCCTTAACCGACCTGGGCCATCGTCGTACGGCCTTTGGCGGGATCTTGCTGTGCGCAGACTGGCTGCCGCGTTTGCTACATCACGGCAAGTGACCGCACTCCGCGCCGATTTAAATACAGGTCCCTTCATTTTCACAAGGGCGGGAGCTCATTTTGCGCAGGTGCCGCCTGGGGATCGCAGCTCGACAAGACTGCACGGCCTAGGTCCCAATGCTCAGACTGTTTCCCCAGAATCTTCACCCGCTCGGACTGGTGTCCCTGGCCTTTGGTTCGAATCTTAAACTAGCCCATGCTATGCCCGACCTGTTTGGCAAGCTAACCAAATGGCCTGTGTATGCTCCTCTCATGTGTCTCGTAGAGGATGAACGAGCCCAAGAAATTCATTGGCTCCCCTCGTCACCCAGTAACTCACTGTGAAGTTGGGAGAGTGGGAGAGGGAGCATTCACTTCCTCTTCACGTTCAGAAGCATTTGAATGTTCCCTGAAAATGTAACTTGAGACGGGTCCGAAGTTATACTGCAGCAGCTGTGCACTGGCAGCTGTGCGAGGCTGGCCTTTGTGGGTGAGAGGGTGGGTGGAGGTGGGGGAGGGGCGAGGCTGGGGAGGGGCATCTCACTCGCCTGGCGTTCAGGGGGCCGAGTGCCACCTGCCCTGCCACGGTCCACAGCCGCTCCTCCTATCGACCTCCCGCTTTGGAGCAGTGCTGTCCCTGACCCCAGCCCTGGCCTCCGTCTGGAACACGGGTGAATTCGAAATGGGGGGGTGGGGGTGGGTGGGGAGGGTAAACCCACCTTGGGAGCTGCTCTCCGCGGCTTCAGATGTGTTTCCCCGGCAAAGGTGCCAAAGGAATCCCTTGGGGGAGGAATCTCGGTGGTGGGGCGGCGGGACTGACGATTTCCCCGTTGCCCGATCCCTCTGATCTCTCAGCTGCTTCCCTGGGCTTTCCGCCAGGTTCACGCTGGGGAAAACCCTTGGGAAGAGAACTGGCGCCAGTGTGTCCTGGGGCTCTGACCCCTGGCTGCATGATAATTGTAACCTCTCCGTGCGAAAGCCCATTCAGCTGGGGTGACACACGTTCAAAACGGGGCTCAGAGACGTTCCAGATGCAAAGTGTTGACCAGCTCCAATGTTGAAGTGGTCAGGGGTCACTTATTAACAGGAGAGTGACTGGACCCTCTCCTCCTCTCACTCTCTTATGTGCTGAGGCTGATGCCTGTCATCTCAGTGTAACCCCTTCAAGTCCAGCCCCTTGCACAGACCCTGATTTTAACCCTTCCAACATTGGCGGCCGTGCCTTCAGCAGCCTGGGCCCGGAGTGTTCTGGAATTCCCTCCATAAACCTCTCTGCCTCTCTGGGACACTTCTTAAAACCCAGTTCTTTGAGCGAGCCTATGCTAATATCTCCTTCTGTGGCTCAGTGTCATGTTTTGTTTGGTAGTGCTCTTGTGAAGCACCTTGGGATATTTTATCATATTAAAGGTGCTATATAAATGCAAGTTGTTGATGTATTTAACCCTTTCTCTCTCTCTCTCTCTCCTGCAGGGTGCTGCTGGTCCTAAAGGACAGCGAGGTGTTACTGGTCCTCCTGGTATTCCTGTAAGTTGAACCTCCTGTTGGTCTCTGCACACTTGGCTCTAGTGGATAGGTGCTGAGCTCGGCATTGACCCCACCTCAGAACGCCTAGACAGTCTCCGATGGCCCAGCTTCCCACTTGTCTCTCTGCTGCATTGAAATCTCCAGTTATCTGTCCGCTCCTCGATTGAGGCTCCAGAAATCTCCCATTTAGTGGAAACCTAGAGTTTCCACAGAGTCTTCCTGCAGGTAGCCTGGGATTGGTTGGTCCAGCAGTGAGACCATGGACCCATCAACTGGTATTCTTCTATTAAAACCTGGGCGAGACAATTGGTATCTCCTTCCAGGGACCAGACATTAGCCCCAATTTGAAGTAGATTAGCCGTCTCATTTGGTGAGGCTATGGAGCTGGCTGAGCATAAAGACAGATAATAACTGGTGTAGCTAAAAAAATAGCACAAACTCTACTGGAACAGTAGGGGGAGCTTTACTCTGTATCTAACCCCGTGTTGTGCCTGTCCTGGGAGTGTTGATGGGGTCAGTGTAGAGGGAGCTTTACTCTGTATCTAACCCCGTGCTGTACCTGTCCTGGGAGTGTTTGATGGGACAGTGTAGAGGGAGCTTTACTCTGTATCTAACCCCGTGCTGTACCTGTCCTGGGAGTGTTTGATGGGACAGTGTAGAGGTAGCTTTACTCTGTATCTAACCCCGTGCTGTACCTGTCCTGGGAGTGTTTGATGGGGACAGTGTAGAGGGAGCTTTACTCTGTATCTAACCCCGTGCTGTACCTGTCCTGGGAGTGTTTGAGGGGGAGAGTGTTGAGGGAGCTTTACTCTGTATCTAACCCCGTGCTGTACCTGTCCTGGGAGTGTTTGATGGGGACAGTGTAGAGGGAGCATTACTCTGTATCTAACCCCGTGCTGTACCTGTCCTGGGAGTGTTTGATGGGGACAGTGTAGAGGTAGCTTTACTCTGTATCTAACCCCGTGCTGTACCTGTCCTGGGAGTGTTGATGGGGTCAGTGTAGAGGGAGCTTTACTCTGTATCTAACCCCGTGCTATACCTGTCCTGGGAGTGTTTGATGGGACAGTGTAGAGGTAGCTTTACTCTGTATCTAACCCCGTGCTGTACCTGTCCTGGGAGTGTTTGATGGGGACAGTGTAGAGGGAACTTTACTCTGTATCTAACCCCGTGCTGTACCTGTCCTGGGAGTGTTTGATGGGGACAGTGTAGAGGGAGCTTTACTCTCTTTCTAACCCCGTGCTGTACCTGTCCTGGGAGTGTTTGATGGGGACAGTGTAGAGGGAGCTTTACTCTGTATCTAACCCCGTGCTGTACCTGTCCTGGGAGTGTTTGATGCGGACAGTGTAGAGGGAGATTTACTCTGTATCTGATCCCGTGCTGTACCTGTCCTGGGAGTGTTTGATGGGACAGTGTAGAGGGAGATTTACTCTGTGTCTAACCCCGTGCTGTACCTGTCCTGGGTGCGCTATATGAGACAGCGTAGAGGAAACTAGTTCAGTTTTCATCACTGTATTACAGACACATTTTAAGATCATGGGTATCAGAGGCAGCAGGTTCCCTGACAGTGGCGATCTTTGCTGGGAGCGCAGGGGGGCTGAAAAAGCCCTCAGACCCGACTCGAGCTTGTACGTTGGGGGATACCTTTGCAAAGGTCTGGAGGGCCAGGCCTAGTCACCAGTGCTCACTCTCTCTCTCGTCTCCACAGGGTCCACCAGGCGAAGTCATTCAACCACTGCCCATCCAGAGGCGCAAAAAGAGCAAACGCTCGGTGTCCATCGATGGGAGTCAGATCGAGCCAGACGAGGGGGTGATGGCAGACGAAATCCTCGACTACGCCGATGGCATGGAGGAAATCTTCGGCTCGCTGAACTCGTTAAAGGTGGAGATCGAGCAGATGCGGCACCCCATCGGAACGAGGGAAAACCCGGCACGCACCTGCAGAGACCTGCAGCTCTGCCACGAAGAATACAAGGATGGTGGGTCCCTGTGGAGTCATAAACCTTACTGTCAGCATGGCACTGCCGCTCTAACAGTCCCGCACTCCCTCAGTACTGACCCTCTGACAGGCGCACTCCCTCAGTACTGACCCTCTGACAGTGCCGCACTCCCTCAGTACTGACCCTCTGACAGTGCCGCACTCCCTCAGGACTGCCCCTCTGACAGTGCAGCACTCCCTCAGTACTGACCCTCTGACAGTGCCGCACTCCCTCAGTACTGACCCTCTGACAGTGCCGCACTCCCTCAGTACTGACCCTCTGACAGTGCCGCACTCCCTCAGTACTGACCCTCTGACAGTGCAGCACTCCCTCAGTACTGACCCTCTGACAGTGGCGCACTCCCTCAGTACTGACCCTCTGACAGTGCAGCACTCCCTCAGTACTGCCCCTCTGACAGTGCAGCACTCCCTCAGTACTGGCCCTCTGACAGTGCCGCACTCCCTCAGTACCGACCGTCTGACAGTGCCGCACTCCCTCAGTACTGACCCTCTGACAGTGCCGCACTCCCTCAGTACTGACCCTCTGACAGTGCAGCACTCCCTCAGTACTGCCCCTCTGACAGTGCCACAGTCCCTCAGAACTGACCCCCTGACATTGCAGCACTCCCTCAGCGTTGAGCCTCTGACAGTGCAGCTCTCCCTTAGTGTTGAGCCTCTGACAGTGCAGCACTCCCTCAGTACTGACCCTCTGACTGTAGTTGAACCCAAGTGTCTGAGGCTTAGAGCTGAGAG
>NC_135899.1:26888207-27183734 GCF_964194155.1 Cetorhinus maximus | reverse complement strand
CCCTCACTCACCGAATCTCAGTCCCCCCCCCTCACTCACCGACTCTCAGTCCCCCCCTCACTCACCGACTCTCAGTCCCCCCCTCACTCACCGATTCTCAGTCACCCCCTCACTCACCGACTCTCAGTCCCCCCCTCACTCACCGACTCTCAGTCCCCCCCTCACTCACCGAATCTCAGTCCACCCCTCACTCACCGACTCTCAGTCCCCCCTTCACTCATCGACTCTTGGTCCCCCCTCACTCACTGACTCTCAGTCCCCCCCTCACTCACCGACTCTCAGTCCCCCCCTCACTCACCGACTCTCAGTCCCCCCTCACTCACCGACTCTCAGTACCCCCCCTCACTCACCGACTCTCAGTTCCCCCTCACTCACCGACTCTCAGTCCCCCCCCTCACTCACCGACTCTCAGTCCCCCCCTCACTCACCGATTCTCAGTCCCCCCTCACTCACCGGCTCTCAGTGCCCCCCTCACTCACCGACCCTCAGTCACCCCCCCCCCCACTCACCGACTCTCAGTCCCCCTCACTCACCGACTCTCAATCCCCCCTCACTCACCGACTCTCAGTCCCCCATCACTCACCGACTCTCAGTCCCCCCTCACTCACCGACTCTCAGTCCCCCCCTCACTCACCGACTCTCAGTCCCCCCCTCACTCACCGACTCTCAGTCCCCCCCTCACTCACCGACTCTCAGTCCCCCCCTCACTCACCGACTCTCAGTCCCCCCTCACTCACCGATTTTCATTCCCGCCCTCACTCACCGAATCTCAGTCCCCCCCTCACTCACCGACTCTCAGTACCCCCCTCACTCATTGACTCTCAGTCCCCCCTCACTCACCAGCTTTCAGGTATTGCTGTCCATTCTTCAGGTACCTCCTCAGCTACTCGATACATTCCACCTTCAGAAAATCCTTCCAACGCTTCTTGGACCTTACATCATCGTTTAGTTGTTTTGTCACATTTTTTCCCTGTGTGTGCCAGGTCTCCCATGCCAGGTGATCCTTGTCAAAGATGAGGATATCTTGTCCATCGAATGCCACTTTTTTGAATGCCCCCGGGGTCCCATCCTCCCTCAGTTCACAGCCAAGCCTCAACTGCAAAGTGTGGACACCTGTCAATCATTCGCACACACACAGCCAATCAGACACAGTTCTACTTGGCGAGCCTACCTACTGTCCCACTAGCCCAAAGATTAAAAGCCTGTCATACATCTTCTGGACTAGTGGGTTATTCAACAGACCCCTTGGCAGCCCATCTATGAATTTAAAGAATCAATGTCTAGCGACTCCCTATTGGCTGTTACTATTGGTTTGGGCAACGAAGAGTCAACTTTATAGGGGCCCTAGCTCACAGGTTCCATTCTACTCCTGGCTTCTCCCGAATCCCACCCGGACCCTCCGAACCCATAGGAAAAGGCCAATTGTGGGGAGGCAAGGACTCACCGCCATCCAGCTTGGCATAGGCCATGACAAACGGGAAATGCATTTTCAAATCCAGCTCCAATTCCCTTGCGAGCATCCTCTACCGCTCCCAGGACTCACTCCCCTCGCTCTCCATCATCCACTGCTCCCTGGAGACCAACTCCTGCCGATCGCTGACATATACACTAAACGGCTCCCCGTCCACGTAGCCGACCGCCACACTCTGCGGGAAGCCAGGGATCGGAGTCATACTGGTGAAGAAAACCTGGAGAGAGTGAGAGCCTGAAACACAGAGGGAAAGACATCATGGCATGATTTCCCCCATCACCCCAAACACCAATTCTACACCCAACAGAGAGTTAGATATCTTAGTTTGCAGTCAACGCTAAGTCAGGTGGCACAGTGAGGTAAACAGAGGTAGAAATTATTTTTATTATTCTTTCATGGGATGTGAGCATCACTGGCAAGGCCAGCATTTGATACCCAAGTGAATTGGAAAGCTGGTGAGCTGCCTTCTTGAGCCGCTGCAGTCCATGTGGTGCAGGTACACCCACAGTGCTGTTAGGGTGAGAGTTCCAGGGATTTTACCCAGCAACAGTGAAGGAGCGGCGATATAGTTTCAAGTCAGGACGGCGTGTGAACTGCAGGGAAACTTGCAGGTGGTGGTGTTCCCATGCACCTGCTGCTCTTGTCCTTCTCAGTAGTAGAGGGCATGGGTTTGGAATGTGCTGTTCAAGAACACTTGGCAAATTGCTGCATTGGATCCTATATATTAGAGTTCTTACAGGGCAGAAGGAGGCCATTCAGCCCATTGTGTCTGCACCGGCTCTCCGAATGAGCAACTCACATAGTGCCAATCTCCAACCTTCTCCCTGTAACCCTGCACATTCAACCTCTTCCTATAAATATCTAATTCCCTTTTGAATGCCTCGATTGAACCTGCCTCCACCACACTGGTAGTCTATTCTAGATCTTAACCACTCGCTGCGTGAAAATGTTTTTCCTCATGTCACCATAGCTTCTTTTGACAATGAACTACTTTAAATCCGTGCTCTCTCGTTCTTGATCCTTTCACGAGTGGGAACAGCTTCTCCCCATCTGCTCTGTCCAGACCCCTCATGATTTTGAATCTCTATCACATCTCTATCAAATCTCCTCTTAGCCTTCTCTCCAAGGAGAACAGTTCCAACCTCTCCAATATATCCTCATAGCTGAAGTTTCTCATCCCTGGAACCATTCTTGCAAACCTCCTCTGCACTCTCTCCAATCACGTCCTTCCTATGGCGTGGCTCCCAGAACTGTACACAATATTCCAGCTGATGTCTAACAAGTGTCTTATGTAAATTCAGCATAACCTCCTTGCTCTTGTACTCTCAGCCCCTATTAATAAAGCCCAGGATACTATATGCTTTATTAAATGCTCTCTCCACCTGTCCTGTCACCTTTGATGATCTATGCACATATACACCCAGGTCTTAATGATCCTGCACACCCTTCAAAATTTCACCCCCAATTTTATAATGTCTCTCCTTGTTCTTCCTACCAAAATGAATCACCTCACACTTTTCCTCATTAAACTTCATCTGCCACCTATCTGCCCACTCCACCAACTTGTCTATGTCCTTTTGAAGCTCTATACTGTCTTCCTCACAGTTTACAATGCTTCCAAGTATTGTATCATTCGCAAACTTTGAAATTGTCCCCTGCACACCAAGATCTAGATCATTAATATATATCAGGAAAAGCAAGGGTCCCAATACCGACCCCTGGGAACTCCACTGCAAAACTTCCTCCAGCCCGAGAAATATCCATTGACCATTACTCTCTGTTTCCTACTATTCAACCAATTTTGTATCCATTTTGCTACTGTCCCTTTTATTCCACGAGCTATAACTTTTCTCACAAGTCTGTTGTGTGGCACTATATCAAATGCCTTTTGAAACTCCATGTACACCACATCAACAGCATTACCCTCATCAACCCTCTCTGTTACCGCTTCAAAAGACTCGAGCAAGTTAGATAAACACGACTTCCTCTTTAGAAATCCATGCTGGCTCTTCCTACTCATCCCACATTTTTCCATGTGACTACTAATTCCATCCCGAATAATTTTCTCTCATGGTTTCCTCACTAGTGAAGTTAAACTGACTGGTCTGTAATTGCTGGGCTTGTCCTTACGGACTTCTTTTGAACAAGAGTGTAATGTTTACAATTCTCCAATCCCCTGGCACCTCCCCTGAGTCTAGGGAAGACTGAAAGATTATGGCCAGTGCCCCTGCAATTTCAACTCTCATTTCCTTCTGTATCATCCGGTCCTCGTGCCTTGTCAACATTAAGAACCGACAGTTTATCCAACACTTCCGCCTTATCAGTTATGAACCCTTCTAGTGACAGAGTTTCTTCCTCTGTCACCGTGGCCTCGGTAGCATCTGCTTCCTTGGTAAAGACAGATGCAAGGTATTCATTTATCACCTCAGCCATGCCCCCTGTCTCCATGTGTAGATCCCCTTTTTGGTCCCTCATCGACCCCACTCCTCCTTTTACCACCCTCTTACTGTTTATGTGCTGATAGAAGACTTTGGGGATCCCCTTTACGTTGCCTGCCAGTCTTTTCTTATAATCCCTCTTTGCTTCTCTTATTTGGTGTCTCACCTCCCCTCTGAACTTATTCCTCTTGGTTCTCAATTGTATTTTCTACCTGACACCTGTCATAAGTGCACTTTTCTTCCTTATCTTAATTCCTATCTATTTTTTCATCCAGGGAGCTCTGGATCTGTTTGCCCTATTTTCCCTTTTGAGGGAATATACCTTGACTGTGCCTGAACCATTTCTTCTTTAAAGGTAGCCCATTGTTCAGCTACAGTTTTTACCACCAACCTTTCGTTCCAGTCTATCTGGCCTAGCACCGTTCTTGCCCCATTGAAGTTGTTAATTATTCTTACTCTGGATTGCACACTATCCTTTTCTATCATCATCCTAAACCTTACGTTACAATGATCACTGTCTCCTAAATGTTCCCCCACTGAAACTTGATCTACTTGGCCCACTTCATTTCCAAGAACCAGGTCCAGGTCTTTTCTTGTTGGATTGGACACATACTGCTTTAGAAAATTCTCCTGAACACAACCTAGGAACTCTTTCCCCTCTCTGCCCTTTACACTACCAATATCCCAGTCTACATTCGGGTACTTAAAGTCATCCATTATAACTATTCTATAATGCTTGCATCTCTCTGTAATTTCTCTGCAAATTTGTTCCTCTACATTTTCCCACTAATTGGCAATCTATCGACTACACCGAGCAATGCAATTGCACCTCTTTTTACTCTTTAGTTCGAGCCAAATTGATTTTGACTTGAACCCTCTGGGACACCCTCTTTCTCCAGCACTGCAATGCTCTCCTTAACCAATACTGCCACCTCTCCTCTTCTCCTGTCTTTTCTGAACACCTTGTACCTGGGACTATTTAACATCCAGTCCTGCCCTTCCTTCCTTGATCCAGGTCTCTGTTGTTGCCACAACATCATATTTCCACATGGCAATCTATGCCTGTAACTCCCCAATCTTATATACTATACTCCGTGCATTCACATACATGTACAGTAGCCCTGATTTATACTTCATGACTTTCTCCTCACTCCTACTCCACCTATTAACTTAGTTACCTCTGTACTAGTGCTATCTGTCTCTCCCAGGTATTCCTCTCTAATACTCTCTCCTGCTTCCCACACCTCTGCTGAGTTAGTTTAAACCACCCCCCCCACCACCCCCAACCCGGCCACCAACAGTACTACCAAGGGACTCAGTCCTGGCTCTGCTCAGGTGCAACCCGTCCGGCTTGTACAGCTACCATCTCCCCCAGAGCCACTCCCAGTGTCTCAGGAATCTAAAGCCCTCCCTCTTGCACCATCTTTCCAGCCACACGTTCATCTGCCTTATCATTTTATTTCTATTCTCACTGGCACGTGGCACTGGCAGTAATCCGGAGATTACTACATTTGAGGTCCTGCTTGCTAATTTTTGACCTTGCTCCCTAAATCCTGATCACAGGATCACATTCCCTTTGCTAATTAAATCATTGGTACCAATGTGGACCGCAGCCTCTGGCTAATCACCCTCCCGCAGAAGAATGTCCTGCAGCCACTCTGTGACATCCTTGACCCTGGTACCAGGGAGGCAACATACCATCCCGGGGTCATGTCTACGGCCACAGAAATGCCTGTCTGTTCCCCTAACTAATGAACCCTGTATCAATTATTGCTCTTCCTTTCTTCTTCCTTCTCTCCTGTACAACCGAGCTGCTCGTGGTGCCACAAACATGGCTCTGACCGCACTCCTCTGAGGAACCAGCTTCCAAAACAGAAAACCGATTTGTGAGCGTGACCCCATGGGACTCCTGCACTAGCTGCCTGGTTCTCTTGTACTGCCTGGTGGTCACCCATTCTCTTTCTGCCTGCGTGCTCCCAGCCTCTGGTGTGACCACCTCTCTGAATGTGCCATCCACGTAGCTCTCAGCCTTGCGGATGTGCCACAGTGACTCCAGCCGCCGCTCGAACTCTGAAACCCAGAGCTCAAGTTTCTGTAGCTGACAGCACTTCCTGCACATGTGGTCATCTAGGACACCGGCAGCATCCACGACTTCCCACATATTAAGGGATACGCATTCCACACGACCGAGCTGCCCTGCCATGTCTTAACTTCAACTCCCTTGCTTTAATTTTAATGTACTTTGGTTTACTTATATTACTTAATTTTTCTGTCCCTGACTTAAATTTACTCCCCTATTCTAAGCGTTTCTTACTTAAATCCAAGTAGCCACTCCTTTAAAGATAATATGCTTTCTAGTTTACAGCTATTTACAGAGACTCCCTAACAGTAGTTTCTCACCAACCAACAAACTTATGGTTTTCCTGCGATGTCACTCATCATTTCTTTCTTCAAACGTGGCGTTCTGGAGCTGGAGCTGAAGCAGCTGTCCAGGTGCGTTCTCCAACCAGGTTTGCTCTCTGCTAGTCTCAGTAATAGTGACCACGAAACCATTGTCGACTGTTGTAAAAACCAATGCCCTGAGGAGGAGACCTGCCGTCTTTATCTGTTCTGGGCTACATTGGACTCCAGACCACAGCAGCGTGGTTCACTGTTAAAATGCCCCCCCCTAAATGGCCTGGCAAGTCACTCAGTTGCATCAAACTGCTATGAAGTCTAAAAGGAATGAAACCAGATGGACCACCCGGCATCAGCCTAGGCACTGGAAACAACAACTGCGCACCCAGCCCTGTCGACCCTGCAAAGTCCTCCTTATTAACATCTGGGAGCTAGTGCCAAAGTTGGGAGAGCTGTCTCACAGCCTAGTCAAGCAACAGCCTGACATAGTCATCCTCACGGAATCATACCTTACAGATAATGTCCCAGACACCACCATCACCATCCCTGGGTATGTCCTGTCTCACCGACAGTGGTGTACAGTCAGGAGTCAACATTGACTTTGGACCCCACGAAGTCTCATGGAATCAGGTCAAACATGGGCAGGGAAACTTCCTGCTGATTGTCAGTTACCAACCGCCCCCCGCCACCCCCTCCACCCCACGCCCCCCCCGCCCCCCTCGGCTGATGAATCCTTTATGTTGAACGCCACTTGGAAGAAGTACCGAGAGTGGCAGGGGCGCAGAATGTACTCTGCGTGGGGACTTCAATATTCATTAGAAAGAGTGGCTCAGTAGCATCACTACTGACCCAGATGGCAGAATCCTAAAGGGCGTAGCTGCTAGACTGGGTCTGGGTAGCTGGTTATGGAACCAACAAGAGGGATAAACCAGCATGACCTCATCCTCACCAACCTATCTGTCAAAGGTGCTTCTGTCCATGACAGTATTGGAATAAGTGACCAACACACAGTGGTGACAAAGTCCCATCTTCACATTGAGGATACCTTCATCGAGTCCTGTAGCACTACCACTGTGCTAAATGGGATAGATTTCGAATATATTTAGCAACTCAAGACTGAGCATCCATGAGGCACTGTGGGCCATCAGCAGCAGCAGAATTGTACTCAAGCACAATCTGTAACTTCATGGCCCAGCATATCCCCCACTCTACCATTACCAACAAGCCAGGAGATCAACCCTGCTTCAATGAAGAGTGCAGGACAGTATGAATGGAGCATCACCAGGTATACTGGTGAAGCTACAACACAGGACCACTTGCATGCCAACTATGCAAGCAGTATGCGATGGACAGACCTAAACAATCCCACAACCAACAGATCAGATCTAAGCTCTGCAGTCCTGCCAGATACGGTTGTGAATGGTAGTGGACAATTAAACAACTCACTGGAGGAGGAGGCTACATAAATATTCCCATCCTCAATGATGGGGGAGCCCAGCACATCAGTGCAAAAGATAAGTCTGAAGCATTTGCAACTATCTTCAGCCAGAAGTGCCAAGTGGATGATCCATCTCGGCCTCCTCCAGAAGTTCCCAGCATCACAGATGCCAGTCTTCAGTTAATTTGATTCACTACACGTGATATCAAGAAACGGCTGAAGGCACTGGATACTGCAAAGGCTATGGGCCCTGACAATATTCCGGCAATAGTACTGAAGACTTGTGTGCCAGAACTTGCTGCGCCCCTCGCCAAGCTGTTCTAGTACAGCTACAACACCGGCATTACCCAGCTATGTGGAAAATTGCTCAGGTATGCCCTGTACACAAAAAGCAGAGCAAATCCAACCTGGCCAATTACTGCCCCATCAGTCTACTCTCGATCATCAGTAAATTAATGGAAGGGGTCATCATCAGTGCTATCAAGCGGCGCTTACTTAGCAATACCCTGCTCACCAACACCCAGTTTGGGTTCTGCCAGGGCCACTCAGCTCCTGACCTCATTACAACCTTGGTTCAACTATGGGCAAAAGAGCTGAACTCCCGAGGTGAGGTGAGAGTGACTGCCCTCGACATCAAGGCCGTACTTGACTAAGGGTGGCATCAAAGAGCCCCAGCAAAACTGGAGTCAATGGGAATCAGGAGGAAAACTCTCCACTGGTTGGAGTTATACCCAGCACAAAGATGGTTGTGCCAGTGGTTGTGTAGCTCACCTCCTGACTCCCCAAAACCTGAACACCATCAACAAGGCACAAGTTAGGAGTGTGATGAGATACCCTCCACTTGCCTGGATGAGTGCAGTTCCAATGTTGTGGGGTATTTAAAGACACTAGACACAAGTCAGCTGTAAAGTGAAGCAGGCAGCAGTTTATTGATCAGTGCAAGTATGCGTACAGGGGAGATCGCTCTCAGATTATTCCAAAAGGGATCTCAGCGTTACAAGGTTTCTCTTATACATTGATAGCATTCTTGTGGCATTACAATTTTAATCATAATTACCTCATGGATCATATGCCCTTGCTTATACTTCAGAGCCTTACATACATGGCTATCTAAAAATAACCCACGCTTGACCTTTGTTCCTCTATTATTCTTCGCCCCCTTGTCTCATGAACATCCTGTCCCCTACATACATTGACTTTCCATTTCCCTCTTTTGGCTCTCATCTTATCAGTAATCAGGAATTTAACGAAAATAGCAATGTCCTAATCCATCTAACTTTATGTTTGCTTTCAGCAAAACTATCTCCCCTTACATCACCAAAGGACAGCTGTGACTAAAACAA
The DNA here is from genome assembly GCF_964194155.1 of Cetorhinus maximus. Classification (NCBI taxonomy): domain Eukaryota; kingdom Metazoa; phylum Chordata; class Chondrichthyes; order Lamniformes; family Cetorhinidae; genus Cetorhinus; species Cetorhinus maximus. The sequence continues at coordinate 27,174,647 of NC_135899.1, read as the reverse complement.
AAACAGAAATACCTGGAAAAACTCAGCAGGTCTGGCAGCATCGGCAGAGAAGAACAAAGTTGACGTTTCCAGTCCTCATGACCCTTCAACAGAACTAAGTAAAAATAGGAGAGGGGTGAAATATAAGCTGGTTTAAGGTGGGGGGGGTGGGGGGAGAAGTGTGGTTGGGGGGGGGGGGGGGTGGGGGGTGGTTGTAGGGACAAGCAAGCAGTGATAGAAGTAGATAATCAAAAGATGTCACAGACAAAAGAACAAAGAGGTGTTGAAGGTGGTGATATTATCTGGAAGAATGTGCTAATTAAGAATGGATAGCAGGACACGCAAGGTACAGATAGCTCTAGTGGGGGTAGGGTGAAATAAGACTAAAAGGGCATAAAAGGTATAGATTTAAAAATAATGGAAATAGGTGGGAAAAGAAAAATCTATATAAATTATTGGAAAAGAAACAAAAGGGAGGGGGAAGAAATGAAAAGGGGGTAGGGCTGGAGGAGGGGGTTCAAGATCTAAAGTTGTTGAACTCAATATTCAGTCCGGAAGGCTGTAAAGTGCCTAGACGGAAGATGAGGTGCTGTTCCTCCAGTTTGCGTTGGGCTTCACTGGAACAATGCAGCAAGCCAAGGACAGACATGTGGGCAAGAGAGCAGGGTGGAGTGTTAAAATGGCAAGCGACAGGGAGGTTAAGACAGCTGTGACTGGATAGACATACCCTAATTATTCTGTTAGTCCTAGATTGTTTCTGAAATCTCAGCAAGGCTAACCAAAAAAAATGTAATCTCATGCGTATATGTTATCATTTGCATAGAACCCCTACTCCTTGTTTTTTTTTGGAGAAACCTGCCTTTTTATCAACCTGCCTTGTCCATGAGTCAGTAAAATGTGTCTTTAATTTGACTGAAATTTTAACTTTCTGCTCCATGGGAGGTTTCTGTCCTCCCTGAGCTCGCCGCAGGTCACCTGCATTGCATTATTTTTTCCGAGCAGTTATTTTTAACTGGCATGTGTTTGGAAAAGTTTATATTGGACTTCTGCCAGATATTTCAAGGCTTCAGAGAAAAGCTAAATTCTTTTGCATAAGTTCATTGAAAGATGGTGTAATTCATAGAATCTCAGAATTTTAACGGCACAAAAGGAGGCCATTCAGCCCATTGTCTCTGGACCGGCTCTCCAAATGAGCATTATGACCTAGTGCCATTGCCCTGCCTTTTCTCCATACCCCTGCACATTGTTTCTATTCAAATAATCATCTAATGCCCTCTTGAATGCCTTGATTGAACCTGCCTCCACCACACTTCCAGACAATACATTTCAGACCCAAACCACTCGTTGTGTGGAAAATGTTTTTTCTCATGTCCCATTTGCTTCTTTTGCAGATCACTTTAAATCTGTGCCCTCTCGCTATTGATCTTTATATGAGCGGAAACAGCTTCTCCCTATCTATTCTGTCCAGCTACCATATGATTTTTAACATCTTTATCAAAGGTCCACTTAGCTATCTCTCCAAGGAGAACAGTCCCAATCTTGCCAATATATCATCATAGTTGAAGTCTTTCATCCCTGGAGCCATTCTTGTAAACCTCTTCTGCACTCTCTCCACTGTGCTCACATCCTTCCTATAATGTAGCACCCAGAACTGTACACAATATTCCAGCTGAGATCTAACGAGTGTCTTATATAAATTCAGCATAACCAGCTTGCTCTTGTACTCTATGCACCTCTTAATAAAGCCCAGGATACTGTATGCTTTATTAACTGCTCTCTCCACCTGTCCTGCCACCTTCAATGATCTATGCACATATACACCCAGGTCTTTCTGTTCCTGCACCCCCTACAAAATTTCACACCTTATTTTATATTGTCTGTCCATATTCTTCCAACCAAAATGCATCACCTCACACGTCTCCACATTGAACTTCATCTGCCACCTATCTGCCCACTCCACCAATGTGTCCATGTCCTCTTGAAGTTCTACACTGTCCTCCTCGCAGTTTACAACACACCCAAGCTACCTATCATCCGCAAACTTTGAAATTGTTCCCTGCACACCAAGATCTAGATCATTAATATATATCAGGAAAAGCTAGGGTCCCAAGTCCGATCCCTGGTGAACTCCACTACAAACCTTCCTCCAGCCTGAAAAATATCCATTGACCATTACTCTCTGCTTCCTATTTTTCAGCCAATTTTGTATCAACTTTGCTACTGTTCCTTTTATTCCATGAGCAATAGCTTTTCTCACAAGTCTGTTGTGTGGCACTGTATCCAATGCCTTTTGAAAGTCAATGTACACCACATCAACAGCATTTTCCTTATCGATCTTTTCTGTTCAAAAAACACCAGCAAGTTAGTTAAACACAATTTCCCCTTTAGCAATCCATGCTGGCTTTTTGTTATCAACACATCTTTTTCCATGTGACTACTAATTCTATCCTGAATAATCCTTTCCAGAACATTGCCCACCACTGAAGTTAAACTGACTGGTCTGTAATTGATGGGCTTATCCTTACAAACTTTTTCGAACAAGGGCGTAATGTTTGCAATTCTCCAGACCTCTGGCAACACCCCTGAGTCTAGGGATGGCAAAAAGATTATGGCCAGTGCCCCTGCAATTTCCAGACTGACTTCATTCAATATCCTAGGGTGCATTTCGTCCAGTCCTGGTACCTTGTAAAATTCAGTTCCTGTATTTAAATTGACTAAACTATCAAATTCATACACACACCCGCAGTGAGAAAACGCACTCCCCTTGTGCCAATCCCCACACGCAAACCAGTGCCAAACCCCACACACCCCCAGTGACAAACCCCACACACCCCCAGTGACAAACTGCATTCACCCCCAGTGACAAACCCCACACATCCCCAGTGACAAACTGCACTCACACCCAATGACAAACCTCACAAACCTCCAGTGACAAACCCGACACACACCCTCAGTGACAAAACCTAGACTCCCCAATGACAAACCCCTCACACCACAAGGGAAAAACTCCACACACACCCAGTGACAAAATCCACACACCTCCAGTGACAAACCTTATGTGCCCCAAGTGACAAACCCCCACATACCCCCAGTGACAAACCCTACGCGCCCCCAGAAACAAATGCCAAACACCCCCTGTGACAAACCCTACTCACCCCCAGTGACAAACCCCACTCACCCCCAGTGACATGTTGCCCTTACCCCCAGTGACAAACCCCACACACCCCCAGTGACATGTTGCCCTTACCCCCAGTGACAAACCCCACACACCCCCAGTGACAAACCCCACACACCCCCCAGTGACAAACCCTACACACCCCCAGTGACAAACCCAACACACCCCCAGTGACAAACCCGACACACACCCTCAGTGAAAAACCGCACTCACTCACAGAGACAAACACCACACACCTCCAGTGACAAACCCCACACTCCCCCTGTGACAAACCCCACATTCCCCCAGTGACAAACTTCACCCACCCCCAGTGACAAACCCCACTCACCCCCAGTGACAAACCCCACACACCCCCAGTGACAAACCCCACACACCCCCAGTGACAAACCCCACACACCCCCAGTGACAAACCGCACATACCCCCAGTGACTAATCCCACACACCGCCAGTGACAAACCCCAGATACCCCCATTTCCAAACTTCACACCCCCAGTGACAAACCGCACATACCCCCAGTGACAAACCCCACTCATCCCCAGTGACATTTTACACTTACCCCCAGTGATAATCCCCAAACACCCCCAGTGACAAACCCCACTCACCCCCAGTGACATATTACACTTACCCCCAGTGATAATCCCCAAACACCCCCATTGACAAATCCCACTCACCCCTAGTGACAAACCCCACTCGCCCCCAGTGACATATTGCACTTATCCCCAGTGACAAACCCCACACACCCCCAGTGACAAACCCCACACACCCACAGTGACAAACCCCACACACCCCCAGTGACAAACCCCACACACCCCCAGTGACAAACCCCACACACCCACAGTGACAAACCCCACACACCCCCAGTGACAAACCCCACACACCCCCAGTGACAAACCCCACTCACCTCCAGTGACAAACCCCACACACCCCCAGTGACAAGCCCCACTCACCCCCAGAGACAAACCCCACACCCCCCCAGTGACAAACCCCACACACCCCCAGTGACAAACCCCACTCACCTCCAGTGACAAACCCTACACACCCCCAGTGACAAACCCCACACACCCCCAGAGACAAACTCCACAACCGCCCAGTGACAAACCCCACTCACCCCCAGAGACAAACCCCACAACCACCCAGTGACAAACCCCACTCACCCCCAGAGACAAACCCCACATACTCCCAGAGACAAACCCCACTCACCCCCAGAGACAAACCCCACACCTCCCCAGTGACAAACCCCACACACCCCCAGTGACAAACCCCGCGCACCTCCAGTGACAAACCCCACTCATCCCCAGTGATATATTTCCCTTACCCCCAGTGTTAAACCCCACTTACCCCTAGTGTCAAACCCCACTCATCCCCTGTGACCAACCCTACTCACCCCCAGTGCCAAACCGCATCTCTCTGATCAACTCATATCTGACTCTGCCAAGCCCCTAACTCTTGACGCTCATAACTAATACAACAGATGTTCCATTTAAGGTGAATGGTCAATTTAGGATAAGTGGTCAGTTTGGGTTTGCGGGTCAGTTCGGGGAGGAGGTTTCCGGTTCGGGGGTATGGGGTCGATCCAGGGAACGCGGGTCCAGCTGAGGTGACATAGTGCTAGTTTAGAGGGTGTGGGGCCAGTTTAGAGGGTGAGAGGCCCATTTAGGTGGTGAGGGGTCAGTTTCAGTTGACGGGACGAGGGGCCGGTTGAAGGGATGAGGGGCCGGTTGAGGGGACGAAATGCTGGTCGATGGGACGAGGGTCCAGTTGAGGGGGAAATGGTCCGGTTGAGGGGACACGAGGCCGGTTGAGGGAACGAGGTGCCGGTTGAGGGGGGCGAGGGGTCGGTTGAGGTGACGAGGTCCGGTTGAGGGGGAGAGGATCCAGTTGTGGGGACGAGAGGCCGGTTGAGGGGACAAGGGGCCGGTTGAGGGGACGAGGGGCCGGTTGAAGGGGACGAGGGACCGTTTGAGGGGACGAGGGGCCGGTTGAGGGGACGAGGGGCTAGTTGAGGGGATGAGGGGTCGGTTGAAGGGGATGAGGGGCCGGTTGAGGGGACGAGGGTCCGGTTGAGGGGACGAGGGGCCGATTGAGGGGACAAGGGGCCGGTTGAAAGGGACGAGGGGCCATTTGAGGGGACGAGGGGCCGGTTGAGGGGACGAGGGGCCGGTTGAGGGGACGAGGGGACGAGGGGCCGGTTGAAGGGGCGAACAGCTGGCTGAGGGAACAGGGGTTTAGTGTAGGGGGTGAGAGGCTGGCTGAGGAGTCAGTTTAGGGGGTGAGAGGCCCATATAGGGAATGAGGGTTGATTTCAGTTTAGGGGCCGTGGGGCCTGTTTCGAGGGCAAGGGGCCAGTTGAGGGGGCGAGGTGCCGGTTGAGGGGTGGGTGTTTGGTTTAGCGGGCGGGGGGTTGGTTGAGAGGTTAGTTTAGAGGGTGAGGGGTCAGTTTAGGGGGCAGGGCTGTTGCTTTCCGTTTAGGGAGTGTTGGGCCCATTTAGGAAGTGAGGGGTCAGTTTAGGGGGTGAGAGGCCAGTTTAAGGGGTGAGGGGTCAGTTTCAGTTTAGGGGGCATGGGGCCGGTTGGGGGGTGAGGGTTCGGTTCAGGGGGTGAGGGGCTGGATGAGGGGTTGAAGGCATGCCCAGACATGACAGGTTTCTGGCTGTGCTGTAGCCATTCTCCAATTCTATTGGGAGGATAAATAAATAGACAGATTGTGATCGATGCGCTTCAATGGGGCAAGTGTGAGGTTATCCACTTTGGATCTAAGAAAGATTAATTGAAATATTTTCTATCTGGTGGGAATCTGGAACTTGCAGAGAGAAAACAGAAAAACCATTCAAGATCAGTGGGCAGATACAATGAGGATTTGGAAAGACTGATGAAATGTTCACCTTTATCTCAGGGACTGCAATACAAAGGGGTGGGAGTTGTGTTCCAGTTTTTAGAAAGCGCTGGTCAAACCCCATCAGCAGTAAATGTGCTCAGTTCTGGGCACCACATCTCAGGAAGCATTTTGGTCTTGTGTGTGGGGGAGCAGTGCTGAATGTAGATTCACCAGAAAGATACCGGAGCCAAAATGGTTAAATGACCAGGACAGTTTGTTTAGACAAAGCTTATATTCCCTTGGGTATAAACAATTCAGGGTGGATCTAATTGAGGTGTTCAGGATGTCACAAGCATTTGATAGAACCAATGAAGAGAAACAATTTCCTCTGATGGGAAAATGAGGAACAAGGGGCCATCTTAAACCTTAAAAACAGAGCTCGGCTGTTCAGGGGTGAAAGCTGGGAGCAGCTCCTCACGCAAAAGGTAATGGAAGCCTTGAACGCTGCAGCTGCTGGGGGTCAACTGGAGCTTTCAAACTGGGATGGGTTTTTGTTGGGAAAGGATATTGAGGAATATGGAGTAAAGGCAGGAAATGGAGTTGAGATACAAACCAGACATGATCTAATTGAATCATCAAACAGACTCAAAGGGGCTGACTACTCTCCTCCTGCACCTATGATCTGATATTCACCCGCCCACCATCCCTCTCACTCTCTCTTTCTCTCTCCCCACACTCTCCAGACCAATGTCCCCTGTCCTCAGTTTGCCCACGGTCTCTCACTGTCTCCATCTACAGTGCCCAAACTGATACTGCCCCCCTAGGACCCATTACTCAAGTTCTTAATATTGACTCAGGACCCCATGAAGTCACATGGCATCAGGTCACCTCCTCCTGCTGCCCCCGCCCCTCCACTCCACCCTCAGCTGATGAATACTACTTGGAGGAAGCACTGAGGGTGGCAAGGGCACAGAATGTACTCTGAGTGGGGGATTTGAATGTCCATCATCAGGAATAGCTCGGTAGCAATGGGGTGACCACCGCACAATCCTTGTGGAGATGAAGTCCCGTCTTCACATTGAGGATACCTTCCACTGTGTTCTGTGGCACTACAGCTGTGCTAAGTGGGATAGATTTCAGATCTAGAAACTCAAGACTGGGCATCCATGGGACACTGTAGGCCATCAGCAGCAGCAGAATTGTACTCAACCACAATCTGTAACCTCATGGCCCAGCATATCCCCCAATCTACAATTATCAACAAGCCAGGGAATCAACTCTGGTTTAATGAAGGCTGCAGGAGGGCATGCCAAGAGCAGCAGCAGGCATAACTAAAAATGAGGTGTCAACCTGGTGAAGCTACTTGTGTGCCAAACGGCATAAGCAGCAAGTGATAGAGAGAGAGAGTTCAGTGATCCCACAACCGAAGGATCAGGTCTAAGCTCTGAAGTCCTGCCACATATAGTCATGAATGTTAGTGGACAGTTAAACAACTCACCGGAGGAGGAGGCTCCACAAATATCCCCATCCTCAATGATGGAGGAGCCCAGCACATCAGTGCAAAAGGTAAGGCTGAAGCATTTGCAACAAACTTCAGCCAGAAGTGCCGAGTGGATGATCCAGCTCAGCCTCCTTCAGAGGTTCCCAGCATCACAGATGCCAGTCTTCAGCCAATTTGATTCACTCCACGTGATATCAAGAAATGGCTGAAGGCACTGGATACTGCAAAGGCTATGGGTCTCCTGACAATATTCCAGCAATAGTAACCATGGCTTATGCTCCAAAACTTGCCATGTCCCTAGCCAAGCTGTTCCAGTACAGCTACAACACTGGCATCTACCTGGCTGCCCGGGTATGTCCTGTACACAAAAAGCAGGTCAAATCTTATGCGGCCAATTACCGCCTCATCAGGCTACTCTCGATCATCAGAAAGTGCTATCAAGTGGCACTTACTCAGCAACAACCTGCTCAAAGATGCTCAGTTTGCATTCCGCCAGGGCCACTCAGCTCCTGACCCCATTACAGCTTTGGTTCAAACATGGACAAAAGAGCTGAACTCCCGAGGTTAGGTGAGAGTGACTGCCCTTGACACCAAGGCAGCATTCGACAGAGTGTGGCATCAAGGAGCCCTAGCAAATCTGGAGTCAATGGGAATCAGGGGGAAAACTCTTCACTGGTTGGAGTCATACCCAGCACAAAGGAAGTTGGTAGTGGTTGTTTGAAGGTCAATCATCTCTGTTCCAGGTGTCACTGCAGGAGTTCCTCAGGATAATGTCCTTGGCCCAACTATCTCCTGCTACTTCATCAATGACCTTCCCTCCATCATAAGGTCAGAAGTGGGGATGTTCACTGATGATTGCACAATGTGCAGCACCATTCATGAATACTAAAGCAGTCCATGTCCATATGCAGCAAGACCTTGACAACATTCAGGCTTGGGCTGATGAGTGGCAAGTAACAACCATACCATACAGTGCCAGGCAATGACCATCTCCAGCAAGAGAGAATCCAACATTTCCCCTTGACATTCAGTGGTATTACCATCGCTGAATCCCCCACTATCAACATCCTGGGGGTTACCGTTGACCAGAAACTGAACTGGACTAGCCATATAAATACTGTGGCTACAAGAGCAGGTCAGAGGCTGAGAATTCTGCAGAGAGTAACTCACCTCCTGAGTCCCCAAAGTCTGTCCACCAACTGCAAGGTACAAGTCAGGAGTGAGATGGAACAATCTCCACTTGCCTGGATGAGTGCAGCTCCCACAACACTCAAGAAGCTCAACACCATCCAGGAAAATGCAGCCCATTTGATTGGCACCCCATTCCCCACCTTCAATATCCATGCCCTCCACCATTGACACATAGTGGCAGCAGTGTGTACCATCTACAAGATGCACTGCAACAACTCACCAAGACTCCTTCGGCAGCACCTTCCAAAACCACGACCACTACCACCTGGAAACAGAAGGACAGCAGCTTCACGGGAGCGCCAGCACCCGCAAGTTCCCTGCCAGGCCACACACCATCCTGACTTGGGCACTTTATTGCCGTTCCTTCACTGTTTCTGGGTCAAAATCCTGGAACTCCCTCCCTAACAGCACTCTGGGTGTACTTGCACTACATGGACTACAATGGTTCAAGAATACAGCTCATCACGACCTTCTCAAGTGTAACTTGGCATGGACAATAAATGCTGGGCTAGCCAGTGATGCCCACATCCCATGAAAGAATTTTAAAAACTTACTGACTGAGGGTTAATATCCCAGTCCCGAGGCTAGAACTTCCCTTCTCAGACCCCATTGCCCACTGATTGAGGGTTAATGCCCAAGGACTAGACTTGCACTGCCCCTTCCATAATCCTTTACTCACCTGCACAAACCTCTCCACAGAGAAGGACCAGCGCTATTAGTCCAATCACTGTTACTTCCCTAGTCAGGCCTGAAGGAACATTTTGCTGGAAATCTCTTCCTAAAGGAGTCTCTTCTCAGTCTGTGAGCTGTGTCCTGTACTGATACTGTCCCTCTCAGTCTGTGAGCAGTGTCCTGTACTGATACTGTGCCTCTCACTCTGTGAGCAGTGTCCTGTACTGATACTGACCCTCTCAGTCTGTGAGCTGTGTCCTGTACTGATACAGTCTCTCACAGTCTGTGAGCTGTGTCCTGTACTGATATTGTCTCTCTCAGTCTGTGAGCTGTGTCCTGTACTGATACTGTCCCTCTCAGTCTGTGAGCTGTTTCCTGTACTGATACTGTCTCTCTGTGAGCTGTGTCCTGTACTGATACTGTCCCTCTCAGTCTGTGAGCTGTGTCCTGTACTGATATTGTCTCTCTCAGTCTGTGAGCTGTTTCCTGTACTGATACTGTCTCTCTCAGTCTGTGAGCCGTGTCGTGAACTGATACTGTCCCTCTCAGTCTGTGAGCTGTGTCCTGTACTGATACAGTCCCTCTCAGTCTGTGAGCTGTGTCCTGTACTGATACTGTCCCTCTCAGACTGTGAGCTGTGTCGTGTACTGATACTGTCTCTCAGTCTTTGAGCTGTGTCGTGTACTGATACTGTCCCTCTCAGTCTGTGAGCTGTGTCCTGTACTGATTCTGTTCCTCTCAGTCTGTGAGCTATGTCCTGTACTGATATTGTATCTCTCAGTCTGTGAGTTGTGTCCTGTACTGATACTGTCCCTCTCAGTCTGTGAGTTGTGTCCTGTACTGATACTGTCTCTCTCAGTCAGTGAGCTGTGTCCTGTACTGATACTGTCTCTCAGTCTGTGAGTTGTGTCCTGTACTGATACTGTCCCTCTCAGTCTGTGAGCTGTGTCCTGTACTGATATTGTCTCTCTCAGTCTGTGAGTTGTGTCCTGTACTGATACTGTCCCTCTCAGTATGTGAGCTGTGTCCTGTACTGATACTGTCCCTCTCAGTCTGTGAGTTGTGTCCTGTACTGATACTGTCTTTCTCAGTCTGTGAGTTGTGTCCTGTACTGATACTGTCCCTCTCAGTCTGTGAGCTGTGTCCTGTACTGATTCTGTCCCTCTCAGTCTGTGAGTTGTGTCCTGTACTGATACTGTCTCTCTCAGTCTGTGAGCTGTGTCCTGCACTGATACTGTCTCTCAGTCTGTGAGTTGTGTCCTGTACTGATACTGTCCCTCTCAGTCTGTGAGCTGTGTCCTGTACTGATACTGTCCCTTTCAGTCTGTGAGCTGTGTCTGTACTGATACTGTCCCTCTCAGTCTGTGAGTTGTGTCCTGTACTGATACTGTCCCTCTCAGTCTGTGAGCTGTGTCCTGTACTGATACTGTCCCTTTCAATCTGTGAGCTGTGTCCTGTACTGATACTGTCCCTCTCAGTCTGTGAGCTGTGTCCTGTACTGATACTGTCCCTCTCAGTCTGTGAGATGCGTCCTGTACTGATACTGTCTCTCTCAGCCTGTGAGCTGTGTCCTGTACTGATACTGTCTCTCTCAGTCTGTGAGCTGTGTCCTGTACTGATACTGTCTCTCTCAGTCTGTGAGCTGTGTCCTGTACTGATACTGTCTCTCAGTCTGTGAGCTGTGTCCTGTACTGATACTGTCCCCTTCAGTCTGTGAGCTGTGTCCTGTACTGATACTGTCTCTCTCAGTCTGTGTGCTGTGTCCTGTACTGATACTGTCCTTCTCAGTCTGTGAGCTGTGGCCTGTACTGATACTGTCTCTCTCAGTCTGTGTGCTGTGTCGTGTACTGATACTGTCTCTCAGTCTGTGAGCTGTGTCCTGTACTGATACTGTCCCTCTCAGTCTGTAAGCTGTGTTCTGTACTGATACTGTCTCTCAGTCTGTGAGTTGTGTCCTGTACTGATACTGTCCCTCTCAGTCTGTGAGCTGTGTCCTGTACTGATACTGTCCCTTTCAGTCTGTGAGCTGTGTCTGTACTGATAATGTCCCTCTCAGTCTGTGAGTTGTGTCCTGTACTGATACTGTCCCTCTCAGTCTGTGAGCTGTGTCCTGTACTGATACTGTCCCTTTCAATCTGTGAGCTGTGTCCTGTACTGATACTGTCCCTCTCAGTCTGTGAGCTGTGTCCTGTACTGATACTGTCTCTCTCAGTCTGTGAGCTGTGTCCTGTACTGATAATGTCCCTCTCAGTCTGTGAGCTGTTTCCTGTACTGATACTGTCTCTCTCAGTCTGTGAGCTGTGTCCTGTACTGATAATGTCCCTCTCAGTCTGTGAGCTGTGTCCTGTACTGATTTTGTCTCTCTCAGTCTGTAAGTTGTGTCCGGTACTGATACTGTCCCTCTCAGTGTGTGAGCTGTGTCCTGTACTGATTCTGTCCCTCTCAGTGTGTGAGCTGTGTCCTGTACTGATACTGTCTCTCTCAGTCTGTGAGCTGTGTCCTGTACTGATACTGTCTCTCTCAGTCTGTGAGCTGTGTCCTGTACTGATACTGTCCCTCTCAGTCTGTGAGCTGTGTCCTGTGCTGATACTGTCTCTCTCAGTCTGTGAGTTGTGTCCTGTACTGATACTGTCTCTCTCAGTCTGTGAGCTGTGTCCTGTACTGATACTGTCTCTCTCAGTCTGTGAGCTGTGTCCTGTACTGATACTGTCCCTCTCGGTCTGTGAGCTATGTCCTGAACTGATACTGTCCCTCTCAGTCTGTGAGCTGTGTCCTGTACTGATACTGTCCCTCTCAGTCTGTGAGCTGTGTCCTGTACTGATATTGTCTCTCTCAGTCTGTGAGCTGTGTCCTGTACTGATACTGTCTCTCTCAGTCTGTGAGCTGTGTCCTGTACTGATACTGTCCCTCTCAGTCTGTGAGCTGTGTCCTGTACTGATACTGTCCCTCTCAGTCTGTGAGCTGTGTCGTGTACTGATTCTGTCCCTCTCAGTCTGTGAGCTGTGTCCTGTACTGATACTGTCTCTCTCCGTCTGTGAGCTGTGTCCTGTACTGATACTGTCCCTCTCAGTCTGTGAGCTGTGTCCTGTACTGATACTGTCTCTCTCAGTCTGTGAGTTGTCTCCTGTACTGATATTGTCTCTCTCAGTGTGTGAGCTGTGTCCTGTACTGATACTGTCTCTCTCAGTCTGTGAGCTGTGTCCTGCACTGATACTGTCCCTCTCAGTCTGTGAGCTGTGTCCTGTACTGATACTGTCCCTCTCAGTCTGTGAGCTGTGTCCTGTACTGATATTGTCTCTCTCAGTCTGTGAGTTGTGTCCTGTACTGATACTGTCCCTCTCAGTCTGTGAGCTGTGTCCTGTACTGATACTGTCCCTCTCAGTCTGTGAGTTGTGTCCTGTACTGATACTGTCTTTCTCAGTCTGTGAGTTGTGTCCTGTACTGATAATGTCCCTCTCAGTCTGTGAGCTGTGTCCTGTACTGATTCTGTCCCTCTCAGTCTGTGAGTTGTGTCCGGTACTGATACTGTCTCTCTCAGTCTGTGAGCTGTGTCCTGTACTGATACTGTCTCTCAATCTGTGAGTTGTGTCCTGTACTGATACTGTCCCTCTCAGTCTGTGAGATGTGTCCTGTACTGATACTGTCCCTTTGAGTCTGTGAGCTGTGTCTGTACTGATACTGTCCCTCTCAGTCTGTGAGTTGTGTCCTGTACTGATATTGTCCCTCTCAGTCTGTGAGCTGTGTCCTGTACTGATACTGTCCCTTTCAATCTGTGAGCTGTGTCCTGTACTGATACTGTCCCTCTCAGTCTGTGAGCTGTGTCCTGTACTGATACTGTCCCTCTCAGTCTGTGAGATGTGTCCTGTACTGATACTGTCTCTCTCAGCCTGTGAGCTGTGTCCTGTACTGATACTGTCTCTCAGTCTGTGAGCTGTGTCCTGTACTGATACTGTCCCCTTCAGTCTGTGAGCTGTGTCCTGTACTGATACTGTCTCTCTCAGTCTGTGTGCTGTGTCCTGTACTGATACTGTCCTTCTCATTCTGTGAGCTGTGTCCTGTACTGATACTGTCTCTCTCAGTCTGTGTGCTGTGTCGTGTACTGATACTGTCTCTCAGTCTGTGAGCTGAGTCCTGTACTGATACTGTCTCTCTCAGTCTGTAAGCTGTGTCCTGTACTGATACTGTCTCTCAGTCTGTGAGTTGTGTCCTGTCCTGATACTGTCCCTCTCAGTCTGTGAGCTGTGTCCTGTACTGATACTGTCCCTTTCAGTCTGTGAGCTGTGTCTGTACTGATACTGTCCCTCTCAGTCTGTGAGTTGTGTCCTGTACTGATACTGTCCCTCTCAGTCTGTGAGCTGTGTCCTGTACTGATACTGTCCCTTTCAATCTGTGAGCTGTGTCCTGTACTGATACTGTCCCTCTCAGTCTGTGAGCTGTGTCCTGTACTGATACTGTCCCTCTCAGTCTGTGAGATGTGTCCTGTACTGATACTGTCTCTCTCAGCCTGTGAGCTGTGTCCTGTACTGATACTGTCTCTCTCAGTCTGTGAGCTGTGTCCTGTACTGATACTGTCTCTCTCAGTCTGTGAGCTGTGTCCTGTACTGATACTGTCCCCCTCAGTCTGTGAGCTGTGTCCTGTACTGATACTGTCTCTCAGTCTGTGAGCTGTGTCCTGTACTGACACTGTCCCCTTCAGTTTGTGAGCTGTGTCCTGTACTGATACTGTCTCTCTCAGTCTGTGAGCTGTGTCCAGTACTGATACTGTCCCCTTCAGTCTGTGAGCTGTGTCCTGTACTGATTCAGTCCCCTTCAGTCTGTGAGCTGTGTCTTGTACTGATACTGTCTCTCTCAGTCTGTGAGCTGTGTCCTGTACTGATACTGTCCCTCTCAGTCTGTGAGCTGTGTCCTGTACTGATACTGTCTCTCTCAGTCTGTGTGCTGTGTCGTGTACTGATACTGTCTCTCAGTCTGTGAGATGTGTCCTGTACTGATACTGTCCCTCTCAGTCTGTAAGCTGTGTCCTGTACTGATACTGTCTCTCTCAGTCTGTGAGCTGTGTCCTGTACTGATACTGTCCCTCTCAGTCTGTGAGCTGTGTCCTGTACTGATACTGTCCCTCTCAGTCTGTGAGCTGTGTCCTGTGCTGATACTGTCTCTCTCAGTTTGTGAGTTGTGTCCTGTACTGATACTGTCTCTCCCAGTCTGTGAGCTGTGTCCTGTACTGATAATGTCCCTCTCAGTCTGTGAGCTGTGTCCTGTACTGATACTGTCCCCCTCAGTCTGTGAGCTGTGTCCTGTGCTGATAATGTCCCTCTCAGTCTGTGAGCTGTGTCCTGTACTGATACTGTCTCTCTCAGTCTGTAAGCTGTGTCCTGTACTGATACTGTCTCTCAGTCTGTGAGTTGTGTCCTGTACTGATACTGTCCCTCTCAGTCTGTGAGCTGTGTCCTGTACTGATACTGTCCCTTTCAGTCTGTGAGCTGTGTCTGTACTGATACTGTCCCTCTCAGTCTGTGAGTTGTGTCCTGTACTGATACTGTCCCTCTCAGTCTGTGAGCTGTGTCCTGTATATATACTGTCCCTTTCAATCTGTGAGCTGTTTCCTGTACTGATACTGTCCCTCTCAGTCTGTGAGCTGTGTCCTGTACTGATACTGTCCCTCTCAGTCTGTGAGATGTGTCCTGTACTGATACTGTCTCTCTCAGCCTGTGAGCTGTGTCCTGTACTGATACTGTCTCTCTCAGTCTGTGAGCTGTGTCCTGTACTGATACTGTCTCTCTCAGTCTGTGAGCTGTGTCCTGTACTGATACTGTCCCCCTCAGTCTGTGAGCTGTGTCCTGTACTGATACTGTCCCCTTCAGTCTGTGAGCTGTGTCCTGTACTGATACTGTCCCCTTCAGTCTGTGAGCTGTGTCCTGTACTGATACTGTCCCCTTCAGTCAGTGAGCTGTGTCCTGTACTGATACTGTCTCTCTCAGTCTGTGTGCTGTGTCCTGTACTGATACTGTCCCTCTCAGTCTGTGAGCTGTGTCCTGTACTGATACTGTCTCTCTCAGTCTGTGTGCTGTGTCGTGTACTGATACTGTCTCTCAGTCTGTGAGATGTGTCCTGTACTGATACTGTCCCTCTCAGTCTGTAAGCTGTGTCCTGTACTGATACTGTCCCTCTCAGTCTGTGAGCTGTGTCCTGTACTGATACTGTCCCTCTCAGTCTGTGAGCTGTGTCCTGTGCTGATACTGTCCCTCTCAGTCTGTGAGCTGTGTCCTGTGCTGATACTGTCTCTCACAGTTTGTGAGTTGTGTCCTGTACTGATACTGTCTCTCCCAGTCTGTGAGCTGTGTCCTGTACTGATAATGTCCCTCTCAGTCTGTGAGCTGTGTCCTGTACTGATACTGTCCCTCTCAGTCTGTGAGCTGTGTCCTGTACTGATACTGTCCCTCTCAGTCTGTGAGCTGTGTCCTGTGCTGATACTGTCTCTCTCAGTTTGTGAGTTGTGTCCTGTACTGATACTGTCTCTCCCAGTCTGTGAGCTGTGTCCTGTACTGATAATGTCCCTCTCAGTCTGTGAGCTGTGTCCTGTACTGATACTGTCCCCCTCAGTCTGTGAGCTGTGTCCTGTGCTGATAATGTCCCTCTCAGTCTGTGAGCTGTGTCCTGTACTGATACTGTCTCTCTCAGTCTGTAAGCTGTGTCCTGTACTGATACTGTCTCTCAGTCTGTGAGTTGTGTCCTGTACTGATACTGTCCCTCTCAGTCTGTGAGCTGTGTCCTGTACTGATACTGTCCCTTTCAGTCTGTGAGCTGTGTCTGTACTGATACTGCCCCTCTCAGTCTGTGAGTTGTGTCCTGTACTGATACTGTCCCTCTCAGTCTGTGAGCTGTGTCCTGTATATATACTGTCCCTTTCAATCTGTGAGCTGTTTCCTGTACTGATACTGTCCCTCTCAGTCTGTGAGCTGTGTCCTGTACTGATACTGTCCCTCTCAGTCTGTGAGATGTGTCCTGTACTGATACTGTCTCTCTCAGCCTGTGAGCTGTGTCCTGTACTGATACTGTCTCTCTCAGTCTGTGAGCTGTGTCCTGTACTGATACTGTCTCTCTTAGTCTGTGAGCTGTGTCCTGTACTGATACTGTCCCCCTCAGTCTGTGAGCTGTGTCCTGTACTGATACTGTCCCCTTCAGTCTGTGAGCTGTGTCCTGTACTGATACTGTCCCCTTCAGTCTGTGAGCTGTGTCCTGTACTGATACTGTCCCCTTCAGTCTGTGAGCTGTGTCCTGTACTGATACTGTCTCTCTCAGTCTGTGTGCTGTGTCCTGTACTGATACTGTCCCTCTCAGTCTGTGAGCTGTGTCCTGTACTGATACTGTCTCTCTCAGTCTGTGTGCTGTGTCGTGTACTGATACTGTCTCTCAGTCTGTGAGATGTGTCCTGTACTGATACTGTCCCTCTCAGTCTGTAAGCTGTGTCCTGTACTGATACTGTCCCTCTCAGTCTGTGAGCTGTGTCCTGTACTGATACTGTCCCTCTCAGTCTGTGAGCTGTGTCCTGTGCTGATACTGTCCCTCTCAGTCTGTGAGCTGTGTCCTGTGCTGATACTGTCTCTCACAGTTTGTGAGTTGTGTCCTGTACTGATACTGTCTCTCCCAGTCTGTGAGCTGTGTCCTGTACTGATAATGTCCCTCGCAGTCTGTGAGCTGTGTCCTGTACTGATACTGTCCCTCTCAGTCTGTGAGCTGTGTCCTGTACTGATATTGTCTCTCTCAGTGTGTGAGCTGTGTCCTGTACTGATACTGTCTCTCTCAGTCTGTGAGCTGTGTCCTGTACTGATACTGTCCCTCTCAGTCTGTGAGCTGTGTCCTGTACTGATACTGTCCCTCTCAGTCTGTGAGCTGTGTCGTGTACTGATTCTGTCCCTCTCAGTCTGTGAGCTGTGTCCTGTACTGATACTGTCTCTCTCAGTCTGTGAGCTGTGTCCTGTACTGATACTGTCCCTCTCAGTCTGTGAGCTGTGTCCTGTACTGATACTGTCTCTCTCAGTCTGTGAGTTGTCTCCTGTACTGATATTGTCTCTCTCAGTGTGTGAGCTGTGTCCTGTACTGATACTGTCTCTCTCAGGCTGTGAGCTGTGTCCTGTACTGATACTGTCCCTCTCAGTCTGTGAGCTGTGTCCTGTACTGATACTGTCCCTCTCAGTCTGTGAGCTGTGTCCTGTACTGATATTGTCTCTCTCAGTCTGTGAGTTGTGTCCTGTACTGATACTGTCCCTCTCAGTCTGTGAGCTGTGTCCTGTACTGATACTGTCCGTCTCAGTCTGTGAGTTGTGTCCTGTACTGATACTGTCCTTCTCAGTCTGTGAGTTGTGTCCTGTACTGATAATGTCCCTCTCAGTCTGTGAGCTGTGTCCTGTACTGCTTCTGTCCCTCTCAGTCTGTGAGTTGTGTCCTGTACTGATACTGTCTCTCTCAGTCTGTGAGCTGTGTCCTGTACTGATACTGTCCCTCAATCTGTGAGTTGTGTCCTGTACTGATACTGTCCCTCTCAGTCTGTGAGATGTGTCCTGTACTGATACTGTCCCTTTCAGTCTGTGAGCTGTGTCTGTACTGATACTGTCCCTCTCAGTCTGTGAGTTGTGTCCTGTACTGATATTGTCCCTCTCAGTCTGTGAGCTGTGTCCTGTACTGATACTGTCCCTTTCAATCTGTGAGCTGTGTCCTGTACTGATACTGTCCCTCTCAGTCTGTGAGCTGTGTCCTGTACTGATACTGTCCCTCTCAGTCTGTGAGATGTGTCCTGTACTGATACTGTCTCCCTCAGCCTGTGAGCTGTGTCCTGTACTGATACTGTCTCTCAGTCTGTGAGCTGTGTCCTGTACTGATACTGTCCCCTTCAGTCTGTGAGCTGTGTCCTGTACTGATACTGTCTCTCTCAGTCTGTGTGCTGTGTCCTGTACTGATACTGTCCTTCTCAGTCTGTGAGCTGTGTCCTGTACTGATACTGTCTCTCTCAGTCTGTGTGCTGTGTCGTGTACTGATACTGTCTCTCTCTGTCTGTGAGCTGTGTCCTGTACTGATACTGTCCCTCTCAGTCTGTGAGCTGTGTCCTGTACTGATACTGTCCCTCTCAGTCTGTGAGATGTGTCCTGTACTGATACTGTCTCTCTCAGCCTGTGAGCTGTGTCCTGTACTGATACTGTCTCTCTCATTCTGTGAGCTGTGTCCTGTACTGATACTGTCTCTCTCAGTCTGTGAGCTGTGTCCTGTACTGATACTGTCCCCCTCAGTCTGTGAGCTGTGTCCTGTACTGATACTGTCTCTCAGTCTGTGAGCTGTGTCCTGTACTGACACTGTCCCCTTCAGTCTGTGAGCTGTGTCCTGTACTGATACTGTCTCTCTCTGTCTGTGAGCTGTGTCCTGTACTGATACTGTCCCCTTCAGTCTGTGAGCTGTGTCCTGTACTGATACTGTCCCCTTCAGTCTGTGAGCTGTGTCCTGTACTGATACTGTCTCTCTCAGTCTGTGTGCTGTGTCCTGTACTGATACTGTCCCTCTCAGTCTGTGAGCTGTGTCCTGTACTGATACTGTCTCTCTCAGTCTGTGTGCTGTGTCGTGTACTGATACTGTCTCTCAGTCTGTGAGATTTGTCCTGTACTGATACTGTCCCTCTCAGTCTGTAAGCTGTGTCCTGTACTGATACTGTCTCTCTCAGTCTGTGAGCTGTGTCCTGTACTGATACTGTCCCTCTCAGTCTGTGAGCTGTGTCCTGTACTGATACTGTCCCTCTCAGTCTGTGAGCTGTGTCCTGTGCTGATACTGTCTCTCTCAGTTTGTGAGTTGTGTCCTGTACTGATACTGTCTCTCCCAGTCTGTGAGCTGTGTCCTGTACTGATAATGTCCCTCTCAGTCTGTGAGCTGTGTCCTGTACTGATACTGTCCCCCTCAGTCTGTGAGCTGTGTCCTGTGCTGATAATGTCCCTCTCAGTCTGTGAGCTGTGTCCTGTACTGATACTGTCTCTCTCAGTCTGTAAGCTGTGTCCTGTACTGATACTGTCTCTCAGTCTGTGAGTTGTGTCCTGTACTGATACTGTCCCTCTCAGTCTGTGAGCTGTGTCCTGTACTGATACTGTCCCTTTCAGTCTGTGAGCTGTGTCTGTACTGATACTGTCCCTCTCAGTCTGTGAGTTGTGTCCTGTACTGATACTGTCCCTCTCAGTCTGTGAGCTGTGTCCTGTATATATACTGTCCCTTTCAATCTGTGAGCTGTGTCCTGTACTGATACTGTCCCTCTCAGTCTGTGAGCTGTGTCCTGTACTGATACTGTCCCTCTCAGTCTGTGAGATGTGTCCTGTACTGATACTGTCTCTCTCAGCCTGTGAGCTGTGTCCTGTACTGATACTGTCTCTCTCAGTCTGTGAGCTGTGTCCTGTACTGATACTGTCTCTCTCAGTCTGTGAGCTGTGTCCTGTACTGATACTGTCCCCCTCAGTCTGTGAGCTGTGTCCTGTACTGATACTGTCTCTCAGTCTGTGAGCTGTGTCCTGTACTGACACTGTCCCCTTCAGTTTGTGAGCTGTGTCCTGTACTTATACTGTCTCTCTCAGTCTGTGAGCTGTGTCCAGTACTGATACTGTCCCCTTCAGTCTGTGAGCTGTGTCCTGTACTGATTCAGTCCCCTTCAGTCTGTGAGCTGTGTCTTGTACTGATACTGTCTCTCTCAGTCTGTGAGCTGTGTCCTGTACTGATACTGTCCCTCTCAGTCTGTGAGCTGTGTCCTGTACTGATACTGTCTCTCTCAGTCTGTGTGCTGTGTCGTGTACTGATACTGTCTCTCAGTCTGTGAGATGTGTCCTGTACTGATACTGTCCCTCTCAGTCTGTAAGCTGTGTCCTGTACTGATACTGTCTCTCTCAGTCTGTGAGCTGTGTCCTGTACTGATACTGTCCCTCTCAGTCTGTGAGCTGTGTCCTGTACTGATACTGTCCCTCTCAGTCTGTGAGCTGTGTCCTGTGCTGATACTGTCTCTCTCAGTTTGTGAGTTGTGTCCTGTACTGATACTGTCTCTCCCAGTCTGTGAGCTGTGTCCTGTACTGATAATGTCCCTCTCAGTCTGTGAGCTGTGTCCTGTACTGATACTGTCCCCCTCAGTCTGTGAGCTGTGTCCTGTGCTGATAATGTCCCTCTCAGTCTGTGAGCTGTGTCCTGTACTGATACTGTCTCTCTCAGTCTGTAAGCTGTGTCCTGTACTGATACTGTCTCTCAGTCTGTGAGTTGTGTCCTGTACTGATACTGTCCCTCTCAGTCTGTGAGCTGTGTCCTGTACTGATACTGTCCCTTTCAGTCTGTGAGCTGTGTCTGTACTGATACTGTCCCTCTCAGTCTGTGAGTTGTGTCCTGTACTGATACTGTCCCTCTCAGTCTGTGAGCTGTGTCCTGTATATATACTGTCCCTTTCAATCTGTGAGCTGTTTCCTGTACTGATACTGTCCCTCTCAGTCTGTGAGCTGTGTCCTGTACTGATACTGTCCCTCTCAGTCTGTGAGATGTGTCCTGTACTGATACTGTCTCTCTCAGCCTGTGAGCTGTGTCCTGTACTGATACTGTCTCTCTCAGTCTGTGAGCTGTGTCCTGTACTGATACTGTCTCTCTCAGTCTGTGAGCTGTGTCCTGTACTGATACTGTCCCCCTCAGTCTGTGAGCTGTGTCCTGTACTGATACTGTCCCCTTCAGTCTGTGAGCTGTGTCCTGTACTGATACTGTCCCCTTCAGTCTGTGAGCTGTGTCCTGTACTGATACTGTCCCCTTCAGTCTGTGAGCTGTGTCCTGTACTGATACTGTCTCTCTCAGTCTGTGTGCTGTGTCCTGTACTGATACTGTCCCTCTCAGTCTGTGAGCTGTGTCCTGTACTGATACTGTCTCTCTCAGTCTGTGTGCTGTGTCGTGTACTGATACTGTCTCTCAGTCTGTGAGATGTGTCCTGTACTGATACTGTCCCTCTCAGTCTGTAAGCTGTGTCCTGTACTGATACTGTCCCTCTCAGTCTGTGAGCTGTGTCCTGTACTGATACTGTCCCTCTCAGTCTGTGAGCTGTGTCCTGTGCTGATACTGTCCCTCTCAGTCTGTGAGCTGTGTCCTGTGCTGATACTGTCTCTCACAGTTTGTGAGTTGTGTCCTGTACTGATACTGTCTCTCCCAGTCTGTGAGCTGTGTCCTGTACTGATAATGTCCCTCTCAGTCTGTGAGCTGTGTCCTGTACTGATACTGTCCCTCTCAGTCTGTGAGCTGTGTCCTGTACTGATACTGTCCCTCTCAGTCTGTGAGCTGTGTCCTGTGCTGATACTGTCTCTCTCAGTTTGTGAGTTGTGTCCTGTACTGATACTGTCTCTCCCAGTCTGTGAGCTGTGTCCTGTACTGATAATGTCCCTCTCAGTCTGTGAGCTGTGTCCTGTACTGATACTGTCCCCCTCAGTCTGTGAGCTGTGTCCTGTGCTGATAATGTCCCTCTCAGTCTGTGAGCTGTGTCCTGTACTGATACTGTCTCTCTCAGTCTGTAAGCTGTGTCCTGTACTGATACTGTCTCTCAGTCTGTGAGTTGTGTCCTGTACTGATACTGTCCCTCTCAGTCTGTGAGCTGTGTCCTGTACTGATACTGTCCCTTTCAGTCTGTGAGCTGTGTCTGTACTGATACTGCCCCTCTCAGTCTGTGAGTTGTGTCCTGTACTGATACTGTCCCTCTCAGTCTGTGAGCTGTGTCCTGTATATATACTGTCCCTTTCAATCTGTGAGCTGTTTCCTGTACTGATACTGTCCCTCTCAGTCTGTGAGCTGTGTCCTGTACTGATACTGTCCCTCTCAGTCTGTGAGATGTGTCCTGTACTGATACTGTCTCTCTCAGCCTATGAGCTGTGTCCTGTACTGATACTGTCTCTCTCAGTCTGTGAGCTGTGTCCTGTACTGATACTGTCTCTCTCAGTCTGTGAGCTGTGTCCTGTACTGATACTGTCCCCCTCAGTCTGTGAGCTGTGTCCTGTACTGATACTGTCCCCTTCAGTCTGTGAGCTGTGTCCTGTACTGATACTGTCCCCTTCAGTCTGTGAGCTGTGTCCTGTACTGATACTGTCCCCTTCAGTCTGTGAGCTGTGTCCTGTACTGATACTGTCTCTCTCAGTCTGTGTGCTGTGTCCTGTACTGATACTGTCCCTCTCAGTCTGTGAGCTGTGTCCTGTACTGATACTGTCTCTCTCAGTCTGTGTGCTGTGTCGTGTACTGATACTGTCTCTCAGTCTGTGAGATGTGTCCTGTACTGATACTGTCCCTCTCAGTCTGTAAGCTGTGTCCTGTACTGATACTGTCCCTCTCAGTCTGTGAGCTGTGTCCTGTACTGATACTGTCCCTCTCAGTCTGTGAGCTGTGTCCTGTGCTGATACTGTCCCTCTCAGTCTGTGAGCTGTGTCCTGTGCTGATACTGTCTCTCACAGTTTGTGAGTTGTGTCCTGTACTGATACTGTCTCTCCCAGTCTGTGAGCTGTGTCCTGTACTGATAATGTCCCTCTCAGTCTGTGAGCTGTGTCCTGTACTGATACTGTCCCTCTCAGTCTGTGAGCTGTGTCCTGTACTGATATTGTCTCTCTCAGTGTGTGAGCTGTGTCCTGTACTGATACTGTCTCTCTCAGTCTGTGAGCTGTGTCCTGTACTGATACTGTCCCTCTCAGTCTGTGAGCTGTGTCCTGTACTGATACTGTCCCTCTCAGTCTGTGAGCTGTGTCGTGTACTGATTCTGTCCCTCTCAGTCTGTGAGCTGTGTCCTGTACTGATATTGTCTCTCTCAGTCTGTGAGCTGTGTCCTGTACTGATACTGTCCCTCTCAGTCTGTGAGCTGTGTCCTGTACTGATACTGTCTCTCTCAGTCTGTGAGTTGTCTCCTGTACTGATATTGTCTCTCTCAGTGTGTGAGCTGTGTCCTGTACTGATACTGTCTCTCTCAGGCTGTGAGCTGTGTCCTGTACTGATACTGTCCCTCTCAGTCTGTGAGCTGTGTCCTGTACTGATACTGTCCCTCTCAGTCTGTGAGCTGTGTCCTGTACTGATATTGTCTCTCTCAGTCTGTGAGTTGTGTCCTGTACTGATACTGTCCCTCTCAGTCTGTGAGCTGTGTCCTGTACTGATACTGTCCGTCTCAGTCTGTGAGTTGTGTCCTGTACTGATACTGTCTTTCTCAGTCTGTGAGTTGTGTCCTGTACTGATAATGTCCCTCTCAGTCTGTGAGTTGTGTCCTGTACTGATACTGTCCCTCTCAGTCTGTGAGCTGTGTCCTGTATATATACTGTCCCTTTCAATCTGTGAGCTGTTTCCTGTACTGATACTGTCCCTCTCAGTCTGTGAGCTGTGTCCTGTACTGATACTGTCCCTCTCAGTCTGTGAGATGTGTCCTGTACTGATACTGTCTCTCTCAGCCTATGAGCTGTGTCCTGTACTGATACTGTCTCTCTCAGTCTGTGAGCTGTGTCCTGTACTGATACTGTCTCTCTCAGTCTGTGAGCTGTGTCCTGTACTGATACTGTCCCCCTCAGTCTGTGAGCTGTGTCCTGTACTGATACTGTCCCCTTCAGTCTGTGAGCTGTGTCCTGTACTGATACTGTCCCCTTCAGTCTGTGAGCTGTGTCCTGTACTGATACTGTCCCCTTCAGTCTGTGAGCTGTGTCCTGTACTGATACTGTCTCTCTCAGTCTGTGTGCTGTGTCCTGTACTGATACTGTCCCTCTCAGTCTGTGAGCTGTGTCCTGTACTGATACTGTCTCTCTCAGTCTGTGTGCTGTGTCGTGTACTGATACTGTCTCTCAGTCTGTGAGATGTGTCCTGTACTGATACTGTCCCTCTCAGTCTGTAAGCTGTGTCCTGTACTGATACTGTCCCTCTCAGTCTGTGAGCTGTGTCCTGTACTGATACTGTCCCTCTCAGTCTGTGAGCTGTGTCCTGTGCTGATACTGTCCCTCTCAGTCTGTGAGCTGTGTCCTGTGCTGATACTGTCTCTCACAGTTTGTGAGTTGTGTCCTGTACTGATACTGTCTCTCCCAGTCTGTGAGCTGTGTCCTGTACTGATAATGTCCCTCTCAGTCTGTGAGCTGTGTCCTGTACTGATACTGTCCCTCTCAGTCTGTGAGCTGTGTCCTGTACTGATATTGTCTCTCTCAGTGTGTGAGCTGTGTCCTGTACTGATACTGTCTCTCTCAGTCTGTGAGCTGTGTCCTGTACTGATACTGTCCCTCTCAGTCTGTGAGCTGTGTCCTGTACTGATACTGTCCCTCTCAGTCTGTGAGCTGTGTCGTGTACTGATTCTGTCCCTCTCAGTCTGTGAGCTGTGTCCTGTACTGATATTGTCTCTCTCAGTCTGTGAGCTGTGTCCTGTACTGATACTGTCCCTCTCAGTCTGTGAGCTGTGTCCTGTACTGATACTGTCTCTCTCAGTCTGTGAGTTGTCTCCTGTACTGATATTGTCTCTCTCAGTGTGTGAGCTGTGTCCTGTACTGATACTGTCTCTCTCAGGCTGTGAGCTGTGTCCTGTACTGATACTGTCCCTCTCAGTCTGTGAGCTGTGTCCTGTACTGATACTGTCCCTCTCAGTCTGTGAGCTGTGTCCTGTACTGATATTGTCTCTCTCAGTCTGTGAGTTGTGTCATGTACTGATACTGTCCCTCTCAGTCTGTGAGCTGTGTCCTGTACTGATACTGTCCGTCTCAGTCTGTGAGTTGTGTCCTGTACTGATACTGTCTTTCTCAGTCTGTGAGTTGTGTCCTGTACTGATAATGTCCCTCTCAGTCTGTGAGCTGTGTCCTGTACTGCTTCTGTCCCTCTCAGTCTGTGAGTTGTGTCCTGTACTGATACTGTCTCTCTCAGTCTGTGAGCTGTGTCCTGTACTGATACTGTCTCTCAATCTGTGAGTTGTGTCCTGTACTGATACTGTCCCTCTCAGTCTGTGAGATGTGTCCTGTACTGATACTGTCCCTTTCAGTCTGTGAGCTGTGTCTGTACTGATACTGTCCCTCTCAGTCTGTGAGTTGTGTCCTGTACTGATATTGTCCCTCTCAGTCTGTGAGCTGTGTCCTGTACTGATACTGTCCCTTTCAATCTGTGAGCTGTGTCCTGTACTGATACTGTCCCTCTCAGTCTGTGAGCTGTGTCCTGTACTGATACTGTCCCTCTCAGTCTGTGAGATGTGTCCTGTACTGATACTGTCTCCCTCAGCCTGTGAGCTGTGTCCTGTACTGATACTGTCTCTCAGTCTGTGAGCTGTGTCCTGTACTGATACTGTCCCCTTCAGTCTGTGAGCTGTGTCCTGTACTGATACTGTCTCTCTCAGTCTGTGTGCTGTGTCCTGTACTGATACTGTCCTTCTCAGTCTGTGAGCTGTGTCCTGTACTGATACTGTCTCTCTCAGTCTGTGTGCTGTGTCGTGTACTGATACTGTCTCTCAGTCTGTGAGCTGAGTCCTGTACTGATACTGTCTCTCTCAGTCTGTAAGCTGTGTCCTGTACTGATACTGTCTCTCAGTCTGTGAGTTGTGTCTGTACTGATACTGTCCCTCTCAGTCTGTGAGTTGTGTCCTGTACTGATACTGTCCCTCTCAGTCTGTGAGCTGTGTCCTGTACTGATACTGTCCCTTTCAATCTGTGAGCTGTGTCCTGTACTGATACTGTCCCTCTCAGTCTGTGAGCTGTGTCCTGTACTGATACTGTCCCTCTCAGTCTGTGAGATGTGTCCTGTACTGATACTGTCTCTCTCAGCCTGTGAGCTGTGTCCTGTACTGATACTGTCTCTCTCATTCTGTGAGCTGTGTCCTGTACTGATACTGTCTCTCTCAGTCTGTGAGCTGTGTCCTGTACTGATACTGTCCCCCTCAGTCTGTGAGCTGTGTCCTGTACTGATACTGTCTCTCAGTCTGTGAGCTGTGTCCTGTACTGACACTGTCCCCTTCAGTCTGTGAGCTGTGTCCTGTACTGATACTGTCTCTCTCTGTCTGTGAGCTGTGTCCTGTACTGATACTGTCCCCTTCAGTCTGTGAGCTGTGTCCTGTACTGATACTGTCCCCTTCAGTCTGTGAGCTGTGTCCTGTACTGATACTGTCTCTCTCAGTCTGTGTGCTGTGTCCTGTACTGATACTGTCCCTCTCAGTCTGTGAGCTGTGTCCTGTACTGATACTGTCTCTCTCAGTCTGTGTGCTGTGTCGTGTACTGATACTGTCTCTCAGTCTGTGAGATTTGTCCTGTACTGATACTGTCCCTCTCAGTCTGTAAGCTGTGTCCTGTACTGATACTGTCTCTCTCAGTCTGTGAGCTGTGTCCTGTACTGATACTGTCCCTCTCAGTCTGTGAGCTGTGTCCTGTACTGATACTGTCCCTCTCAGTCTGTGAGCTGTGTCCTGTGCTGATACTGTCTCTCTCAGTTTGTGAGTTGTGTCCTGTACTGATACTGTCTCTCCCAGTCTGTGAGCTGTGTCCTGTACTGATAATGTCCCTCTCAGTCTGTGAGCTGTGTCCTGTACTGATACTGTCCCCCTCAGTCTGTGAGCTGTGTCCTGTGCTGATAATGTCCCTCTCAGTCTGTGAGCTGTGTCCTGTACTGATACTGTCTCTCTCAGTCTGTAAGCTGTGTCCTGTACTGATACTGTCTCTCAGTCTGTGAGTTGTGTCCTGTACTGATACTGTCCCTCTCAGTCTGTGAGCTGTGTCCTGTACTGATACTGTCCCTTTCAGTCTGTGAGCTGTGTCTGTACTGATACTGTCCCTCTCAGTCTGTGAGTTGTGTCCTGTACTGATACTGTCCCTCTCAGTCTGTGAGCTGTGTCCTGTATATATACTGTCCCTTTCAATCTGTGAGCTGTGTCCTGTACTGATACTGTCCCTCTCAGTCTGTGAGCTGTGTCCTGTACTGATACTGTCCCTCTCAGTCTGTGAGATGTGTCCTGTACTGATACTGTCTCTCTCAGCCTGTGAGCTGTGTCCTGTACTGATACTGTCTCTCTCAGTCTGTGAGCTGTGTCCTGTACTGATACTGTCTCTCTCAGTCTGTGAGCTGTGTCCTGTACTGATACTGTCCCCCTCAGTCTGTGAGCTGTGTCCTGTACTGATACTGTCCCCTTCAGTCTGTGAGCTGTGTCCTGTACTGATACTGTCCCCTTCAGTCTGTGAGCTGTGTCCTGTACTGATACTGTCCCCTTCAGTCTGTGAGCTGTGTCCTGTACTGATACTGTCTCTCTCAGTCTGTGTGCTGTGTCCTGTACTGATACTGTCCCTCTCAGTCTGTGAGCTGTGTCCTGTACTGATACTGTCTCTCTCAGTCTGTGTGCTGTGTCGTGTACTGATACTGTCTCTCAGTCTGTGAGATGTGTCCTGTACTGATACTGTCCCTCTCAGTCTGTAAGCTGTGTCCTGTACTGATACTGTCTCTCTCAGTCTGTGAGCTGTGTCCTGTACTGATACTGTCCCTCTCAGTCTGTGAGCTGTGTCCTGTACTGATACTGTCCCTCTCAGTCTGTGAGCTGTGTCCTGTGCTGATACTGTCCCTCTCAGTCTGTGAGCTGTGTCCTGTGCTGATACTGTCTCTCACAGTTTGTGAGTTGTGTCCTGTACTGATACTGTCTCTCCCAGTCTGTGAGCTGTGTCCTGTACTGATAATGTCCCTCTCAGTCTGTGAGCTGTGTCCTGTACTGATACTGTCCCCCTCAGTCTGAGAGCTGTGTCCTGTGCTGATAATGTCCCTCTCAGTCTGTGAGCTGTGTCCTGTACTGATACTGTCCCCCTCAGTCTGTGAGCTGTGTCCTGTGCTGATAATGTCCCTCTCAGTCTGTGAGCTGTGTCCTGTGCTGATAATGTCCCTCTCAGTCTGTGAGCAGTGTCCTGTACTGATACGGTCTCTCTCAGTCTGTGAGCTGTGTCCTGTACTGATAATGTCCCTCTCAGTCTGTGAGCTGTGTCCTGTACTGATACTGTCTCTCTCAGTCTGTGAGATGTGTCCTGTACTGATACTGTCTCTCTCAGCCTGTGAGCTGTGTCCTGTACTGATACTGTCTCTCTCAGTCTGTGAGCTGTGTCCTGTACTGATACTGTCTCTCTCAGTCTGTGAGCTGTGTCCTGTACTGATACTGTCCCCCTCAGTCTGTGAGCTGTGTCCTGTACTGATACTGTCTCTCAGTCTGTGAGCTGTGTCCTGTACTGACACTGCCCCCTTCAGTCTGTGAGCTGTGTCCTGTACTGATACTGTCTCTCTCAGTCTGTGAGCTGTGTCCTGTACTGATACTGTCCCCTTCAGTCTGTGAGCTGTGTCCTGTACTGATACTGTCCCCTTCAGTCTGTGAGCTGTGTCTTGTACTGATACTGTCTCTCTCAGTCTGTGTGCTGTGTCCTGTACTGATACTGTCCCTCTCAGTCTGTGAGCTGTGTCCTGTACTGATACTGTCTCTCTCAGTCTGTGTGCTGTGTCGTGTACTGATACTGTCTCTCAGTCTGTGAGATGTGTCCTGTACTGATACTGTCCCTCTCAGTCTGTAAGCTGTGTCCTGTACTGATACTGTCTCTCTCAGTCTGTGAGCTGTGTCCTGTACTGATACTGTCCCTCTCAGTCTGTGAGCTGTGTCCTGTACTGATACTGTCCCTCTCAGTCTGTGAGCTGTGTCCTGTGCTGATACTGTCTCTCTCAGTTTGTGAGTTGTGTCCTGTACTGATACTGTCTCTCCCAGTCTGTGAGCTGTGTCATGTACTGATAATGTCCCTCTCAGTCTGTGAGCTGTGTCCTGTACTGATACTGTCCCCCTCAGTCTGTGAGCTGTGTCCTGTGCTGATAATGTCCCTCTCAGTCTGTGAGCTGTGTCCTGTACTGATACTGTCTCTCTCAGTCTGTAAGCTGTGTCCTGTACTGATACTGTCTCTCAGTCTGTGAGTTGTGTCCTGTACTGATACTGTCCCTCTCAGTCTGTGAGCTGTGTCCTGTACTGATACTGTCCCTTTCAGTCTGTGAGCTGTGTCTGTACTGATACTGTCCCTCTCAGTCTGTGAGTTGTGTCCTGTACTGATACTGTCCCTCTCAGTCTGTGAGCTGTGTCCTGTATATATACTGTCCCTTTCAATCTGTGAGCTGTGTCCTGTACTGATACTGTCCCTCTCAGTCTGTGAGCTGTGTCCTGTACTGATACTGTCCCTCTCAGTCTGTGAGATGTGTCCTGTACTGATACTGTCTCTCTCAGCCTGTGAGCTGTGTCCTGTACTGATACTGTCTCTCTCAGTCTGTGAGCTGTGTCCTGTACTGATACTGTCTCTCTCAGTCTGTGAGCTGTGTCCTGTACTGATACTGTCCCCCTCAGTCTGTGAGCTGTGTCCTGTACTGATACTGTCTCTCAGTCTGTGAGCTGTGTCCTGTACTGATACTGTCCCCTTCAGTCTGTGAGCTGTGTCCTGTACTGATACTGTCCCCTTCAGTCTGTGAGCTGTGTCCTGTACTGATACTGTCTCTCTCAGTCTGTGTGCTGTGTCCTGTACTGATACTGTCCCTCTCAGTCTGTGAGCTGTGTCCTGTACTGATACTGTCTCTCTCAGTCTGTGTGCTGTGTCGTGTACTGATACTGTCTCTCAGTCTGTGAGATGTGTCCTGTACTGATACTGTCCCTCTCAGTCTGTAAGCTGTGTCCTGTACTGATACTGTCTCTCTCAGTCTGTGAGCTGTGTCCTGTACTGATACTGTCCCTCTCAGTCTGTGAGCTGTGTCCTGTACTGATACTGTCCCTCTCAGTCTGTGAGCTGTGTCCTGTGCTGATACTGTCCCTCTCAGTCTGTGAGCTGTGTCCTGTGCTGATACTGTCTCTCTCAGTTTGTGAGTTGTGCCCTGTACTGATACTGTCTCTCCCAGTCTGTGAGCTGTGTCCTGTACTGATAATGTCCCTCTCAGTCTGTGAGCTGTGTCCTGTACTGATACTGTCCCCCTCAGTCTGAGAGCTGTGTCCTGTGCTGATAATGTCCCTCTCAGTCTGTGAGCTGTGTCCTGTACTGATACTGTCCCCCTCAGTCTGTGAGCTGCGTCCTGTGCTGATAATGTCCCTCTCAGTCTGTGAGCTGTGTCCTGTGCTGATAATGTCCCTCTCAGTCTGTGAGCAGTGTCCTGTACTGATACGGTCTCTCTCAGTCTGTGAGCTGTGTCCTGTACTGATAATGTCCCTCTCAGTCTGTGAGCTGTGTCCTGTACTGATACTGTCTCTCTCAGTCTGTGAGCTGTGTCCTGTACTGATAATGTCCCTCTCAGTCTGTGAGCTGTTTCCTGTACTGATACTGTCTCTCTCAGTCTGTGAGCTGTGTCCTGTACTGATAATGTCCCTCTCAGTCTGTGAGCTGTGTCCTGTACTGATTTTGTCTCTCTCAGTCTGTAAGTTGTGTCCGGTACTGATACTGTCCCTCTCAGTGTGTGAGCTGTGTCCTGTACTGATTCTGTCCCTCTCAGTGTGTGAGCTGTGTCTTGTACTGATACTGTCCCTCTCAGTCTGTGAGCTGTGTCCTGTACTGATACTGTCCCTCTCAGTCTGTGAGCTGTGTCCTGTGCTGATACTGCCCCTCTCAGTCTGTGAGCTGTGTCCTGTGCTGATACTGTCTCTCTCAGTTTGTGAGTTGTGTCCTGTACTGATACTGTCTCTCCCAGTCTGTGAGCTGTGTCCTGTACTGATAATGTCCCTCTCAGTCTGTGAGCTGTGTCCTGTACTGATACTGTCCCCCTCAGTCTGTGAGCTGTGTCCTGTGCTGATAATGTCCCTCTCAGTCTGTGAGCTGTGTCCTGTACTGATACTGTCCCCCTCAGTCTGTGAGCTGTGTCCTGTGCTGATAATGTCCCTCTCAGTCTGTCAGCTGTGTCCTGTGCTGATAATGTCCCTCTCAGTCTGTGAGCAGTGTCCTGTACTGATACGGTCTCTCTCAGTCTGTGAGCTGTGTCCTGTACTGATAATGTCCCTCTCAGTCTGTGAGCTGTGTCCTGTACTGATACTGTCTCTCTCAGTCTGTGAGCTGTGTCCTGTACTGATACTGTCCCTCTCAGTCTGTGAGCTGTGTCCTGTGCTGATACTGTCCCTCTCAGTCTGTGAGCTGTGTCCTGTGCTGATACTGTCTCTCCCAGTCTGTGAGCTGTGTCCTGTACTGATAATGTCCCTCTCAGTCTGTGAGCTGTGTCCTGTACTGATACTGTCCCCCTCAGTCTGAGAGCTGTGTCCTGTGCTGATAATGTCCCTCTCAGTCTGTGAGCTGTGTCCTGTACTGATACTGTCCCCCTCAGTCTGTGAGCTGTGTCCTGTGCTGATAATGTCCCTCTCAGTCTGTGAGCTGTGTCCTGTGCTGATAATGTCCCTCTCAGTCTGTGAGCAGTGTCCTGTACTGATACGGTCTCTCTCAGTCTGTGAGCTGTGTCCTGTACTGATAATGTCCCTCTCAGTCTGTGAGCTGTGTCCTGTACTGATACTGTCTCTCTCAGTCTGTGAGCTGTGTCCTGTACTGATAATGTCCCTCTCAGTCTGTGAGCTGTTTCCTGTACTGATACTGTCTCTCTCAGTCTGTGAGCTGTGTCCTGTACTGATAATGTCCCTCTCAGTCTGTGAGCTGTGTCCTGTACTGATTTTGTCTCTCTCAGTCTGTAAGTTGTGTCCGGTACTGATACTGTCCCTCTCAGTGTGTGAGCTGTGTCCTGTACTGATTCTGTCCCTCTCAGTGTGTGAGCTGTGTCTTGTACTGATACTGTCCCTCTCAGTCTGTGAGCTGTGTCCTGTACTGATACTGTCCCTCTCAGTCTGTGAGCTGTGTCCTGTGCTGATACTGCCCCTCTCAGTCTGTGAGCTGTGTCCTGTGCTGATACTGTCTCTCTCAGTTTGTGAGTTGTGTCCTGTACTGATACTGTCTCTCCCAGTCTGTGAGCTGTGTCCTGTACTGATAATGTCCCTCTCAGTCTGTGAGCTGTGTCCTGTACTGATACTGTCCCCCTCAGTCTGTGAGCTGTGTCCTGTGCTGATAATGTCCCTCTCAGTCTGTGAGCTGTGTCCTGTACTGATACTGTCCCCCTCAGTCTGTGAGCTGTGTCCTGTGCTGATAATGTCCCTCTCAGTCTGTGAGCTGTGTCCTGTGCTGATAATGTCCCTCTCAGTCTGTGAGCAGTGTCCTGTACTGATACGGTCTCTCTCAGTCTGTGAGCTGTGTCCTGTACTGATAATGTCCCTCTCAGTCTGTGAGCTGTGTCCTGTACTGATACTGTCTCTCTCAGTCTGTGAGCTGTGTCCTGTACTGATAATGTCCCTCTCAGTCTGTGAGCTGTTTCCTGTACTGATACTGTCTCTCTCAGTCTGTGAGCTGTGTCCTGTACTGATAATGTCCCTCTCAGTCTGTGAGCTGTGTCCTGTACTGATTTTGTCTCTCTCAGTCTGTAAGTTGTGTCCGGTACTGATACTGTCCCTCTCAGTGTGTGAGCTGTGTCCTGTACTGATTCTGTCCCTCTCAGTGTGTGAGCTGTATCTTGTACTGATACTGTCCCTCTCAGTCTGTGAGCTGTGTCCTGTACTGATACTGTCCCTCTCAGTCTGTGAGCTGTGTCCTGTACTGATAATGTCCCTCTCAGTCTGTGAGCTGTGTCCTGTACTGATTCTGTCCCTCTCAGTCTGTGAGCTGTGTCCTGTACTGATACTGTCTCTCTCAGTCTGTGAGCTGTGTCCTGTACTGATACTGTCCCTCTCAGTCTGTGAGCTGTGTCCTGTACTGACACTGTCTCTCTCAGTCTGTGAGCTGTGTCCTGTGCTGATACTGTCTCTCTCAGCCTGTGAGCTGTGTCCTGTACTGATACTGTCTCTCTCAGTCTGTGAGCTGTGTCCTGTACTGATACTGTCTCTCTCAGTCTGTGAGCTGTGTCCTGTACTGATACTGTCCCTCTCAGTCTGTGAGCTGTGTCCTGTGCTGATACTGTCTCTCTCAGTCTGTGAGTTGTGTCCTGTACTGATACTGTCTCTCTCAGTCTGTGAGCTGTGTCCTGTACTGATACTGTCTCTCTCAGTCTGTGAGCTGTGTCCTGTACTGATACTGTCCCTCTCGGTCTGTGAGCTATGTCCTGAACTGATACTGTCCCTCTCAGTCTGTGAGCTGTGTCCTGTACTGATACTGTCCCTCTCAGTCTGTGAGCTGTGTCCTGTACTGATATTGTCTCTCTCAGTGTGTGAGCTGTGTCCTGTACTGATACTGTCTCTCTCAGTCTGTGAGCTGTGTCCTGTACTGATACTGTCCCTCTCAGTCTGTGAGCTGTGTCCTGTACTGATACTGTCCCTCTCAGTCTGTGAGCTGTGTCGTGTACTGATTCTGTCCCTCTCAGTTTGTGAGCTGTGTCCTGTACTGATACTGTCTCTCTCAGTCTGTGAGCTGTGTCCTGTACTGATACTGTCCCTCTCAGTCTGTGAGCTGTGTCCTGTACTGATACTGTCTCTCTCAGTCTGTGAGTTGTGTCCTGTACTGATATTGTCTCTCTCAGTGTGTGAGCTGTGTCCTGTACTGATACTGTCTCTCTCAGTCTGTGAGCTGTGTCCTGTACTGATACTGTCCCTCTCAGTCTGTGAGCTGTGTCCTGTACTGATACTGTCCCTCTCAGTCTGTGATCTGTGTCCTGTACTGATACTGTCTCTCTCAGTCTGTGAGCTTTGTCCTGTACTGATGTTGTTCCTCTCGGTCTGTGGGCTGTGTCCTGTACTGATATTAAATCCTGTTCCTGTTTACCTCAGACAGCTTGATACAGATTGGAAGTTAAATACCGTTGAAGCAATCTGAATAAAAACAACCTGCGAGTCATCCGGCTCCAGTAAAGTGTTGACAGGAAGTTTGAGCCGAGTTGAGAAACAAACTCTCTCGATATTGTGAACGGTCCAGTTAAAGAAATACTACTGGTTACATTATCAGTTGCTGAGCAGAGTGAGCTGAATGGAGTTTGACACAGATAGAGACAGTGGGAAGAACATTAGGAACAGGAGGAGGCCACTCAGCCCCTTGAACCTGCTGCACCATTCCATTAGATCATTGCTTATACCTGAAGTCCAGTTTCCAGCTGTGTCCTTCACGACCTAAAAATAATCCATCAATCTTAGACTTCAAAGCTCCAATTGCCCCAACATCCACAGATTTTTGGGGACTGAATTTCAAATATTTTCTTTACATTGAAAATGTGTTAAAATGTACTTCCTGACTTGCTTCCTATTCAGTTGTTCGACTGCACTTCTTTGGCATGTTTGTGTAATTAAAAGGTTTCAATGATCAGATTATACTGTACATAAGCTTAGTGATAAAAAAGTCTGAATTCGTACGTGTTATTGGGATGATGTGTGAATTTTGTGACATGTTGTGAAGGAAGCCTTAAAGTTGTCATCTCTTTAAGTGCCAAATACTGTGATGTAGTTTTAAGAACGAGGATGTGGGGGTGACCTGAGGTTATAGCTTGGACATATTTGCACATTTGGGCTCTCGCTAGTCGAGCTTAGCAGTAAATAGAAGCCAAAGCTGCAAAGCTGATTGGTTAGGAAAGAGCCCTGAGGGGTGAAATTTTCTGAGGACCTCCAATTAGAAATAGAAATTAAGGTTAGATTGTTGTGGGGAAGCTAGGAGCACTCTTCCCATTGGTCAAGAGTTACAAATATTGGGTTAGAAGTTGTTAGTTGTGTTGATGCGGGTGCACATTGTTGGAGTAAATGTTGCAAAGCTACATGCATAAAAAGGTATAAAAATAAGGGTGCATCACTGATGTGGGGAATAAAGGGTTAATACAGTTAAAATTAACTATAAAGTGAGTTATATTCTTGAAAGCTGACTCTCTTGCTAAATTTTCCACCACAACCCTTGGCCTAAAGGTCTCTGTTGTTTATCGATATGTGTACCGAGATGAAGTTAATGTAGCTGGTGAGCTTGAAGTGTTTTCTGTCCAACTAGCTTGTTTGTCTGTGAGAATATGATAGGATGTACTTACGAGGGACACATGAAGGCCATGAGCAGGCAGAACTGCTTGGGCATGTGGCCAGTTGGAGCTGTGTTGTGTATAAGTGCATGCTGAAACATTCCCCTGCCGGCTAGTAACAGAGATTCCCTAGTTTTAACCAACTCCAATCCTGGAGTGACATTTGTCCCACAACAATCACTGAGGTCTTTGCACTTGCCAAGGGTTAGCATTCGTCACAGGGCACTTGCTGGAGGTTTGTGGGGGTTGTAGGGGTTAGGGGTGGTGGGGGCGGGCAGGGCAGGGGGTACTGAATTTGGCAGGAGTGAGTGTTAGGAGCAGGGAACTCACCAGCAGTAGGGTACTTGCTTGGAAGTTAGCATTTGTGTAGGACATTGCCAGTCGACAGGCATTTGTCATGGGTTGGTTGGTTGCAGTAGGAGCCCAGTATTAGGCTTAGTTAGTAACTAAAGTAACTGACACAGAGTTGAGGGGTTACTGGTAAGAATTTAGTATGAGAGATCAGTGCATCCAGTATAGACAGGACTGCCATGGCTAAAATAATTGCCTTAGGAGAGAGAGAGAAAAACACAACACTGAGCAGGCTGCTGTGAAGTGTGCAGCCTCAGCAGTTAAGGACTTGAGCATAAATGCAAGGATGTTATGCTTCCATTATAGAGGGCATTGGTGAGACCACATCTCCAATACTATGTGCAATATTGGTCTCCTATTTTAAGGAAGGGTGTAAATGCATTGGCGGCGGTTCAGAGGAGGTTTACGAGATTGATACCTGGAATGAACGGGTTACCTTATGAGGAAAGGTTAGACAGACTGGGCCTGTTTCCACTGGAGTTTAGAAGAGTGAGGGGTGACTTGATTGAAGTATGTAAAATCCTGAACTGTGTAGACTAGGTAGGTGTGGAAAGGACGTTTGCTCTTGTGGGTAAGTCCAGAACTAGGAGGCACTGTTTTAAAATTAGGGGTCGCCCTTTTAGGACAGAGATGAGGAGAAATTTTTCTCTCAGCGGGTTGTGCGACTTTGGAACTCTCTGCCTCAGAAGGTGGTGGAGGCGGGGTCACTGAATGTTTTTAAGGCGGACGTAGATAGATTCTTGTTAAGCAAGGGAATCAAAGGTTATCAGGGGTAGATGGGAATGTGGAACTCGAAACACAAACAGATCAGACATGATGTTAATGAATGGCGGACCAGGCTCGAGGGGCCGAATGGCCTACTTCTGCTCCTATTTCGCATGTTCGTATTTAAGGTGGACTGGAAGCTTCAGCAGTTAGGGTAGACTGGGAAGCTGTGGGTTGGAAAGGATCGGCTAGAGTTGAAGGCTAACAGCTGCAAAGCGATTAGTATGTATGTTAGAGTTAAGTTGGCTAAGCTAAAATCTCGCAGGATGTGGTGAGTCAAGAGGAACCCAGGAGAGAAGACCCCAGAGGCCCCGGGGACCACAGGAAAGCCAGACTCAAATGCATTGAACTGGTCTATCTTGCCATGCCTCGACTGATGAAATGTTAAGTGTCAATCTATACTAGGCTAGGGGATAGACCAATAGAGAAGCAGTGGCAGACATTTCTCAGAGTACTCAGAATAAGTATATTCCTACCATAAAGAAGAATTCTAAAGGGAAGACTCATCACCGTGGTTAACGAAAGGAGTTAGGCAAAGCAACAAGCTTATAACTGCGCAAAAGTGAGTGGCAGATCACATGATGGGTCAGAATATAAAGAACGGCAGAGAATGGCTACAAGGTTAATCAGAAAAAGGATATGAGAGGAAACTAGCTAGAAATGTAAAAACGGATAGCAAGAGTTCAGGAAAAGAGTAAGTAAGGTGAGTGTTGACCCTCCAGAGAGTGAGAATGGTGAGTTAAAAGTAGAAAAGAAGGAAATGGCAAATTAAATGAACAAATACTTTGCTTCTGTCTTCACTATGGAGGATACAAAAGACATTCCAGTAATAGCTGTAAATCAGGGGGTGGAGGGGAGTGAGCAACTTGGCGAAATTACAATCACTGGGGAAGCGGTACTGAGCAAACTGATGGAGCTGCAGGCTGACAGGTCTCTGCGTGCAGATGGATTTCATCCTAGGGTTTTCAAAAAGGAGGTGGCTAATGAGGTAGTAGATGCACTGGTGTTAATTTTCCAAAAATCCCTAGATTCTGGAAAGGTTCCATCAGACTGGAAAGTAGCAAATATAACCCCTCTATTCAAGAAGGGAGGGAGGCAGAAAACAGGGAACTTTCAGCCAGTTAGCTTGACGTCTATTGCGGGGAGGGTGTTAGAGTCGGTCATTAAAGAGGTTATAGCTGGGCACTTAGAAAACCACAAGGTAATTGGGAAGAGTCAGCGTGGTTTTATGAAAAGGAAATCATGTTAACCAATTTATTAGCGTTCTTTGAAAGAGTAACATGTGCGGTGCATCGAGGGGAGCCTGTAAATGCGCTGTACTTGGGATTTCCAGAAGGCATTTGATAAGGTGCCACATCAAAGGTTATTGCAGAAAATAAAGGCTCATGGTATAGGGGGTAACACAGAAGATTGGCTGGTTGGCAAAAAGCAGGGAGCATACATAAATGGGTCTTCTTCTGATTGGCAGGATGTGACTGGTGGGGTCCCACAGGGGTCTGTGCTCTGGCCTCAACTTTTTACAATTTACATCAATGACTTAGATGTGGGGAGTGAAGGCATGGTAGCTAAATTTGCAGACAAAGATAGGTAGGAAAGTATGTTGTGCAGAAGACATAAGGAGTTTGCAGACAAATACAGATGAGTGGGTGGGCAAAAATCTGGCAGATGGAGCATAATGTAGGAAAAAGTGAAGTTGTTCACTTTGGCAGAAAGAATAAAAAGAGAATGTTACTTAAATGGAGAACAGCTGCAGAATTCTGAGGTGCAAAGGGGTCTAGATGTTAAGAACATAAGAACCATAAGAAATGGGAACAGGAGTAGACCACTTGGGCCCTCGAGCCTGCTCCATCACTCAATAAGGTCATGGCTGATCTTATTGTGTTTTCGTGCATGAGTCACAAAAAGTTAGTACGCAGGTACAGCGTGTAGTCATGAAGGCTAATGGAATGCTATCCTTAAGGATGTTATGCTTCAGTTTAAAAGGGCACTGGTGAGACCACATCTCAAACAGTGTGTGCAGTTTTGGTCTCCTTATTTAAGGAAGTAAATGTGTTGGAGGTGGTTCAGAGGAGGTTTACTAGATTGATACCTGGAATGAGGGGGTTCTCTTATGAGGAGAGGTTGGACAGACTGGGCTTGTTTTCACTGGAGTTTAGAAAAGTGAGGGGTGACTTGATTGAATCATATAAGATCCTGAATGGTATTGACAAGGTGGACGCAGACAGAATGTTTCCTCTTATGGGTGAGTCCAGAACTAGGGGCCACTGTTTTAAAATTAGGCGTCACCCTTATAGGACAGAGATGAGGAGAAAATTTTTCTCTCAGAAGGTTGTGCGACTTTGGAACTCTCTGCCTCAGAAGGTGGTGGGGGCGGGATCATTGAATATATTTAAGGCAGAGGTAGATAGATTCCTGTTAAGCAAGGGAATCAAAGGTTATCGGGGGTAGATGGGAATGTGGATCTCAAAACACAAACAGATCAGCCATGATCTTGTTGAATGGTGGAGCAGGCTCAAGGGGCCGAGTGGCCTACTCCTGTTCCTACTTTGTATGTTTGTATTGTCCAATAAACCTTGTTAATTTGCATTATAAATTAGTGACTGTTCCTTTTGCCAATATGGCTATTCCTCGACAAGAATGCTCTTAATCTGTGGTTTAGTATAGAGTCCAAATCCATACACAGGCTAACCTAAACTTTAAGATTAGGTTCCCTTGTTCTTGATGCCTCCACCAGAGGATAGAGTTTCCCTGTCCCAATCACTTTAACACTATGAACATCTTAACCAGGTCATCCCTTAATCTTCTAAACTCCAGGGAATACAAGCCAAGCTTATACAAACCTCCCTTTCTGCCTCACCATCAGCCTAGTGCACCCCCTGCAAGGCCAATCTATCCTTCCTGAAGTGCGGGGCCCAAAACAGCTACTCCAGATGGAGTCTTACCAAAATGCTGCACAATTGAAGCTTTACTTCTCCACTTTGTATTCCAGGTGCCTAGAGATAAAGGCCAAAGGCAGGCTGGTGAAATGGGCAGAGACACGGCAGATAGAATCAATGCAGAGAAGGGCTTTAAGTGATATATTTTGAATGGAAGCGTGAGAAGAGGTGATATAAACTCAATGGCACATTTTTAAAGGGAGTGTAGTGGCAGACAGACCTGACAGTGTACGTACACAAATCCATGGCAATGTCAGGACAGTTTGATGAGGCTGTTAAAGGATCATACGGTAAATAGAGGCACAGAGTACAAAAGCAAGGAAAGTTATGCTAAACGTTTATGAAACACAGGTTAGACCGCAGCTGGAGTATTGTGTTCAAGCCTGGGCAACCACACTTCAAGAAGGATGTTGAGGCCTTGGAGGGGATGCAGAGGACATGCCCCAGAATGGCACCAGAGATGAGGGATTTCAGTTTTATGAAGGGACTTAGTTTTGAGGGCTTTTTTTTTCAGATGTGTGTGTGATTTATATTCTGAGTTGTGCTCTGACCTGACTGAACCAACGCAGTTCCAACAACCAATGGGAGGGGGTGATCTGAGTAAATTGCTTGATTATGAAATTGTGTGACAGATTTAATTGGTCAACAATCTCTCATTAACTAACCGTGAACAATCAAACTGAGAATACAGTTAGAAACCTGATTAGTAACAGCAGCTGACTGGTCATGTGAAGCAAAACTGGATTTACCCTTTGGAGGTCTGGAAGCCTGAGGCCTGAGCCACTTAGGCCTGAAACCCTGGGAGCAAGACCCAGGGAGAAGGGGAGACCCTGAGGTGTGACAGGCTGAGGCCTGGTGTCCCTAAATAACCAATAATTTTCAGGCTTGCAGGTGCTTTGGGGAGACCTGGAAAATGTCTTGTCTAGACAGCTCTGATAATTTTTAAAACAGAACTAAACACAAGGAAGAGGCAGTGATCAAACAAACACATGGGTGGGTTCAGACAGAACTAAACTGAGTTATTGAGAAGAGTGAGGATATGGTGTTCAGGGTCAGAATTTAATGTGGTTGTAAACATGAAGACTGCATCACAGGGCAATGAAATCTCTGAAAGAACTTTCTCCTCAGACTCATTCCCAGACCTTTCCCCATTCATCCAGCAACCCTGAAAGAAATTGTCAACCAATCTATCCCCAGCACATTCCATGTTCTGAAGAAACCTAAGCAGTGACACCCCGAGGAGTGATATTCAGAGGGGTGACACCCTGAGGAGTGATATTGTGAGGGGGTAACACCCAGAGGAGTGGTATTCAGAGGGGTGACACCAGATGAGTGATATTTTGAGGGGGTGACACCTAGAGGAGTGGTATTCAGAGGGGTGACACCTGATGAGTGATATTGTGAGGGGGTGACACCCTGAGGAGTGATATTGTGAGGGGGTGACACCCTGAGGAGTGATGTTGTGAGGGGGTGAAACCCTGAGGAGTGATATTGTGAGGGGGTGACACCCAGAGGAGTGATATTGTGAGGGGGTGGCCACCTGAAATGATACGAACTGAGAAGTGACATCCAGAGGCATGATATCCTGAAGGAAGATACCCTGACAAGGGCTCCACGAGGTTAGAGGTGTTCCCTCACCCCCTGGGAACAACCCTCTAGAGACACGGTTGAAAAGCAAAATCCCCTGAGGAATGTGAGTTACAAAACGCTGAGACTTCCTGAGCTATAGCCTGCTGAAACATTACATTGTTTTGTGTGGCAATCGAAGTTATGATATCCTGAAGCTTGAAGCACTGAGACACCCTGATCTGCCTGAATCTGAGGCACCCAGTGACACTCTGCGACACAGCACTCACAGCTGTGATGTTCTACGAGGAGATGCACAGAGTGAGGGGGAAGAGGCCCCTGGGGACCGGAGTTTCTCCTGTTTTCAGCTCACTTATTCCCCACCAATCCCACCTGCCCCACCACCACCGCATCCCCCCCCACCACGCCGCCCTACTTATAACCCTCGACAGCTTCCATGGAATGCCTCCGCAATGCGCTTTGGGTCCTATGTCATACAATAGTACAGCAGAGCAGGAGGCCATTCAGCCCATTGAACCTGCACCAGTTCGAAGAGAAATTCAGTCAATCCTCCCACACTCTTTCCCAAATTTCTTTCTACCATGTTTATCCAAGTTCCTTTTGAGCACTAATTTCAATCTGTATCCACCATAATATCAAGAGGTGCATTCCAAACCCTAACCACTCTTTGCGTCAAAGTTTTTCCTTGTGTCGCTTCTGGATCTTTTTGCCAATGAACTGAAAGGAAGGTAAACCTGGGGCCTTGACGATCGATCCTTCAGCCGTTGGAAACCATTTCTATTTATTCTATCTAAATTCTTCACAATTTTATACACCTCCACCAAATCCCCTCAGGCTCCTTGGCTCCAAGGGGAAAAACCTCAGCTTCTCTTTAATCCCTCAACCCTGGAGCCATCCTCATGATTCTCTGCTGAACCCTCTCCAAAACTTTAATACCCTTCAGGTGCCCAGAATTGGAAGTCATTGGTCGAACTGTTTCATATTAGTTCAGCAAAACATCTTGGCTTTTGTGTTCTGTGCCTCTACTTATGAAGCCCATCAGAAGCACAGCTTTCAGTATGATACAATTTACACCCAGGGCTTTTTTTAGAAGATGACTCACAACTTGGTCATCCATATTAGGCATATTAGGAAGTTGTAAAGAAGGCACATGGAATGCTCTCCTTCATTGGCAGAGGTATAGAATATAAAAGTAAGGATATAATGTTGGAATCGTATAAAACACTGGTGAGGCCACAACTGGAGTATTGTGTGCAGTTCTGGTCACCACATTACAGGAAGAACGTAATAGGTCTGGAGAGAGTGCAGAGGATGTTTACAAGAATGTTGCCAGGGTTAGAAAAGTGTAGCTACGAGGAGAGATTGGATAGGTTGGGGTTATTTTCCTTAGAACAAAGAAGGCTGAGAGGTGACTTGGTTGATGTGTACAAAATTATGAGGGGAATAGATAGAGTGAACAGGATAAAATTGTTTCCCTTGATGGAGAATTCTAGAGCCAGGAGATATAGATTCAAGATAAGTGGCAGGAGGTGTAGGGGGGACATGAGGAAGAACTTTTTTACGCAGAGGGTAGTGGGTGTCTGGAATTCGCTGCCCAAGTTGGTGGTAGAGGCAGAAACTCTAAACTCTTTTAAAAAGTACCTGGATCTGCACCTTAAGTGCTGTAAGCTGCAGGACTATGGGCCGGGTGCAGGAAGGTAGGATTAGAAAGGGCACCTGGGTGTCCTCGGGCTGGCATGGACAAGATGGGTCAAATGTCCTCCTTCTGTGCTGTAGCCTTTCTATGGTTCTATGGTTCTAACCAGCTCCGCTTCTTTGAATCTGGCCCTATGCAATATCATCCACATCCATACAGCAACATCTAAAAGACATGAACCTCACAAGCATGACAAACATCAATCTCATGTAAAAAAATATGAATATCTTGAACTAACAGTGACATAGTCGATTGGCACATGACTCCTAGTTTCACTTTCAAGCTTAAAAGTGGCAAAAAACCTTCCAGTATATTAGCACCAACCAACTGAGCTGTGACAATGTACGGCTTCTATCCACACAATTGACCTTTGTTGGCAGAAAGATTACATTGGGCATTGAGTGATAAATATTTGTTTCATTTTAAATTGAAACTAACCACACTTAGAAATACCCAGCATAGACCATATAATAGGGGAGCGAAGTGCAGCAGGTGCTGGAAATCTGAAACACAAATAGAAAATGCTGGAAATACTGAGCAGATCAGGCAGCAACTGTGGAAAGTGAAACAGAGTCAACACTCCAGGCCCATGATCTTCACTAGATCTTGGTGAAGGTTCACTGGCATCTGTTTCTCTCTGCACAGATGGTGCCAGACTTGCTGATACTTTCTGTTTCTATTAGAGCAAAAATAAGCCTTTTTGTAAGCCCTCCAAAAAGCAAACAAGCTTCTTATAAACCTTTCATTCCCCTTCAGCAAGAAACCCAGCAACATCTACCTGAGATCTGATTCAGCACAACATTAAGCATGAATTTCAAAAAGAAAGTTAAGCTACAAAGAAAACATAAACAACTCCCTAAGAAAAATCAATATCAAAGCAATGAATTAATAATTTAATAAAATGAGTAATTAATAAAAATGACCATTAAAAGGTGCCGAGCTGCAGAGCTGATTAATTGAACGGTTTTTGTCTTTTCGCTTAAAAAGCAGAGCCACAGAGAGAGACGGACTCGGCCCAAAGCCCTGGTCCTGGTCACGAGGAAAGGGGGAGGGGACCAGGGCTGAGCAAAGAAGTGGATTTAACTAACACCAACCTTGCGACTGCCTCTGGTGGCCCACACTCTGAGCTGGCCTCAGTTTAGTTCATACGAAAGTGGGGGTATGAAGTGGGGTGCCCTTCAGGCTGGGTTTTCCCCTTTTCCTGGCCCTGTGTTTTTTTTAATTCAATCACGGGATGTGGGTGCCTCTGGCTAGGCCAGCATATATTGCCCTTTCCTAATTGCCCTTGAGAAGGTGACGGTGAGCTGCCTACTTAAACTGCTGCAGTCCATGTGGTAAAGGTACACCCACAGTGCTGTTAGGGATAGACTTCGAGGATTCAGACTCAGCAACAGTGAAGGAGCAGCGATGTATTTCCAAGTCAGGATG
This sequence comes from Cetorhinus maximus, assembly GCF_964194155.1. Lineage (NCBI taxonomy): Eukaryota > Metazoa > Chordata > Chondrichthyes > Lamniformes > Cetorhinidae > Cetorhinus > Cetorhinus maximus. The sequence continues at coordinate 27,130,568 of NC_135899.1, read as the reverse complement.
GTGAGGGGCTTGGAGGGGAACTTCCAGGTGGTGATGTTCCCATGTATCTGCTGCCCTTGTCCTTCTAGATGGTAGTGGTCATGGGTTTGGAAGGTGCTGTCGAAGGAGCTTTGGTGAATTCCTGCAGTGCATCTTGTAGATGGTACACACTGCTGCTACTGTGCATCAGTGGTGGAGGGAGTGAATGTTTGTGGATGCGATGCCAATCAAGCGGACTGCTTTGTCCTGAACGGTGTCAAGCTCCTTGAGTGTTGTGGGAGCTGCACTCATCCAGGTAAGTGGGGAGTATTCCAGCACACTCCTGACTTGTGCCTTGTAGATAGTGGACAGCCTTTGGGGAGTCAGGAGGTGAGTTACTCAATTGCTAGTCTCTGACCTGCTCTTGTAGCCACAGTAGTTATACAGCTAATTCAGTTCAGTTTCTGGTCAATGATAACCCCCAAGAAGTTGATAGTGGGGGATTTAGTGATGGTAATGCCATTGAACATCAAGGGACGATGGTGGGTTTCTTTCTTGTTGGAGATGATCATTGCCTGACACTTGTGTAGAGCGAATGTAACTTGCCACTTGTTAGCCCAAGCCTGGATATTGTCCAGGTCTTGCTGCATTTGGACTTGGGCTGCTTCAGTATCTGAGGAGTCATGAGTGGTACTCAACATTGTGCAATCATCGGCGAACATCCCCACTTCTGACCATATGTTGGAAGGAAGGTCATTGATGAAGCAGCTGAAGATGGTTGGGCCGAGGACGCTACCCTAGGAACTCCTGCAGTGATGTTCTGGAGCTTAGACGATGATGTTTGAACCAATGCTGTATTGAGGTCAGGAGCCAAGTGGCCCTGGCAGAACCCAAACTGGACATCAATGAGCAGGTTATTGTTAAGCAAGTGCTACTTTATAGCACTGTTGATGACTTCCATTACTTTCTTATGGTTCCATTACCTTACTGATGATGGAGAGTAGACTGATGGGGCGGTAATTGGCCGGGTTGGATTTGTCCTGCTTTTTGTGTACAGGACATACCTGGGCAATTTTCCACATAGCCAGGTAGATGCCAGTGTTGTCCCTGTACTGGAATAGCTTGGCTAGGGGTGTGGAAAGTTCTGGAGCGCAAGTCTTCAGTACTATTGCCGGAATATTGTCAGGGCCCATAGCCTTTGCAGTATCCAGTGCCTTCAGTCATTTCTTGATATCACGTGGAGTGAATCGAATTGGCTGAAGACGGGCATCTGTGATGCTGGGGACCTCCGGAGGAGGCTGAGATAGATCATCCACTCGGCACTTCCGGTAAAGATTTTTGCAAATACTTCCACCTTATCATTTGCACTGATATGCTGGGCTCCTCCATCATTGAAGATGAGGATATTCGTGGAGCCTCCTTCTCCAGTTAGTTGTTTAATTGTCCGCCACCATTCATGACTGAATGTGACAGGACTGCAGAGCTTAGATCTGGTCCGTTGGTTGTGGGCTCGCTTAGCCCTGTCTATCACTTGTTGCTTATGCTATTTGGCATGCAGGCAGTCCTGTGTTACAGCTCGACCAGGTTAACACCTCATTTTTAGGTATGCCTGGTGCCAATCCTGGCATGCCCTGCTGCACTCTTCATTGGTAATGGTAGAGTGGGGGATATGCGGGGCTGTGAGTTTACAGATTGTGTTCTAGTACAATTCTGCTGCTGCCCCACAGCATCTCATGGATGCCCAGTCTTGAGTTTCTAGATCTGTTCGAAATCTATCCCATTTAGCATGGTGGTAGTGCCACACAGCACGATGGAGGGTATCCTCCATGTGAAGGTGGGACTTCCTCCCCACAAAACTGTGCGGTGGTCACCACTACTGTTACTGTCATGGACAGATGCATCTGCAGCAGGTAGGCTAGTGAGGATCGGGTCAAATATGTTTTTCACTTGTTGGTTCCCTCACCACCTGCTGCAGACCCAGTCTAGCAGCTATGTCTTTTAGGACTCAGCCAGTTGTGGTGCTACTGAGCCACTCTTGGTGGTGAACATTGAAGACCCCAACCAGAATCCATTCTGTGTCCTTGCCACCCTCAGTGCTTCCTCCAAGTGGCATTCAATATGGAAGAGCACTGAGGGTGGGCAGTACATGGTAATCAGGAGGAGGTTTCCTTGCCCATGTTTGACCTGATGCCATGAGATTCATGGGTCCAGAGTCAATTGTTAAGGGCTACCAGGGCAACTCCCTCCTGACTGTATACCACTGTGCCACCACCTCTGCTGGGTCTGTCCTACCAGTGGGACAGGACACACCCAGGGATGGTGGCATCTGGGACATTATTTGTAAGGTATAATTCCATCAGGATGTCTATGTCAGGCTGTTGCTTGACTTTGTCTGTGATGCAGCTCTCCTAATTTTGGCACTAGCCCCCCAGATGTTAGCAAGGAGGACAGGGTCGAGATTGCTTTTGTCGTTTCTGGTGCCTAGATCAATGCCAGGCTGTCTGTCTGGTTTCATTCCTTTTTGTTGGCTTTGTACAACTGAGCAGCTTGCTCAGAGATTCATTTCACCACATTGGTGGCAACCACATTGCTGGAATCACAGACAGATTTCCTTCCCTAAAGGGCATTGGTGAACCAGATGGGTTTTTAACAACAATCAATAATGATATCATGATCATCATTAGACTTTTAATTCCACATTTTTATTGAATTGAAATACCACCACCTGTCATGGAGGGATTCGAACCCAGGTCTGCAGAGTATTACCTTTGGTCTCCAGATTACTGGTCCAGCGACAATACCACTATGCCATCACCTCCCCTTGTTGGAGATGGTCAGTGCCTGACAATTGTGTGGAGTGAATGTTATTTGCCACTTGTCAGCCCAATCCTGGATATTGTCACAGGCTTGCTGCATTTGGACATGGACTGCTTCCAGACCTGGACAATATCCAGGCTTGGGATGACAAGTGCAAAGTAACATTCATGCCACACAAGTGCCAGGCAATGACCATCTGCTCTGGTTTTTGGGGTGGGAAGGTGGAGAAGGGGGAGAGTGCGTGCACGTGTCTGTGTGTGCGCCCCAACGCCAAGCAGCCTCTGTCTGTGTATGTCCAGCTCACTCCCAGCCTCAGGGCTCTCTCTCTCGGACTCTCTCTCACTCTCACGCATCCACTCTCAATCTCCCTGGGCCCGGGACCTTTGGAGATTAATACCACTTGACGAGTTTGGGACTAATGTTAAGGTGACAAGGTGTGCTTTGTCCTCTCTGCCCTGTCTAACATGCTAGCTGCCCCAGGCATTGCTGTTGCTGCAGCTACCGCTCCTCGGCCTGCTCCGCCATTTTGATGCTAGTGGGCCGGCAGCAGCACGGGAGGGCGGGAACACAGCCAAGGGCGGACATCACCCAGGATGCACCTGGTTAAAACCATTGGCCACACGGATTTGTGGTCTCGCTCCAGGGCAATCGGATTGCTAAATGCAAAGGCAAAACCTGCGAGCTGAGCCCAGGCCCCACAAAGGCACAGGCCCCGTTGCTTTTCACTTGTGTACCCCCACTGCCAGGCCTTGGCGGTGAGGGCGGGGAGATATCCTGAGTGATGTGGGGGGGAGGGGGGGGGAAGGTGGGTAGTGAGACGCTCTGAGGGCGGGCGGGGGTGAGATGCTTCAAGCTTGGCGGAAGGGAAGGGGAGGCACATCGAGTGAGGGGTAATCACTCTGGGACGGAGGGACGCTCGAAGTGGGTAGGGGAAGGAGTAGACACCCTAATTGTTGGGGGTGGGGGGTGGAGGAGAATATGGGTGGGGAGATGCTCTGATGATGGTGGGGGTTGTGTGGGTGTTGGAGGTGGAGAGAGGGGGTGATTTACCCCAATGCTCGAAGCAGGAGAGACTCCGAGGGGAGAGACCTTGAGGCATGAGGGCGAATGGTAATGGGACATGATTCTGGGTCTTGTCGGGTGCAGTTGTGACTCTCACTCTGTGCGCTCGATGTCTGGATTTCATTATGGGTGAAGACGGAGAAAACATTCTCTTCCGGGAAGAAGCTCTACTGCAGCCAATGCCCAGGCTCTGGACAGGGATGGGATTTTCAGGAATGTGTAACAGCATTGTACTGACCTCACTGAGCAGGCCCTGATACTTAGACACATGAGGCTGCGCTTGTCTTTAAAATAACTGTGACTGCACTTCAAGTAATTCGAATAACAGGCTGCCAGGCACTGAGTGAGGCCCTGGGGACATGAATCTGGCTGCATAGATGTGAGGTTAATCAACAACATTCTAAAAGCTAATTTAAGGACTTTCCAAGAGAAATAAACACAAGAGGCAGCAAGTTAACATCGACATGGGTGGATCTGGAGGGAACTTGACTGAGTAACCGAGGAAAGTGAGATAGTATTCAAGGTCAGAATGTAACGTGGGTGAGTTTGAACATGGAGACTCTATTAAAGGGCAATGAAATCTCAGAGAATTTTCTCCTCAGACCCATTCCCAGCCCTTTCCCCATTCAACCCACCCCTGCAACACCACCCAGTAATTACCCCAATCCCAGAAATAAATTGTGAACCCACTATTGATATAACGCACACTCCAGAAATAAACTGCACACCCAGCAATAAACCCACATCGAGTAATTTAAGCCACAAACACGTATAAACCTTATACATCCATCGACACTCCCTTCCCCATTGAAATCGTTACTTCTTCAAAAAATTCACCTGGGTTTTTGCAGACACGTTTTGCCCTTTCCAAATCCATGTTGCCTCTCTCTGATTAGTTCATATTTGTCTATGCTGGGTTCCTAAGAACACAGCCCCCCCCTCACCCCACAGAAGTTAGACTAACAGGCCTTTCTGTTCCTCGTTGGATCCTCAACCTTCTTAAATAGTGGAGTGACATTGGCAATTTTACAACCCAAGGGGCCAATATGGAGTCAGTTTGTGGTGAGGGCTCTGTGGCGAGGGGTCAGTTTGGGCTGAGGGATATGCTGGCGAGTTGTATAACTAAGGCGGTAGAGAGGGTTTTAACTATAGTGGGAGCAAGGAATAATGTGAGGGGAAATGTGGTAAATTAGGAGCATAGGGCTTAGAAGCAGGAGTATGCCATACCATTATTTGAGCCTGTTGTGCTATTGGATAAGATCATGGCTGATCTGATTGTGGTCTCAACTCAACGAGAAAAGACAAGGCAATAGAGCAGGGTGGTGATGTGGGTAATGATAAACGGGGTGCAAAAGAAAGGGACAGGGCATATAAACTTAGGAGGGGACCAGTAGACAAGGCCAGAGATTGTAGGATGGTAAACAAGACAGAATTGAAGGCGCTGTATCAGAATGCATGCAGCATTCGTGACAAAACGGACGAATTAATAGCAGAAACAGAAATAAATATGTATGACCTGATAGCCATTTCAGAGACATGGTTGCAACGTGACCAAGGCTGGGACCTATGTATCCAAGGGTATTTGACATTTCAGAAGGCGAGGACACTAGGAAAAGGTGGTGGGGTAGCTCTGTTACTTAAGGGTGGCATTAGTGCAGTAGTGAGAGATGACCTTAATTCAGAAGATCAAAATGTAGAATCAATTTGGGTTGAGATGAAAACTAGCAAAGGTAAGAAATCACTTGTAGGAGCAGTTTATAGCACTGCCCCCCCGACACTTACAGTGGCTATACTGAGGACAGAGTATACACAAAGAAATAATGGGAGGTTATATGAAAAATACTGCAATAATCATTGGTAATTTTTATCTCCATATAGTTTGGCAAAGATAGCCTGGAAGATGAGTTTATAGTGTATTTTGGGACAATTTCTTAGAGCAGTATGCTCTGGTGCCAACCTGAGAACAGGCTATTTTTAACCTGGTAATGTGAAATTAAACAGGATTAATTAATGATGTCAGAATAAAGGAACCTTTAGACCACAGTGATCATAACATGATAGAACTTCACGTTCAGCTTGATGGTGAGAAGTGTTAGCCTAAAAATAGTGTGTTAAACTTAAATAAAGTCAACTACAAGAGTTTGAAGTCAGAATTGGCAAAAGTGAATTGGGAAAGTAGGTTAAAAGGTAGGGCGTAGAGGAACAGTGGCAAATATTGAAAGAGTTTTTTCCAAAACCCTCAGCAAAGATATATTTCATTAAGAAAGCAAGATTCCATGAGAACGATGCACCATTCATGACTAACAAAGGAAGTTAAGGATGGTATCAAAATTGAAAGAAAATATATATAACACTGCAAAGATTAAGTGGTAGGTCGGAAGATTGGACAGCTTTTAGAAACTTGCAAATAATGACTAAAAAAACCGAAGGAGAAATTCGAGTATGAGAGAAAGCTAGGTAGAAATAGAAAAACAGTAAGAGTTTTTACAAGTATTTAAGAAGGAAAAAGGTAGCTAAAGTGAATGGTGGTCCCTTGGAGAGTAAGACCATGGAATTAATAATGGGAAACAAGGAAACAACAGAAGCACTGAACAGGCATTTTGTGTCTGTCTTCACTGCAGAAGACACAAAAAAAAATCCCAAGAATACTAAAAAATCAAGGAGTAAAAGGGATGGAGGAACTTAACCACAATAACTATGGAAACGGTAATGGGAACATTTTTGGAACTAAAAGCTGACAAGTCCCTTGAACATGATGGCATGCATCCCAGGCTCTTAAAAGAAGTGGCTGCAGAGGGAGAGGGTGCATTAGTTATGATCTTCCGAAAATCTGTAGATTCAGGGAAGGTCCCAATGGGTTGGAAAATCGCAAATTTAACACCACTATTCAAGGGAGGAGGAAGACAAAGCAGGAAACTATAGGCCAGTTAACATCTGTCACAGGGAAAAATGCTAGAATCCATTATTAAGGAGGTAAAGCAGGGCATTTAGAAAATCATATTAAAATCAGGCAGAGTCAACATGGTTTGATGAAAGGGAAATCATGTTTGTCTAATTTATTAAAGTTCATTGAGAATGTAAAAAGCAAGGTGGCTTAAGGGGAACCTGTAGATGTTGTGCACTTAGATTTCCAAAGGGTATTTGTTAATGCGAACAAACATACGAAATAGAAGCAGAAGTAGTCCATTAGCCTCTTGAGCCAGCTCCGCCATTCAATAAGATCATGGCTGATCTGTTTGTGTTTTGAATTCCACATTCCCATCTACCCTCGATAACCTTCGATCTCCCTGCCTAACAAGAATCTAACTACCTCTGCCTTAAAATACACTGTCCATGACTGGATGTGGCAGGACTCCAGAGCTTATATCCACTCCGTTGATTCTGATATCACTTAGCCCTGTCTATCATTTGCTGCTTACTCTGTTTGGCATTCAAGTAGTCCTGTGCTGACACCTCATTTTTAGCTTTTTCTGGGATGCTCCTGGCATGCCCACCTGCACGCTTCATTGAACCAGGGTTGATCCCATGGCTTGGTGGTAATGGTAGAGTGGGGGATATGCCGGGCCATGAGATTACAGATTGTGGCTGAGTGCAATTCTGCTGTTGCTAATGGCCCACAGCACCTCATGGCTGCCCAGCCTTGAGTTGCTAGATCTGTTCAAAATCTATCCTATTTAGCATGGTGGTAGTGTGTCCCACAAATGATGGAGGGCATCTTCAATATGAAGACGGGACTTCATCTCCACAAGGACTGTGCGGTGGTTGCTCCTACCAATTCTGTCATGGACAGATGCATCTGTGGCAGGCAGGTTGGTGAGGATGAGGTCAAGTATGTTTTTCCCCCTTGTTGGTTCCTTTGCCACCTGCCGCAGACTCAGTCTAGCAGCTATGTTCTTTAGGGCTTGGTCAGTGGTGGTGCTACTGAGCCAACCTTGGTGGTAAGACCGTAAGACGTAGGAGCAGAAGTAGGGCATTTGGCCCATCGAGTCTGCTCCACTATCGAAGTCCCCCATCCAGAGTACATTCTGCGCCCTTGCCACCCTCAGTGCTCCCTCCAAGTGGTGTTCAACATGGAGGAGCACTGATTCCTCAGCTGAGGGAGGTTGGGGTGGGTACGTGGTAATCAGCAGGGGGTTTCCTTGCTCATGAGACTTCATGGGATCCAGAGTCAATGTTGAGGACTCCAAGGGCAACTCATCTCGACTGTATACCACTGGGTTTGTCCTGCTGATGGGACAGGACATACCCAGGGATGTTGATGATTGTGTCAGGCACTCCCAATTTTGGCACGAGCCCTCAGATGTTAGTAAGGAGGGTTGAAAGGGCTGAGTTTGCCATTATCGTTTCCGGTACCAAGGTTGATGCTGGGTGGTCCTTTCAGAGGGATGAAACCAAACCTTGTAGTGGTTCAATACATTTCAGAGGCATTTAAGAGTCAACCACATTTCTGTGGGTCTGGAGTCACATGCAGCCAGACCAGGTAAGGATAACATGTTTCCTTCCTGAAAGGACATTAGTGAACCAGATGGATTTTTAACAACCAAAATCAACTATGGTTTCATGGTCATCATCATCTTTTAATTCCAGCTATTTTACTAAATTCAAATTTCACCATCTGCCGTAGTGGGATTCAAATCCAAGTCCAGTTACTCGTCCAGTGACAATACCACCGTGCCACTGCCTCCCCTCTTAGATTCAACCTAAAATGTTACCCCCTACACCATGAGCTTTTATTTCCTGCAATAACCTTTGATGTGGCAACTTATCAAATGCCTTCTGAAAATCCAAGTACAGTACGTCTATAGGTTCCTCTTTATCTACAGCACATGTAACTCCTTCAAAGAACTCCAGTAAATTAGTTAAACCTGATTTCCCTTTCACACAACCATGCTGACTCTTCCTGGTTACCTTGAGTTTTCTAAGTGCCCTATAACCTCCTTAATGATCGATTCTAACACCTTCCCCACAACAGGCATCAAGCTAACTGGCCTATAGTTTCCTGTTTTCTGCCTCCCTCCCTTCTTGAATAGAGGGGTTATATTTGTTACTTTCTGGTCTGATGGAACCTTTCCAGAATCTAGCAAATTTTGGAAAATTAACACCAACACATCTACTACCTCATTCGCCACCTCCTAAGACCCTGGGATGAAGCCCATCAGGACCCAGAGACTTGTCAGCCCACAGCTTCATCAGTTTGCTCAGTACTGCTTTCCTAGTGATTGTAATTTCACCAAGTTCCTCTCTCCCCTCCACCTCCTGATTTACAGCTATTACTGGAATGTTTTTTGTATCCTCTTATAGTGAAGACAGAAGAAAAATATTTGTTCACTTCTTCCGCCATTTCCTTACTATCTACTATTAGCTCTCTATTGTCAATCTCTAGAGGACCGACACTCATTTTACTTACTCTTTTCCTGTTAAATACATGCTATCCATGTTTACATTTCTAGCTAACTTCCTCTCATACTCTTGATTTCTTTCTCCTGATTAAGATTTTCATCATTCTCTGCCGTTCTTTATATTCTGACCAAACATCTGACCTGCCAGTCATCCTTGCGCAGTTAGATGATGCCCTTAACTTCTTTGGTTAGCCACAGTTCTCCCCTTAGAAATTTTCTTTGGAGTAGGAATATACTTTTCCTGAGTATTTTGAAACACCCGCATCGCATGAATGAATACAACAAAAAATATCAAAGGTTACTGCACAAAATATGGGCTCATGCTGTAGAGGGATGGGGGGATGGGGGCGGGGAGGGTGCTGTGGGGTAGATATTAGCATGGAGAGAGGATTAGTTAGCTATCAGGAAATAGAGAGTCGGGAAAATTGGGTCAATTTTGAGTTGGCTAGAGGATATAAAGAGTCTACAAAGGGAATTGTTATGATACGACAGGTGGTATTTATTTGCCAGGCTGACCAAATCCACAAGGGAAACTTGGTCACACAATTGCAATGGTTTTGCAATTTGTATTTATGACGAGAAGGTTTGCTCACTGAATTCAGAAGCAATGAGTACAGTAACGCCTTTAGAGGTTTTAAAAATTAAAACATGTATTAACAAAAGAAAAGAATAAAACACACACACAAGATTACAATTACACAGTTGCTTAATATTATAACAATTCCCAAAATTCCTAATTAACCAGGCTCCCAATTACATACTCTCTTTAAGGCAACAGTCCAAAATAGATTTCAAATTTATAGAGACAGCCCAGCAAGGTTACCACAAGCACCCAATCGACAGTGGAATTCCAAAGCCTTTTAACACAATGTTGGTTACTGGAACAGCAGACTTCTGCAAAGTGACTTGAGACTTTTCCACAAGTTTGTTTCACTCGGCGTACCTTTCAGATCCCACAAGGCCACACACACATAGCCTTCAAACCCTTCTTTAAATATATTTCTTCCTCTTTAATTTGTAAATCCCATTGTTCCCCCAAGTCTTTGGAATTTACTTTTCTTATAATATGGGAAAATGTTATCATTATGGTCAGCACTTTTGGAAAAATCAATGTAATAACCTTGCCCTGTTTATCTTGCCAGTCATAAAAAACCTTATTATGTCTCTTTGAAAATCCAACAACTTTTCCCCTTAACTAAAAATGCAAATTTCATTCACACCCTATCTGTTGACTTTACCCTAGCTCACCCATTAACATTTTAAATGCCTTTTTACATCTAACTCTTTTGATAATTTCAACCTTGCAGTCTATCCATCTCTAATCTCTAATTCTCTTCACAATGGAAAGGGCGATGCAGGTATAGACATCGGGCTGGAGGACTGTGAAATATTAGAGGAAATTAACAAAGAGCGAGAGAGGAGGTACTAACGGGTTTAGCAGCCTTAAAAGTGGATAAATCCGCAGGCCCAGATGAGATGTATCCCAGGCTGCTGAGGGAGGCGAGGGAAGAGATATCAGGGGCTCTGGCAGCAATTTTCAACTCCTCTCTGGCCACAGGCGAGGTGCCAAAGGGCTGGAGGACTGCTAATGTTGTCCCATTATTAAAAAAGGGAGGAAGGGGCATACCAGGAAATTACAGGCCAGTCAGTCTAACCTCGGTGGTGCGGAAGTTATTAGAAAGAATCCTGAGGGCAGACTATATCTGCGTTTGGAGAGACACAGATTACTCAAGGATAGTCAGCATGGATTTGTTAAGGGAAGGCCGTGTTTGACAAAATTGATCAAATTTTTAGGGAGATAACCAAGAGTGTTGATGAGGGTAATGCGTTTGATGTGGTCTACATGGACTTTAGCAAGGCTTTTGCTAAGATCCCTGTTAGGGGGGAAATTAAGAATGCTAAAAGAGAATACAGTGAGAATTTACTGAAAAACCCTTAAAATCTCTAGGCAGACATGGCTGCTAAACATATTAAGAGTTGAAGTTTACCAGAAGTGTATTCCCCTCTCACATAGGGAAGGGGCAGATGGTTTTAGCTTAGGTATAGGAAGACATACAATAGACAAAGAGGGGGCTTTGATAAAACACAAGCAGTCTTGAGCTGTGAGAACCAAGGTCTTTGCATACATGCTTTAATTTTGATTGGATAATATAATTATATATACATCCTTTAGAATAATTGGTTAGCAAAATCACATATTTATGTACTCAATCGGATAGAGTTAGCATGAGACCGGTGTGTCAGTTACCGATTGGATGTATTCAAATGTGCTCAAACGTATTATGATAAGAAAAAAGTACAAAAGTAATGGAATGTAATCAATCTGGGAGCTGGGTCTTCATTCTTAGGAATGATTGCGGTTTCCTTGCATATGCTTGAATAAAACCGGTTAAAAGGAAGCCTGAGTCTCTGTGGTCGTTGCGGGATTGGAGAGTGTACCCGTCTTCAATTGCCGTAGTCAGCAGGATTCAACCTCTGCGAAGGTGGAACAATGACCTGGTGAGTATTTTCATTTGAAAGATACTCTCCAGTTGTTTGCGTCACACTAGAACAGAGGTATAAGGGCGAATCTGAATGTTTCGGCCAGATCTTGGGGGGAGCTGTGGGTCCCTGTTTTATTGTGGGGCGATTGAGTCCCAGGAGACTCAGATCTCGAGGGAACTGCGGGTCCCTGTTTTAGTGTGTGTGTGACCATTTAGTGTGGGTATGTGTGTGGATATGGCCAAGAAGACCGAACTCGTTTGTTTCAGAATGGGGAGGTGAAGGAACCATGTCCCTTCACCTCGCCAGGGAGCATAGAAAGCTGATCAGCAAAATGAAACAACAAGGTTGGCAGTCAAGCGGCCCACCGTTATGCTCCAAGGAGTGGTGGAGAGCTCAGGCTAATGATAAAGCTGACAAAGCTACAGTACTCATTTTGAGTCTGTATCTGCAGCAAACTAAACTAATACAGAAACATCTCGGTCGAGTTGCGCCGGTCGCAGCGGCAGATCGATTTCTCCCAAGGGCCACCAACAGATATTGGGAATATGTGGAAAGATAATGGGGACCTGAAATGTCCCCTACTGAATTTTTGTAACTTAAAAGAAATGAATTGATCTAAGTTTCAAGAGCTGTTTGTGCTGAAGGGTGAGAGAGAGAGAGAGAGAGAGAGAAAGGGGGTACCCCTAGGGGGGTTAGTGAGCAGTGACAATCAGCAGCAGAGAAAATATGAGCTTCAGTCAGTTTGATTGTCTCTATAGGTGGAGCCTCCAAGATCCCTTTATTCCCCCCACAGCTCCTTGAAGTTTCATTTAGAGCTAAGTTCAATATTATAGGAATATAAATACATATATTTATATATGTCTTTGTTTGTGCGCAAGGAAGCATTTGTATGTGAGCTTTAATGTGTTTTCGGCCCTAAATTGTCATTTGTGTGTGTAGTTCAGCACTTTAGAGTCAAAAGCCCCAAATTAGATTAAAGGAAAAGTATATTCAAACATTCCAAAGTTTTGAGTATAAGGTTTGAGTTGAGATTTCTCGCAAAAATCGCAATTTAAAGGTAGTGTAAAGATAAAACAGGGCTTGCTTTTGTTTTAGATGAACCAACCCTTGTACCACCCCCTTGCAGACTAGTAGGGAATAAGCCTCATTATCAGCTTCCAAGCTGATTGGGATTGATACATACCAGTTGGTATTCTAAAATTCGGAGGGAAAAAAAAGATTACATGAAATTCAAAAGGATTCTAGGAAAACCAAAAGACATGAACACGCGGTTTAGGTGGTTCCAATGGATAAAAAATGGTTTCTTTTGAAGGGATGAATTAAATATTAAAGGAAATCTGCATTCCAACAGCACTGTAATTTGAATTTGGGACAATCTTGAGATGTAAAGTGCAGTGTAATTTAACAGGTTACTTTGAATAACGAGGATGCTATCCAAAGATAAAGAATATGTCGATAAACATATGGGACTTCTAATCTGGATACAAATCAATACACGTGAAAAAGAGGTTGTGTTAATTTTGATAATGTAAATTACAGTTCTTACAAAGTTTAAAAATTTGTGGTTTGGTTCTTGATATAGTTCTCAAAAGGGAATTTTCATTTTAAAGGGTTTTTGGCAACAATTGGCACTAATTCAAATGCAGCAAGCTTTTGTATTTGTAAAGTCTGTCCAAATCCAAGTCCAAAATATGAAGCTAAGCTCAAGACCTTGACAAAGTTTGACAGAAATCCAATTTTTGGCCGAGTTAATGAATCTGGGATAATTCTAAAAGAAAATGCCAGACATAATTTAGTGGGTTCTTCTTGAGACAATAAGATGTTGTTTGAGAAGAAGATAAGGAAGCAAAACATGTCAATGCCTGATTTCTGTTTTAAAACTTTATGAGAATATTTATTGGACTGTAAAGTCTCTCCAGACAACCTGAACAGGTTAAGATGGTAGCTATTGCATGTGTAAAATGGTATGAGCAAAGGATTAAGGGTAGAAGAAAGAGATAAGGAAAGAGGACACCATAATGTACAAATTGTTTTAAGGGAACTGAATTTGATAAGCTGGCCATATTGGAACCGCACAGAGGGAGATAAGCAAAGATCTAGAGACAGAGATCCCCATTGACATGGAATAGTTAATATGGCCTAAAGAGTAAGGAAACATTTTAAACGATCAAGACAATAGAGAAACTGACCTCAAGAGAATCTTAGGATGATCGTGGTCAGGAAAAAAAAAACCTTAGAGGTAAAACTATTCGGAATCTGTAGTTGAGGTAATTGAAGGGTAAGGAGAAATAATACTTAACAATAATTTACCACAAGATAGATACAGGTAAAGGAAAGCTGGCAAAAGGCTAAATAGATGTGTTACTGACTATATTAATGTGCATGTGATCTACAAAGAGTAAAACCACAGGATTAACACCCTGATGACAGGCAGAGTTAAGCGGCTCCCAGAGAGAACTGCCACTGGAAGTGGAGGTAGTGAGCCATTGAAAGATAGGAAAAGAAGGTGCATTGTAGAGTTGTGTAGACAGCTTAAGGAATTGAGGTCTGACATGAAACAGCAGCAGAAGATAGTAAACTGGAAGGAGTGGGGGTGCCTACCCAGATGGATTCAGATCAGGGAACTCATTTCACAGGGAGAGCCATTAAAGAAATGTGTAAACTATGGAGATTAAACATAAATTCCATATTCCTTACCACCCCCAGAATTCAGGGATGGTGGAAAGGATGATCCGAACTTTAAAAACATCGAAAGCCAAAGCAATTCAGGAGACAGGGAACAGCTGGACCACTGTATTGCCCAGCATTCTGATGTGCATTAGGGCTACACCAAATAGGACTACCAGGTTCACCCCATTGAATTAATAATGGGAAGGGCCATGCAATTACCTGAAGGCATTTTAGTAGGAGGAGGAGGTGTAGGGCCACTGAAAGGAAAAATAAGGGACAATGTAAGGGAATTAAGTAAGCAATTACATGAGTTGAGAGAGTAAGTTAGAGACCAACAGATGATTAAGGATATTGAAATGGGCAAATCCAAAGGACAACAACAGACCCCCCCAAGTGGGGAAAAAGGTGATGGTCAAGGTGAGCCCTGAGAAAACAGGGTTTGCCCCAGGTGGCATGGACCATACGAGGTAATTATGACAGGTGATACATGCGCACTTGTAGATATGAAAATGGGAAATAAATGGAGTCATTACACACGGTTAAAGATATATGATGAATCACCAATGGTAACCCGGACAACAGGAGCCAATGTTAATGTTTCAACAGGTCTGTGATCCTGGCTATGGGCGTGTCAGCGCTGGCATGGGAAGCACCAATGGTCAAAGTCAATAATGACACCTGCCTTCACCCTGGGCAGTATGTACTACTTCCCCAAGGAGGAAGTGGGGAATGGATAAGAAAGCCCAACACCTGGATTAAGGATCAGGTCACTACACTGACGCATCAAACGAACAATTGGGAACAGGAGCCCCACGTGCGATCACACAAAGAGTTGTAAGGGTACTTTACATTTAACAGCACCAGGGCAGCCAGTTCGATTGACACCACTCGTGTGTAACAACGGGAGCTTCACAGGATGGCGGTACTTACCCAAGGGTAAAGACAATGATGAAATGACGAATGCACTTTTGAGGATATGCCCCAGCAGGAAATGCATAGCCAGTAACACCTCAAAAAGCATAAGGATAGACACGAGTGGTGGGGTAACGATAATTGGGATTTATGACAATAGAACTGGATTGGGTTGCTGACATGGGGGATGTAGAATGTACGCGCCCCCTACCAGTTTTTCATCAATAAGCATTTGGATGTATCAAGAGATTAATGTGACAGCCGGATGGACAGACCTACCTCCCTTTGTTTGGGAACCGGGTTTTGAAGGACAATATTGTCAAGAAACATGTAAGTATGTAATAGATGGGCATGATTATTATGATACACAATGTTTTACTTTGATGATCTGTGGATATCAAAAACTCACTCAATGTCCAGATGTAGTAAGTCCCACAATAGATGAAATGGTCAAGATAGGAAAGTCAAAACCACTACTACATGATGTAACTATGGTCTCCATGGAAGTAACAATATCTCCGGACTCCTGTCAGTGTTACATACTACTTGTCACAGCCACCAGAATTCCATAAAATGGGCTAGAAGGCAGCTGAAGGGGATAGTTAAAGACTATAAATTTTGAATCATCCCGGGAATTAGAGCAAAAGCACAGGCGAGGTTAAAAAGAAGTTACATCGGTCGTCTCAATTTCTCTGCGCCTCCCACCCACTCTAACCTGTCTCCCTCTGAACTTACTGCATTCCGTTCTCTCAGGTCCAACCCTGACTTTGTCAAGAAACCTGCTGACAAGGGTGGTGCTGTTGTTGTCTGGCGCTCTGACCTCTACCTCGCAGAGGCTGAGCGTCAACTCGCAGACACTTCCTCCTACCTCTCCCTGGACCATGACCCCACCACTGAACATCAAGCCATTGTTTCCAGGACTGTCACTGACCTCATCTCCTCTGGAGATCTTCCTTCCACAGCTTCCAACCTCATAGTCTCGGACGGCCCGCTTCTACCTCCTACCCAAGATCCACAAACAGGACTGTCCAGGCAGACCGATCATGTCAGCCTGTTCCTACGCCAAGGAACTAATTTCTTGCTATCTTGACTCCATTCTCTCTCCCCTTGTCCAGTCTCTTCCCACCTACATCCACGACTCCTCTGACGCCCTACATCATATCAACAATTTCCAGTTCCCTGGCCCCAACCTCCTCCTCTTCACCATGGACGTCCAATCCCTCTATACCTCCATCCCCTACCGGGATGGTCTGATGGCTCTCCGCTTCTTCCTCGAACAGAGGCCCGAACAATCCCCATCCACCACCACTCTCCTCCGTCTGGCTGAACTTGTTCTCTCACTGAACAATTTCTCCTTAAACTCATCTCACTTCCTCTAAATAAAAGGTGTGGCTATGGGTACCCATATGGGTCCCAGCTATGCCTGTCTCTTTATGGGGTATGTGGAACATTCCTTGTTCCAGTCCTACTCCGGCCCCCTCCCACAACTCTTTCTCCGATACATCGATGATTACTTCGGTGCTGCTTCATGCTCTCGTCTGAACCTGGAAAAATTTATTAATTTTACTTCCAATTTCCAACCCTCCATCATTTTCACATGTTCCATCTCTGACACTTCCCTCCCCTTCCTTGACCCCTCTGTCTCAATTTCTGGTGATAGACTGTCCACCAATATTCATTACAAGCCCACCGACTCCCACAGCTACCTCGACTACAGCTCCTCACACCCTGCTTCCTGTAAGGACTCCATCCCATTCTCTCAGTTCCTTCACCTCCATCATATCTGTTCTGATGATGCCACTTTCCATAACAGTTCCTCTGACATGTCTTCTTTCTTCCTTAACCGAGGTTTTCCACCCACGGTGGTTGACAGGGCCCTCAACCGTGTCCGGCCCATCTCCCGTGCATCTGCCCTCACTCCTTTCTCTCCCTCCCAGAACCATGATAGTGTCCCCCTTGTCCTCACTTTTCACCCCACCATCCTTCACATTCAAAGGATAATCCTCTGCCCTTTCCGCCAACTCCAGCATGATGCCACCACCAAACACATCTTCCCTTCACCACCCCGGCGGCATTCTGCAGGGATCGTTCCCTCAGGGACACACTGGTCCACTCCTCCATCACTCCCTACACCTCAACCCCCTCCCACGGACCCTTCCTATGCAACCGCAGAAGGTGTTATACCTGCCCTTTACTTCCCCCCTCCTCATCGTCCAGGGGCCCAAACACTTCTTTCAAGTGATGCAGCATTTTACTTGCACTTCCCTCAATTTAGTCTACTGTATTCGTTGCTCTCAATGCGGTTTCCTCTACATTGGAGAGACCAAACGCAGACTGGGTGACCGCTTTGCAGAACACCTTCAGTCTGTCCGCAAGCATGACCCAGACCTCCCTGTCGCTTGCCATTTCAACATTCCACCCTGCTCTCAAGCCCACATGTCCGTCCTTGGCCTGTTGCAATGTTCCAGTGAAGCTCAACACAAACTGAAGGAACAGCACCTCATCTTCTGACTAGGCACTTTACAGCCTTCCGGACTTAACATTGAGTTCAACAACTTCAGGTCATGACCTCTCTCCTCCATCCCCACCCCTTTCCAATCCCCCTTTTCCCATAATTTATATTTTTAAAATATATTTTTCTTTTCCCACCTATTTTTAAATCTATCATTTTATCTCCACCTTTTAGACCATTTCGATCCCTTACCCCCACCCCAGCTCCACTAGGGCCATCTGCCACTTGTTTGACCTGCTTTCTACCCTTCATGTCACCATTAGCACATTCCTTAGATAATATCACCACCGTCAACACCCCTTTGTCCTTATGTCTACGACATCTTTGGCAATCTCTTCTTGGCCTCCACCTATCACTGGCCCTCTATCCAGCGCTACCCGTCCCACCCCCTCAACCAGCTTATATTTCACCTCATTTCTATATTTCTTTAGTTCTGATGAAGAGTCATATGGGCTCGAAACGTTAACTGCTGTGTTCCTCTCTGCAGGTGCTGTCAGACCTGCTGAGTTTTTCCAGCTATTTTTGTTTTTGTTTAAAAAGTATACTAGGACACATCGGAGGACTATTTGGGAGAGCCAATTCCATGCTTAATTCAGGCCAGATCTATGATTTAAATGCCCATGCCCCCTGGGTGGCTGCTGAGACTGCCCGAGGGTTGCACTACAGTGTGCGTGGGACAGGATATGCCCTGACATCCATGGAGCTACAAGGAAAAGGTCTGCTACAGATCGTTAGGCAGACCACAGATGGGATAATAGACACAGCCAAATCACAAGCCACAGGGAGGGCATGTGATATGCTAACACAAGATCTAATTGACGGGGTAAAATCCGACATTGAAGATATCAGGTTTGGAACAATTCCCGAACACATGTCGAGTCAGTTTACCAATTAAACATCATAAATTTACGCAAGGAGCGGCAGGAATTGGTGATTACACAACCTCAAGGTGGAGGAGAGAATGGAGTAATGAAATTTATCATGGCCATTCCCCAAGAACATCACCCAAAAGGGGCTTTCCTGAACAGCTATAGGTTTGAGTCCCTAGGAGTAGATAAATGGGGGATGGCATTCCGTGTAGGGCTATGTGGATATATATCCTATGTAAAAGACATGGTACTGATGAGTACTAGAGACTATTGTTCAGAATCAAGATATTACATTGTGTGCTCATGCCAAATGCTGGCGATATTTACAAACACAAGCAAAGTTACATTCACCGCTTTACCGATTCAGGAAGCATTTAAGGCAATTCAGGTATCCTCAACTCAATGGTACTTCATGACCAGCGAGATTGAGTTCCTTTATGGGGGCTTACTTTGTGCTAGCAACTTGAGTTTCTGCCTACAGGTGACCGATCCATTTATTAAGACTTCCATTTGCCAGGCAGAACCACAGGATACTTGTTTAGCCCTTGGTGGGATGACACATTGTTCACTGATCAAAATCCTGTCAGAATAGCATGCCTAGCCATGCAGGAAGCCACAAGAATAGCTCAATCGTATGTAGAAGCTTCTAGAGAGCAAATTGCGAGGGGGCATGTGCAAGTGGATTTAGCCACCCAATCGGCCAGATTAGCCCAATCAGCTACTTCCTATGCTACGTCCGGAAGATTGATGAATTGGTGGGAGATTGTTAGAATGGGTATGACGATAGTCACAGGAATTATGCTCTTATGGGCTATCGGACTCTGCTGCTGCCAACATAAAACCTGGAAAGGGACTCTCCAGGCACAGACAGTAACAACCAAAGGTGCACATCAGTTCCCCGACCTGTGCATAATCCGAGGGAGAAGACAAGGGAAGGGGAGGTTATGTTATACAGCCAGGTGGTTTAGGATTCCTCTGGACAACTGGCCACCCGAAGGACCAGAAGAGGAATTCTCAACTTAAGGTGTGGCCAGCTTGGGCTTTGCCAAGTGCCAAAAGTGGGGTCTGTTAGGGGGAAATTAAAAATGCTAAAAGAGAATACAGTAAGAATTTATTGAAAAACCCTTAAAATCTCCAGGCAGACATGGCTGCTAAACATATTAAGAGTTGAAGTTTACCAGAAGTGTACTCCCCTCTCACATAGGGAAGGGGCAGATGGTTTTAGCTTAGATATGGGTAGATGAACAATGGGCAAAGAGGGGGCTTTGATGAAACACAAGCAGTCTTGAGCTGTGAGAAACAAGGTCTTTGCGTACGTGTTTTAATTTTGATTGGATAATATAATTATGTATACATCCTTTAGAATAATCAGTTAACAAAATCACATATTTATGTACTCAATAGGATAGAGTTAGCATGGGACCGGTGTGTCAGTTACCGATTGGATGTATTCAAGTGTACTCAAATGTATTATGATAAGAAAAGGTACAAAAGTAATGAAATGTAATCAATCTGGGAGCTGGGTCTTCATTCTTAGGAATGATTGTGGCTCCCTTGCATATGCTTGAATAAAACCGGTTAAAAGGAAGCCTGAGTCTCTGTGGTCGTTGCGGGATTGGAGAGTGTACCCGTCTTCAGTCCCTCATGGCAGACTGGTCAAGAAAGTAAGAGCCCCATGGGATCCAAGGCAAAGTGGCACTTTGGATCCAAAATTGGCTGAGAGACAGGAAGCAGAGGGTGATTGTTGAGGGATGTTTCTGTGACTGGAAGTCTGTTTCTAGTGAGGTTCTGCAGGGCTCAGTGCTGGAGCCCTTACTGTTTGTGGTGTACATAAATGATCTGAACTTAAATGTAGGGGGTATGATCAAGAAGTTCACAGATGACACGAAAATTGGTAAGGTGATAAATAGTGAGGAGGATAGCCGTAAACTGCAAGAGGATGTCAAAGGACTGGTCAGGTGGGCAGAGCAGTGGCAAACGGAATTCAACCCGGAAAAGTATGAGGCATTGCACTTGGGGAGGGCTAACAGGAAAGGGATTACACCATGAATGGTAGGACCCTGGAAAGTGCTGAAGATCAGAGGGACCTGGGTGTGCCTATCCACTGATCCCTGAAGGTAGCAGAGCAGGTAGATAAGTGGTTAAGAAGGCATATAGGGTACTTGCCTTTATTAGCTGAGGCATAGAATACAACAGCAGGGAGGTTATGCTGGAACTGTATAAAGCGCTGGTTAGGCCACAACTAGAGTACTGTGTACAGGTCTGGTCACCGCATTATAGGAAGAATGTGATTGCACTGGAGAGGGTACAGAGGAGATTTACCAGGATGCTGCATGGGCTGGAGGGTCTAAGCTATGAGGAAAGATTGGATAGGCTGGGGTTGTTTTCCTTGGAGCAGCGAAGGTTGAGAGGGGACCTGACAGAGGTGTATAAGATTACGAGGGACATAGATAGATGGATAGGAAGGCATTTTTTCATTAGTGGAGGGGTTAATAACCGGGGGCATAGATTTGAGGTAAGAGGTAGAAGGATAAGACGGGAGTTGAGGAGAAATGTTTTCACCCAGAGGGTGGTGGGAGTCTGGAACGAACTTGCCTAAAAGGACGGTTGAGTCAGAAGCTCTCATAACATTTAAGAAGTATTTAGGTATTCTCTTGCATTGCCATAGCCTCCAGGGCTATGAGCCAAGTGCTGAAAAATGGGATTAGTGTAGTCAGATGTTTGTTGACTGGCGCGGACACAATGGGCCGAATGGCCTCCTTCTGTGCTGTAAATGTCTATGAATCTATAATCTAATTAAATCAGCCACACACAGAACCATCCAAACACACACAAACATAATCCTACCTTACATAATCCCACAACAACATTATAAAAATTGCAATAGCTTTGTGACAGAATTAGACAGATCAAGTGAGTGGGCAAAAATTTGAAAGTTGGAGTATAATGTGAGAAAATGTGAACTTGTCCACTTTGGCAGGCAGGATAGAAAAGCAGCATATTATTTAAATGAGTGATTTCAGAGCTCTATGGTGGAGGGATGTCCTGGCGCATGAAATATAAAAAGTTGGTGTGCAGGTACAGCAAGTGGTTTTTTTATTCTTCCATAGGCCATCCCAAACTGGCCTGGAGCAATTGGTGGTGGGCTGCCTTCTTGAACCGCTGCAGTCCATGTGGTGTAGGTACACCCACTGTGCTGTTAGGGAGGGAGTTCCAGGATTTTGACCCAGCGACAGTGAAGGAACAGCGATATATCTCCAAGTCAAGATGGTGAGTGGCTTGGAGGGGAACTTCCAGGCGGTGGTGTTCCCATCTATCTGCCACACTTGTCCTTCTAGATGGTAGACGTCGTGGGTTTGGAAGGTGCTGTCTAAGGAGCCTTGGTGAGTTGATCTGGAAGGCAAATGGAAGGTTGGTGTTTATTAGAAGGGGAATTGAATATAAAAGTAGGGAAGTGTTAAATGTTGGTGTTTATTAGAAGGGGAATTGAATATAAAAGTAGGGAAGTGTTAAATGTTGGTGTTTATTAGAAGGGGAATTGAATATAAAAGTAGGGAAGTGTTACTACAGCTAGACTCAGTAATGAAGACGATAAAAGCGTCGATTGTCATAAAAACCCGTTGGGTTCATTAAGGCTCTTTAGGGAAGGAAATCTGCCATCCTTTCCTGGTCTGGCCTACATTTGACTCCAGACCCACAGCAATGTGGTTCACTCTTAATTGCCCTCTGAAATAGCTGAACAAGTCACTTAGTTCAAGGGTAATTAGGGATGGGCAACAATTGCTGGCCTTGTCAGTGATGCCCACATCACATAAAATAATTTTTTAAAAATCAGATCAGCCCATGATTTTATCGAATGCTGGAGCAGACTTCAGGGCTAAACGTTAGCCTACTACAACTCCTAATTCTTGTGTTCTTATAGCTTGGGGTGAGGGGTCAGTTTAGGGAGTGAAGTGTCAGTTTAGGGCAGGGTGATCAGCTCTGTGGAAATAAAGTAAGGGGCAGTTAAGCTGATGGGGGGGGGAGGGGATGATTCTGCAGATACATGAGAACTTTTGGGAGGGGGGATGGTAAGATGGGGGTACATAGGAGAGGAAAGGGTATGGGAGGATGTGCAGCTGCAGCAGAGGGGGTGGTGGGGAGGCAGGGGACAGTAGAGCGGACAGGAGGAATGGGGGACAGTAGAGGGCACAGGAGGGGGGTTGAGGGAGCAGAGGGGGATGAGAGACAGGAAGGAGGATTTTTTAAATTTGATGGGACATACCACTGGAAAGACCTGAATTTGGTGCCCATCCCTAACTGAGGTGTCTTGCTCAGTCAAATCAGAGGGCAGTTAAGAGTCAGCCACATTGCTGTGCATCTGGAGTCACATGTAGGCCAGACCAGCAGATTGGAAACCAGATAGGTTTTTACAACAATCGATGTTAGTTTCATGGTCATCATCACAAGAGACTAGCTTTCAGATCCAGATTCAATTCATTGAATTTAAATTCCACCAGCTGCCATCATGGGATTTGAACCTGTGACCCCAGGACATGGATCTAGGCCTGTTGATTACTGGTAGTGTAGCATTACCACTACACCTCCATCTCCCCATGGGGTGGGAGAGGGGTGGGAGATGGGGGGAGTGATGAGGAGGGGGATGGGGCTGGGGGTAAAGGGGTGTCAGAATTGGGACTAGCGACGGGAGAGCTCCCAGTCCAGGGTCCATGGGATGTCCTGGCCTACATTTAGAGCTGGTTAGGGCGCACGGAGGAGGCAGGAGCTGAATGGAGAGCGGATGGGATCCCGGGAGGAAGGGCTTAGATCTTTTACCTGGTCCTTTGTACCATGACTCCAAGACTAAAAGTTTTCTGGAAAAATTGAATGTTCTTCTTCACGCCAAGTTTATTTCCCAGCTGCTTGACAACTTGGCCTCGCTTAGTCTCCCACCTGTTACTCTTTCTCGCCTCCTTGTGGCCGTGTGGGCCAATGACAACACATGAAAAGGAGCGCAGTGCGCCTGTGCAAGAAAACAGAAGGTGGAAGGTCAGTGGCACGAGGACACCCCCCTCAGCAATTGCTGAAATACGGGGCAAACAGTGTCCCAGGGAGCCAGCAAACAGGACACGGGGCAAAAGATTACATTACGGGACAACCCTGTAAAATACAGGAGAGTGGGAGCTAGGGGTTAGTTTGAGGTTAGAGGTCAGTTTAGAGGATGAAGGGTCAGTTGGGTCACCGTAACCATATTGTTCATGGCCGGAAGTGACCTCACAGCACCCCCCTACCCCCGGTGCCTAGGACTCAGGTGACACCATCGCCCAGAGTGCAGTGCGGCCTGAACTGCCATTGGTTGAGTCTTTTCTCAACCACGCTGCATTGTGGGAAGACAAGGCAGCCATCACCGCTTCCGATTGTAATTCCTTTCCAGCTGGACACAGTGTCCCTGATTAAGGTGCAAAAGGAGGATCATCCTGAAATCCTAGAGAGGGGTCAGGGTCCAAGCCGTTCTGCAGTTTCCAATCGGTGGGTATTTTCTTACTGGGGATACAGCAGGAAGCAGGAACCTTGTGAAATGTAAGAGAATCAACAGAGAACTGGAAATGGAGCAAGAGAACTCATCGAGACTAATGAAAAACCAATGGGACATTTTCAGCTCAGTAACAGAGTCCCACGCTGGGTGTGTGGGTGGGTGGGTTTGAGTGAGTCAGTGAGCGCATGGGTGAGTGTCAGTGAGTGGAATTTTACTCACATCCCCATTTAATATAAGCCACTGAATACAAGGTAATGCAGAACTTCAAAACCAACCACCAGCAGCAATTAGATAGCATCTATAACAGTGCGAAATATCCCAAAGCATTTCCCAATGGCGAGATCTGTCCAGAATGGGAATCTGGGCGTCGAGCTACCATGTTGGAATCTTTAACACCCACTGAGATTACAGGATGCTGACAGGGACTGGGTTTAACCGGGGTCACCGGGAACAGACAGGGACTCGGTTTAAGCAGAATCACCAGGAACAGACAGGCGGGGACTGGGTTTGACGTCTGATCCAAATAATGGCACCTCTGACAAAGTGGCCCTCCCTAGGTGTGACACTGAAGGATTTACCTCAAAATGTTTCATAATTCCAAAGTTCAGGTGTTCACATATTAAAGAGTAAATAATTATTCTAGAATAGGCTGCCGTTCAATCGTCACTGAAACATTGACAAGAGCAGATTCTGGAGAGAGAACAAACTAAAATACTACAAGTGAGGAGAGTTCTCTGAAACATTTCACTGTAACACATTTGAAAATAAGTGTCCAGCTTTCTTCTGCCTTTATTCAGTTATTTTAAGCTGCTTCATTCTTTGTCACTCACACGAATTAGAGAAGGAAATCTCAACTGAACTGAGCTTCCTGTTAAATAGATTTTGCATTAACCACACTGATCACACCGAGTCCTGCACATCACACTCTCAACACAATGAACATTGTATTAGCAACTCCTCCATCTCCACAGATATGAAATCGCTCCATAGCCTTGCCCCTCCCCCTCCAGCCATTACTCCACCCCCCCACTCCACCCCCCACCCCCCCACGATCTCTGCCCTCAATGGGACAAAATTAAAAAGGGGGTGATGGAAAGGTGAGCTGCAGCAACAAATCTTCAGATCAGATCTTCCCCATTTCCACCAGTTTCCCAGGAAGTCCGAGCATCGAAAGTTCCAATGGAAATAATCACAAATCCTGGAAGCTCAGTCTCAACACAAACTGTCTGGGGACTTACACAATCCAGGGAAGCGCAAGAGGAGAAATATTGACCTTATACAAAGAAAGCATGCCTGGTTTCGTTAGGCTTCTAGTTAGGGTCAGGTTAATGTTGAGGTTGGCCTTGTCCTGGGAGTGCTTGAGGGGACGGCGCAATAACAGGGCGCATTTACGTAGTGCCATTGCAGCAGTAAAACGTTCCCAAGGCACTTCACAGGAACATAAGCAGACAAATTTGAGGCCTACCCACGCAAAGAGGTATTAGGACAGATTACCAAAAGCTTGGCCAAAGAGGTTTAAGGAGCCTCTTAATCAAGGAGAGAGAGGGATGCAAGTGGAGAGGCTCAGGGATAAAATTCCAGGGCTTAGGGTCCAAGCATGTGATGGCACGGATGCCAATAATGGAGTAATGAAAATCGGGGGTGCTCAAGAGGCCAGATGTGGAGGTGGGCAGCGATCGCAGGGGGGTGTTTGGCTGGAGGGGGATACAGAAATAGGGAGGGCTGAGACTATGGAGGCATTTGAATACAAGACTGAGAGCTTTACTCTGTGTCTAATATTCGCTGTCCCTGAACTAAAACTCCTCGCCTTGATTAAGAAACCCTTAAAATGTGTTTAGAAATCTTCACGTTCTCCTGAAGCACAGTGACTGTATTTATGGTGTGGGGAGCTTGGAGACATTTCGGAGAGGTGTGATCAGGATCTGTTTAAATCAGTACTTCCCAAACTATTTTGCACCACGAGCCCATTTGATCCCTTGGAAATTGGCACAAGCCCCCAGCAGAGGTGGTGGTTTAGTGGTATCGTTAGTGGACTGGTAATCCAGTCCCCCAGGCTAATGCTCTGGGGACCTGGGTTTGAATCTCATTACAGCAGATGGTGGAGTTTTAATTCAATAAATATCTAGAATTAAAAGTCTAATTAAAAAAAAAGCCCATCTGGTTGACTAACATCTTTTCGAGAAGGAAATCTGCTTGCCTACATGTGACTCCAAGCCCACAGAAATGTGGTTAATGCCTAAAAAGAATCTCTGAGTTAGGGTTGGGCAATAAATGCTGGCCAGCAATGCGCACATCCCACGAATGAATAAAAATAAGTAACGTTTACCAAATAACTTTTAATTGTATTTTCCTAATTATGTCCTTCATCGGTTTCTCCTCTCAGCTGTTGTTTTATTTGTCCTCTGTATTTTCCTGTCCACAGAATTGTTCCTTATTTTGCCTTAAGCACCTGCAGGGCACATATACTGTCTCCATTTTTTATTTCAAAAGAATTGGTGAAGTGAAGGAGTGAAATTATTTCGATCATTTGGAAAAAATCTCATCTAGGCCTTTTAAAAAAAAAATCTAGGCTAAGTGACTGACTAATTGTTAAGGCCTGATACCTTCATGGCCCAAGTATGAATTTAACCAAGGAAACAGTCCGTTAAAGTGACAGTTACTGTACAGATCAAATTAAAAATTGGCTAATCAATGTAGGCTTTGAAGTGAAAAAACAGAAAATGCAGGAAAATTTTAGCAGGTCCGGCAGCATCAATGGAGAGAGAAACAGAGTTAATGCTTTCACTCTTTTTCAGAGCTCTCAAGAAGAATCATATTGGACTCGAAACATTAACTCTGTTTCTCTCGCCACAGATGCCGCCAGACTTGCCGAGTTTTTCCAGCATTTTCTGTATAATTTCAGATTTCCGTAGTGTGTTGCTTTTTATTTTAATGCAGACTTTGACACTGGTAAGTGATGGGTGGGGTGCAGTCTCTTTACCCTGGTCCGCTTACACTCGCAATGCTGGGATACTCCTGAGCAAATCCATCCAGTGATAACTGCCACAGTCTCAGTGCAAGTCAACATGCCCTCAAGGGAGTAAACAGAAAATTGTGAAGGACAATCAATGCTTTCCCTCCTATACTGCACAAGCCTTTCCAGGTGGTAAGAGCATAAGAAATAGGAGCAAGAGTAGGCCATTCTGCCCCTCAAGCCTGCCCCACCTTTCAATAAGATCATGGCTCATCTGCCCCAGGCCTCAACTCCTCTTTCGTGCCAGCTCCTCATAGCCCTCAACTCTCCGATATTCAAAAATCTATCTACCTCCTCTTTACACACTTTCAGTGATCTAGCCTCCACAACTCTGTGGGTAGAGGGTTCCAGACATTCACTACCCTCTGAGAGAAGAAATCCCTTTGCATCTCAGTCTTATAATAGTTGCCGAATAAAACCTTTTAAAGAGGCAGAAACGAAGGTAAAGAGTTTTTATTTTCACGTTAAGCTCCAGTGACAGGGAGTCAGGTGAACTCTTTGCTTATCCTCTCTCTCTCTCTCTCACTCAATGTGAACCTTTCTGGAAGGTCAGGGTCCGGCTCCAGTTTTTGTTCCTTCAGAAGCTGAAATTCCACCAACATTTTACTTTTCTCTCTTTTATCCAGCGCCCGGTACAGTTAATTCTCCAAACTCACCTCCCCCTCCCTCTCTCTCTCTCTCTCATCCTGCTGCCGCTGCAGGACCACTCTCCTTCTGTCCGTCTCTTTGGCCGCAAATGGATCTGACCTGAAGCCTGTTCAAACAGACTGCTGCTCCCCCCCCCACACCCCACCCGTTGCCATGGTAATGCACGGCGGTGTCGCGGTCCATTCCCTCCGGGGGTTTCCGAAGTCACTGCGATCCCTCCCCAGCAGGAGGAGGACCTGCGGCACTGACAATGGTTCCGCCCCTCATTCATTCTACTTATAAAAAAAATGGAATGTGCTAGAAATCAATGGTAAGATTTCTGAGATTAGCTCCTTCCTTTTGTCCCTTCTCACTGATCCATCCTCCACAACAATTATTTTCTCATTAGAAATACATGTTATTATATACCTGGTCATCAGTCAATAATTTTATTTCTCACAATCCCATTCTCTGTCCCTGAGACCACAGTTTTGGGAACTGTTGGTTGAAATATTCATCACACCGAAAATCTCTTAAATAGACATCGGGAATCCATGTTCAAGAGCCCAACTACCCAGATTTATCTTAATGCTGAGACATCAGCTTCCTGGGGAGGGGGTTGCCGTTGACCAGAAACTCAACTAGACCAGCCTTATAAATACTGTGTTTACTATGCAGATACACATACACAAATACAAGTAGAATTCCTTCAGTCTGACCTGAGGCCCGAGCAGTGAAGGTGACACACTGGTGACCTCCTGAAGAAGTCCATATTGCGTGAATTTATTGGGACCTGAAGTCGTGGTAAGTAATAAGTTTGAAATCTCCATGTGGTCATTAATTGGGTCAAGGTTAATTGGGTGATCTGGAACAACATGGCCACAGAAACTCTGTCTTACCGATTGAATGTTACTCTTGTTAATTGGGTGAGCTGAAATGACATTTTCACAAAACTCTGTTTCTTGATTGAATTTCAGAATTGTTCATTGGGTCAGCAGGAATGACATTCACAGAAACTCTGGGCGGAATCGCTCAGCCCCTTTAACGGCGAGTGTCATGGCAGACATGACTGGACAATATATGGCGAGAAGGCCAAAATTCAGTTTTACGCCATCATGAAACCAGTTTGCGATTGTCCGCTCCATCCGTCTATGGTGAGCTGTGTTTCCCGCCGCTGCATGTCAGGAACCTAATTTCAATACTTCAGCATCTCATTATAAACCCTGCTCATCAGAATCATCCTCCCACACTGGATCATCCCAGCACGCCAGTGTGTTTCACAACTGTACATAAGCAACGTGCAACTGGTGAGCTACACTTCACTCGGGACTTCGAGGTTTGTTTGCCTGCCTTGCTTCGGGCAGCACTCACAGTCATCAGCTCCAGGCTTCACAGGCAGCACCACATCACTATTAGGGAGGCTCACAGGCAGGTCTCTACCTACCAGACCAGCTGTAAGGTGAGGGTGGCTTTTCAACGGCTGCAGG
Source organism: Cetorhinus maximus (assembly GCF_964194155.1). NCBI lineage: Eukaryota > Metazoa > Chordata > Chondrichthyes > Lamniformes > Cetorhinidae > Cetorhinus > Cetorhinus maximus. The sequence continues at coordinate 27,101,243 of NC_135899.1, read as the reverse complement.
GCCAGGACTTGTTTAGGGAAGGGGAAGAAGTGGCCTCAGGCAAGGGAAGAGGCTGCAGGGCTAGGACTGTGCTAGGGAAGGGGGGGTATCCCAGAGTGTGTGTGGGGGCACATATTGATCTGTTCAAGTGGCCTCAGGATGTTGAGGGCTGAGGAGGCAGTCTCCAGAGGAGATGAGGCCAGATGGAGATGTGAGGGTATGTGTGAGGGAATGGGTGGTGATGTCTCTTGAGCTGGCAGTGAGTGAGACGCCAGTGAATGTGTGATGGGCTTGTGAGTGTGTGAGTTTAGAGTGATGAGATGGTCAACTTACCCTGGTGGCACGGATGAGATCATTCATCCTCTTTCTGCACTGGATGGTCAACGTCTTGTGTGCAGCGTTAGCACTGACCACCTCTGCCAACGCTTCCCAAGCCGGAGTGGTGAGATTGCTGGACCTCCTGCGGCCAGAGCGGGGGTGGAGGACATCACGGGGGGGCCTCCGAAAGGCATTTCAGTGTCGGGTGACTGAGCTCTGATTGACTTTCACCGGAGCAGCCCTGGGCTGCAAACATTGCGAAGCGTGTGCGTGGCTGCGGTTTAGATATGACACTCGGAGTGAGGAAGCGGTGAGGTAACGGTGTGGTGGGAGATTCAGAGGCTGCCCGCCAGTGAGACCACGTGTTTCCTGTGGCTCCATTATCAATGAAGCGGGAAGCAGATGTTACGGCGCGAAAACCCGCCATTGCGGCCAGCAGGTAAAATGTCTTTTTTCACGCCCGCTACTGCACTTAGTGCAAATCTGGGACGATTCCGCCCTCTGCCTTGTGATGTGTAGCTTCCTCTAAGGGGGAAGTATTAATATGGCTGCTGTAACCATTGACTCAGGGGGAAGGACTCTCCCTTGCATGCATGCTTGAATAAACCAGCTTGACTCTGCTTTTTCTGGATTCCGTGTGGTGACTGAAGTATCCCACAACAGGACCTTCAATTAATCTCTCTCTCTCTGTCTCTCTCTCTGTCTCTCTCTCTCTCTCACAAGATACCGAGGGTATCTATTCCCCTCTCATCGTGAGGGTCCCACAGTTCCTCAGAATGTGACTCGCCAGTGATCCAGCAGGATATTGACCATGGCAGTGCTGAGAGTTACAGAGAGGGAAAGGGAAGCAGTAAGAATTTGGCGAGTCCTGATTGCTGGGGAGGATTGGCAGGTCAGAATCCAGATCACTCTGCTCTGGGAGACATGGGAGGGAGTACAGAGTCACTCCCTGTCATTAGGCAAGCGGCCAGTGGTGGTGGGTGTCGGATTCACGGTCAGTGCTTCATTGAGTCAGGTTTCACCGTCTGACTAACTACTGGAGCCAATGAACGTGGTGTCACTCACCCATGTACAGTGCGAGGTGAGGGTCAGGTTGGGGGTGATGGTGACACATGAATAATTCCTTATCACACTTAATGAATAAATAGATGCTTTACAAACCCATTGAAAGCCTCGAATGTTCTCGGGAGACCCGGTGTCAGCGGTAAAGGATATAGGGAGAGGTTTACAGATGAGAATGGGGTAACGGGGCAGGGAATGGGGTTCGGGAATGGAAAATGGAAAAAAGGGTCAGAGAACAGTATTTCTGTGGTATCTATTAATACAGAAAAACAGAACATTCCATAAACGCCATTTAGAATCACATTTTTAAAACTATTTCAAATTGTGTTTAGAAACCTAATGCGTAAAAGATTTTGTACATGTCTTTACAAAAAAACTTGTTCTTTAATGGGGCACCGCAGAGGGAAGTTCTTTCTGTATCTAACCCCATGCTGTACCTGTCCTGGGAGTGTTTGATGGGGACATTGTAGAGGGAGCTTTACTCTGTATCTCACCTGTGCTGTATCTGCCCTGGGCATATTTGATGGGGCAGTGTAGAGGGAGCTTTACTCTGTATCTAACCCCATGCTGTACCTGTCCTGGGAGTGTTTAATGGGGACAGTGTAGAGGGAGCTTTAATCTGTATCTAATACCGTGCTGTACCTATCCTGGGAGTGTTTGATGGGGTCAGTGTAGAGGGAGCTTTACTCTGTATCTAACACCGTGCTGTACCTGTCCTGGGAGTGTTTGATGGGGTCAGTGTAGAGGGAGCTTTACTCTGTATCTCACCTGTGCTGTATCTGCCCTGGGCGTATTTGATGGGGCAGTGTAGAGGGAGCTTTGCTCTGTATCTAACCCCATGCTGTACCTGCCCTGGGAGTGTTTGATGGGGTCAGTGTAGAGGGAGCTTTACTCTGTATCTAACCCATGCTGTACCTGCCCTGGGAGTGTTTGATGGGGACAGTGTAGAGGGAGCTTTACTCTGTATCTAACCCCGTGCTGTACCTGTCCTGGGATTAGTTGATGGGGACAATGTAGAGGGACTTATACTCTCTATCTATCCTGGAACTGTACCTGTCTTGCACTTTTGTGAGATAGATTTTTTTTTGTATATTTGAGTTGTAAGATTTGACCAGAGGTAACCTATTACTGAAAAGAGTTGAAGAGTCACAAGTGGTTTTCAAATGCATCATTTTGAAACAACAGTACAGATACAACACAAAATCAGAATAAATATACAACCATTGACAGCTGAGAATGTTTCCCAATCCTGGATCACACAGACGAATGACCTGGTCTCTGTAGCCTGAATTAATGACATATTTCACAGCAGAAACTATCTACCTGGAAGAACCTTCCCCGATCCTACATATTTCTTCATTCATCATCGCCGTTTACATACTTTACATCTAGTGTTTGGTGGGCATCTCAAGCCAATGACCCATTCAATTGCTTATACAATGCGGAGGCCTGTAATATTCTGCCCATTGTGACAGAGAGAAATAGGTGGATAGGGAGAATTGCCATCGTTTAACCCACAGCCCATCTCCGCCTACCTAAGGACGCAGCTCCTAACCTTGGAAATGAAAATGAATTGCTGCAATAAATAGCTTGACTGTCTCTTTACAGAGGAGGTTAGACAGAAAGCAGCAAAGGAATCATCCTGCCATGACAGAAGATTGTATTGGACTTTTCAATCTAAAATTGCAGAGCTGTCAATACAGATGTTGCATCTCTATTTGGATTATTTTGATATCCCCAGTGACTTCTGGTGCATCTCAGTTGATCCAAGCTCATTAGTTCAATATTTATATTCATGAACTGGAATCACTGGGACCTGTCTCTGGGCTGCTCTCAGTTGTTTTGTTTATTAATTAATCGAAAAATTGATCTAACTGGTTATTTCACTGCAAGCTTTAACTGCCCCCTGAACCTGGACTGAGTTGCTGTATAAATAAATGTGTTTGTACAGCAACTTAAATCCACCAGCATATATCCGACTTCTCGAAAGATACTTAAAGCTAGCATGGTGTCCGAGGGAGCTGTTCCTGTAATATGACAAGATAAAAAATCTATACCATGTGGCAGCCACAGGTGTATGAAGCTGCCGGATACGGTGAAGAGTAAAATCACAGACTTCTTTCTGCTCTCCATCTCTGGGTCACTGCGATTTTCTCCCTTGCTCTGACCCCTCAGTCCCTTACGGACTCGGCTGGTCACTAAAATGTATCTGACTGTCAGAGCATTGAGCAACAGGATTAAAACATATGGGAGCAATGGGGTTAAAATCTTATCAAGCAAGTCAAGTGTCACCCAACCTGACTCAGTATAACAGCTTGGGGTATCCAGACAGAACCACGGTACATTGTCAATTATCTCTCCAGGTTCATATGTAAAGTAGAATGGTGCAAGAATGGTAGCTGCAGTCTTCTCAGTGCAATATTTTTTTTTCAGCTCCTGGCAACAAATATACACAAATCGATCAAAGGAGAAAGCGATGGTGGACCAGACAGAACAGTCTCGCGCTGCACTCATTGGGACAAGTATAACACTACACACAGGGGTGATATCCAGGAAACTAATTGGGAAATAATAAAAATAAATTTTATGCAGTATGACTTCAGTGTTAATGACCAGTAGATCCGCTATTGCCATGGCTACCAGGTAACGAGTGGTGCAGATCGAGAGACCACATTTTCCTCGGGACAGATTCACAATTGCCACTAAATTAACTGTAAGAGAGAGAAGAGAAAAGAGACTGGACATAAATAATCAGAAGTTCTCCATTTCTGAGCCTAGGCAGGAGGGATGGATTTTAGTGCACAGAAAATGGGTGGGTTGGGATCAGGTCAGAGATATAAAGAATATCAACTACTACTTCAACTCATCTCCAACCACTTCCAGGTTCAACTGAGATGTGGAAGTGGACATGCAATTGACCCTACCCAGGAGACATATCAGCATGCAAAATGTTAATGAGCCTGGTAGCCTCTGAGCTAATGTGGTTTACGGGCTTAAAATTGGCTGGCTGGATTCCCAAACCTCACAAATCCTAGCAGCTGGAGGGAGGCGAGGACAGATTTGTAAAGAAGTTCAGTACCGTTACAGAAATGCCTCATGGGTTTCGTGGGGCAGTAGTACTTCACTCTTCCCCCATCCACCACCCACCCCCCCATTGCACCACCCCCCCCCCTCCCCAGCCCCCATCCAACCTAAGCTCAAGGCCCTTCAGAGTCCTCCTCAGACAAAGACCACAATTGTTGGCCTTTATGTCACATCAAATGGCAATGAAAAACAACATGTTGGTATAAGGCAAATAGGACATTTAAAATTACAGAACATGCATCTAAATGAGGTGTAAATACTAGCTGCAGCATTACACAGAGAGAGGGAACCATGAAAAAAATCTGCGCTTTACAGTCTTCCGGACTTAATATTGTGTTCAACAATTTCAGATCATGAACTCTCTCCTCCATCCCCACCCCCTTTTTCGATCCCTCTTTTTCCAATAATTTATCTTTTTTTTTACAACTAGACTTTTTTCTTTTCTCTCCTATTTTTAAATTTATTTCAATCCATTGTTTCATCTCCACCTTTTAGCCCATTTCGATCCCTTCCCCCCATCCTACCCCCACTAGGGCCATCTGCCACTAGTTTGTCCTGCTTGCTACCCTTAATGTCTCCGTTAGCACATCCTTTGTATAATATCACCACCGTCAACACCCCTTTGTCCTTTTGTCTATGACATCTTTGGCAGTCTCTTCTTGGCCTCCACCTATCACTGGCCCCCTATCGAGCTCCCCTGTCCCACCCCCTTCTATCAGCTTATATTTCATTTCATTTCTATATATCTTAATTCTGTTGAAGGGTCATACGGACTCGAAACGTCAACTGTGTCCCTCTCCCCAGATGCTGTCAGGCCTACTGAGTTTTTCCAGGTATTTTTGTTTTTGTTCATGAAAAAATCTGGCCTAGATGGAAAAGTTTCAGTAGGCTGGGGACGTGGTGCAGAAAAGTGGATAGAACCCAGGGATATCAACCATGAACCAATAGAGGATCCCCGTGCCCTAGAACACAGTTGTTCCTCTCCCATGTGCTCTGGTGTAGCCGTCCTCCATTGTCAGTACGTAACACCTGAGAAAGTGCGAGCTGTATTAGGCTGTGGAGCTTTTAATTTAAGCAGGTAATAAAGGCCCTAGCCAATCACCAATCACGTTACTGTTCTTCCTAACTCCCTTCCTAAAACCTACACCACATGGACTGCAGCGGCTCCACAAGGGAGCTGACCACCACCTTCGCCAGGCCAGTTAGGGAACAGCAATAAATGCTGGCTTTGTCAAAGCTGTCCACATTCCATAAACAAATAAATAAAAGTTATTGCTGAAAAAAGAGACACGTCAAAGCTTTTCGTCTTGCACTCATCAGGACACTTTGCAAGAATACCAATATAAGGGGAAAACAACAATTTATACTGTATGTGAAGAGAGTGCTGATTAGTTGGCAAGTGAACTCTGATGGGGCATTGACATTGCCGTGGAGAATGCACCAGTGAAATTAGTGACCCCCCTTCCATACAGTGCTACATTGAGAAACATTGCCTGTATTGCATGGTCACTAAGAGCAGGTGTTCAACTGCAAGTTAGTGACTCACACCCAGTACAAGCTTACACCGGTGGACTTTCTAATTAGTAGCTCCCCTCAGAGAGATGCCTGCACCGAGATCTCATTAAGCAGCACACAATACTCCACTGAACACAGTAAATTAATAATTCAGCGTACCTGTGAGTTAGAAAGAGTAAGCAGAAGCATTTCAGACAATTGTCCTATTAAAATGATATCACTGAGACGGTATCTGTAAAAGGATCATCACTCGATCAGAATCCTACATTTACAGCCACCAGAGTAAACCAATCAACAGTTTACATGCAGGTTTGAACTGACTTCAATGTTTAGAGTCGCTCACCCGGAACATCATTAACAGCAACAAGCGTGCAGTATATTTCCTTGACACTCTGGACCATTTCAATCAGGCAATCTCCCTGAATTAAACTCTGAGGTGATACATTCACAGGTCCTTTATTTTATACCCTGTAGGATCTCTATAGCAACACTGATGTTACAACATTGCTCATGTTTTTATTTTTTGTAAATTTTCCACAAAGTTTGCACAAGCAAGTTGAGCCGTTGTGGTTATGCAACATATTTAGGACTGAAATTGAATTGGAAAATCCCAAAAGCTGAAAAGCTCTGATCTCGCTAATGATAACGGAGGCTGTATTCTCTCAGAACAAAAATAAAAATATCTGGAAAAACTCAGCAGGTCTGGCAGCATCTGCGGAGAGGAACACAGTTAACGTTTCGAGTCCGTATGACTCTTCAACAGAACTAAGTGTTCCCTCAGCACTGGCGGTGTTCCTTCAAACAGCGTCAGGATGATCTGTAAATCTCACATTGTTTAAGTGATGTTCTCCATTCTTCTGCTTATTCAATTGTCAATGTAATAGCATCGCTCTGAGGCCGACGACACTGCACTTTCTGAGACCTCCCTGCTTTTGTTCCAAACTGTGCCTGGCCACGGTAGTCAAAAACTCAGCGGCCTAAATGTCTGAATCTCACAGCCCTAATCGTCGTGGCGAGCTATTTGAGGTGTCCGAAGCATCAACTTCACCGCCAACCTAATGACCTAGAAATGGCCCGGTTAAAATGTGCCAACGTGAGAGGTGGATTGAAGCTTTTTTTTACTTCCCCCTGTCTCAAGGCGGGGAATATGTTAGAAATTAGGAATATTTGATATTTAATATGGAATATCATAGAGGATTAGGCCGATGCTTTGTGTTTTCCTTCACCAGGAACAAGTGGAATGAACATTTTGATAAATGACAATTGCTCCGATGTAGGAGAACAATAATTACCCAGGAGACCGAGCGTGGAAAAGTAACTGTGTAGATAACCCCACTCTCCCCCAAAAAAGCATATTATCACAGATTCACAGAATTTTAACGGCACAGAAGGAGGCCATTCGACCCATCGGGTCTGCACTGACTCTCCAAATGAACATTATGATGCTAGTGCCATTGCCCTGCCTTTTCCCCGTACCCCTGCACATTGTTTCTAATCAAATAATCATCCATAAAGGTGTGTTTCAATTGTTAACAAAGACAATTGCTAAAATTAGCAAACATTAGAAACAGAATATGTTGGAAAAAACTCAATAGGTCTGGCAGCACCTATGGGGAGTTAACCTTTCTTCTTCAGAGTCATAGTGACTCGAAGCGTTAACTCTGTTTCTCTTTCTCCACAGATGCTGTCAGACCTGCTGAGTTATTCCAGCATTTTGTGTTTTTATTTCAGATTTCCAGCATCCGCGGTATTTTGCTTTTATCTGAGTGCTGAAAACCGTAAGTTAGCCAGTCTGTGAATTTTTCTTTTATTCATTCACGGGATGTGTGCTTCGCTGGCTGGGCCAGCATTTATTGCCCATCCCTAGTTGCTCTTGAGAAGGTGGTGGTGAGCTTCCCTCTTGAACTGCTGCAGTCCATGTGGTGTGGGTACACCCACAGTGCAGTTAGGGAGGGAGTTCCAGGATTTTGACCCAGCGACAGTGAAGGAACGGCGATACATTTCCAAGTCAGGGTGGTGAGCGATTTGGAGGGGAACTTCCAGGTAGTGGTGTTCCCATCTATCTGCTGCCCTTGTCCTTCTAGATGGTAGTTGCCGTGTGTTTGGAAGATGCTGTTGAAGGTTCCTTGGTGAATTCCTGCAGTGCATCTTGTAGATGGTACACACTGCTGCTACTGTGCGTCAGTGGTGGAGGGAATGAATGTTTGTAGATTTGGTGCCAATCAAGTGGGCTGCTTTGTCCTGGATGGCATCAAGCTTCTTGAGTGTTGTGGGAGCTGCACTCATCCAGGCAAGTGGGGAGTATTCCACCACACTCCTGACCTGTGCCTTGTAGATCTTGGACAGGCTTTGGGGCCTCAGGTGGTGAGTTACTCATCACATGATTCCTAGCCTCTGACCTGCTCTTGTGGCCACAGTATTTATATGGCTAGTCCAGATCAGTTTCTGGTCAATTGTAACCCCAGGATGTTGATAGTGAGGGATTCAGTGATGGTAATGCCATTGAACATCAGGTGGCGATGGTTGGATTCTCTCTTGTTGGAAATAGTCATTGCCTGGCACTTGTGTGGCGCGAATGTTACTTGCCACTTGTCAGCCCAAGTCTGGATGTTGTCCAGGTCTTGCTGCATTTGGACATGGACTGCTTCAGTATCTGAGGCATCGTGAATGGTGCTGAACATTGTGCAATCATCAGCGAACATCCCCACTTCTGACCATATGATGGAAGGAAGGTCATTGATGAAGTAGCTGAAGATGGTTGGGCCGAGGACACTACCCTGAGGAACTCCTGCAGCGATGTCCTGGAGCTGAGATGACTGACCTCCAACAACCACAACCATCTTCCTTTGTGCTAGGTATGACTCCAACCAGCGGACAGTTTTCCCCCAATTCCCATTGACTCCAGTTTTGCTCGGACTCCTTGATGCCACACTTGGTCAAATGCTGCCTTGATGTCAAGGGCAGTCACTCTCACCTCGCCTTTGGATTTTAGCTCTTTGTCCATGTTTGAACCAAGGCTGTAATGAGGTCAGGAGCTGAGTAGCCCTGGCAGAACCCAAACTGGCCACCAGTGAGCAGGATATGACATGTTTTTGCAAACAGATTGCATCATTCCATGGCAAAGTAACGTGATAAGTGAGTATAATACACTAGAGGGCTGGCCTCTGAGCACCTCTAACTATAAACAATGTTTAAGAGACAGAACTGAGAACTACGGATTCTGACTGGGTGGAAGATGGCTGAGTCTTTTTGGAATAGCGAAAATGATCAGGGAAAGAGCACAGAACAAAATATGGGAAAGAATCCTTAAATACCGTGGGTCATAATAAGGATGGGCTTTCCTCCATGCTTTGGGTAAATAACTTGACATAGCATTGGAAACGTGTATTCAATGGAAGCAACTATGGCATATGCAGTGGCATAGTGATGTTGTCGCTGGACTAGTAATCCAGAGACCCAGGGTAATGCTCTGGGGACCCTGGTTTGAATCCCACTACAGCAGATGGTGGAATTTGAATTCAATAAAAATCTGGAATGGTGACCATGAATCTATCATTGCTTGTAATAAAAACCCATCTTGTTTACTAATGTCCTTTAGGGAAGGAAATCAATGTGTTTGACTCTTAAGTGCTCTCTGAACAAGAAGGGGCAATAAACACTGGCTTAGCCAGTGATGCCCACGTCCCATAAATGAACTTAAAAAAAAACAAGACATGTTCAACAATGAAAACGTTGCTCACCCCTTGAAAATACTATAAAAGGAAAAGGTCTGGAAGGGCACTGGCTGATGGAGAGGAGGAAGCAAGAGATTATTCTCTGAAGAGTCATATGGACTCAAAGCGTTAACTCTGTTTCTCTCTCCACAGATGCTGTTAGACCTGCTGAGTTTTTCCAGCATTTTCTGTTTTTATTTCAGATTTCAGCATCCGCAATCTTCTGCTTTTATATACAAAATTATTCAAGTTCACTTTGGTCTAACACTCTTGGGTAGTTCTCCAGGAGGAGGCAAAGGATGGATTAGATGAAAAGACAGGGAAAAAAAACGAGCTGTTGATGCATACCAGTTATCCACTTGGGTACAGAGCTACCTCTTTGCCGCGGCCATATGCTTTTTTGCTGTATGACTAGTCCACTCTATTCTGCCTGATGCGCAGGTTAAACTCAACAGGTTCACCATATTTGTCAGTCGACCTTGTTTAAATTGAATCTGTACAGGAGCAAGTGGCTTGGTCTGGAATGCACTGCCTGAGTGGGTGGGGGAGGTAGAGACAATTGGGACTCTCAAGCGGGAATTGGATTTTTACCAGAAGGTAAAAAGTAATAAATTTCAGGGATATGCTGGAAGGTCTGATGAGAAGGACCAGCTGAATTACTATTGTAGAGCACGAGGGCACAATGCTCCAAATTGCCTTCTCCTGTACTGCAAGAATTCTAAATGAATACAGAACCTCAAACCAATGCATCATCTCAAACTAGCGCATCAACCCAAACCACTAGACCTCCTTAAAGCAGAACAAATAGATCAAAGTAATAAACACCTTGAAGTTGTCACCGGCCATCAGTCTAACACAGCATTTCAAACTAATATATCCCCTCCACCTAAGACAGCTCCTCAAACTAAGGCAGAGTGTCAAACAAATGCAGCTCCATCAAATAACGTAGAACCCGGATCTACTACAGCACCTCAAACTAATAGAGTCTTCCAAACTAATAAAGCAACTCAATTAATTTAACCCATCGTAGTAAAAGTGTATGTCAAAATAATAAAGATATTCAGACTTCCCTCCAACATAAGTTAACACCGGTTCTCAAACTAATAATGATTCTCATATTGACATAGCCTCTCAACCTAATGTCGCAAATCAGGGGTCCAGAGCAGGAAAAGCTAATACTGCATCACAACCGAATGCCACGCCTCATAACAGCACATCCAAGCAATGCAGCAACTCAATATGGTTTGTCCAAATAACACAGCACCCCATTATAGAAGAGCTCATCCAAATAACTCAAACCCACAAACTAACATAGCCATTTAAATTATCACAGGCCCCAAATACATCACCTCAAACTAATCCATAATCTGAAAGCAATACAGATCTTAAAACAAATAAAGCACGTCAAAATAATAAAATACTTCAGAATAATGGACTATGATAGACTAAACATAAAATCATAGAACCATAGAACAGTGAGAGCACAGAATGAGGCAATTGGGCCCATCGTGTCCTTCATTCCTCCCATCCTCACCCACCCCCTTTCCCCACAGCCCATGGTGCTTGTTCTCTCTTCTTTTCAGAAATGTATCCAGCTCCATTTTGAAATCCACAAATGAATATGTCTCCAAACCCCTCTCAGGCTGTGCATTCGAGATCCTAATAATCGAAGTGTGACAGGAAGGGGCAGAAAATATAGGCAGGAGAGTGTAGCAGAAGTTAGAACCAGAATGAGTAATAATGGTGAAAAGTCAAAGCTTAAGGCTGTTTATCTGAATGCACGCAGCATTCGTAACAAGATAGATGAATTGACGGCACAAATAGAAATAAATGAATATGACTTGATAGCTATTACAGAGACATGGTTGCAGGGTGACCAAGACTGAGAACTCAATATTCAAGGGATTCAACATTCTGGAAAAATAGGCAAAAAGGAAAAGGAGTTGGGGTAGCTTTGTTAATAATGAAATGTATCAGGGCAGTGGTGAGTAGCGATATAGGTGCAAGAGGTCATGATGTGGAATCAGTTTGGGTGCAAAATAAGGAATAGCAAAGGGTAAAAGTCACGGACGGGAGTTGTCTATAGGCCCCCAAAGAGTTGCCTCACTGTAGAATAAAGTATAAATTAGGAAATAATGGAGGAGTGTAAGAAGGGCGCTACAATTGTCATGGTTGATTTTAATCTGCATATTGACTGGACAAATCAGATTGGCAGGGGTAACGTGGAAAACAAATTTGTAGAGTGCATCTGGGATTGTCTCTTTGAGCAATACGTTGCAGAACCTACCTGGGAACAGGCTATTTTAGATCTAGTAATGTGTAATGAGATAGGATCAATAAGAGATCTCGTAGTTAAGGATCCTTTAGGGCGTAGCGATCACAACACGGTAGAATTTCAAATTCAGTTTGAGGGCGAGCAACTCGGGTCTCAAACCAGTGTCCTCAACTTAAATAAGGACAATTACAGAGGTATGAAGAAAGAGTTGTCTAAAGCGGGCCGGGAAAATAGACTAAAGGGAAGGTCAGTGGATGAGCAGTGGCAAACATTTAAACAGATATTTCATAACGCTCAGCAAAAATTTATCCCAGTCAAAAAGAAGGACTCGATGAGAAGGATGAACCACCCGTGGTTCAACGAGGTCAAGGAGAGTATCCAATCAAAAACTAAGGCATACAAAGCAGCGAAAACTAATGGTAGGCCAGAGGATTGGGAAATTTTTAGGAACCATCAGCAGATGACTAAAAAGCTAATAAAGAGGGAGAAAATTGATTATGAAAAGAAATTGGCAAGAGATATGAAAACAAACAGCAAGAAATTCAACGGGTATATAAAAAGAAAGTGAATGGCTAAAGTGAGCGTGGGACCCCTGAAGAATGCGACTGGAGAATTGATAACGGGGAACAGGGAAATGGCGGATAATTTAAACCAATATTTTGCACCAGTCTTCATGGTGAAGGACACTATGAACATTCCAAAGATATCAGATAAGGAAGGAACTAATGAGAGGAAAGATCTTGTAACAATCTCTATCATGAGGGACAAAGCATTTGATAAACTAATAGGACTAAAGGCAGACAAGTCACCAGGACCTGATGGCCTGCATCTAAGGGTTTCAAAGGAAGTAGCTGCAGAGATAGTGGAGGCATTAGTCGAAATATTCCAGAACTCATTGGATTCCAGGAGGTTCCCAGTGGATTGGAAAACTGCTAATGTGATACCCCTGTTCAAGAAGGGAGGGAGAGAAAAAGCAGGAAACTATCGACCAGTCAGCCTAACAGCTGTCATTGGGAAAATGCTAGAGTCCATTATTAAGGGAGAAATAGCAGGACATTTAGAAAAGCTTAACGCAATCAAACAGAGCCAACATGGGTTTATGAAATAGAAATCATGTTTGACAAACTTGCTTTAGTTCTTTGAGCATATAACAAGCAGAGTTGATAAAGAGGAAGCGGTAGATGTAGTATATTTGGATTTCCAGAAGGCATTTGATAAGGTGCCACATAAAAGATTATTGCACAAAGTAGGAGCTCACAGTATTGGAGGTAATGTATTAGCATGGATTGAGGATTGGTTAACACAGAAGACAGAGAGCCTGGATTAATGGGTCTTTTTCAGGCTGGAAAGATGTAACTAGTGGAGAGCCACAAGGATCAGTCCTGGGGCCGCAATTATTTACTATCTATATTAATGACTCGGAGGAGTGGGCAGAGTGTAATGTATCCAAATTTGCTGATGATACAAAAATAGGTGGGAAGGCATGTTGTGAAGAGGACATAAGGAATCTGCAAGGGGATATAGATAGGTTGAGTGACAGGGCAAAAACTTGGCAGATGGAGTTTAATGTAGGAAAGTGTGAGGTCTTGCACTGGTGGGAAGAGTCAAAAGGCAGACTATTATTTAAATGGAGAGAGACTCCAAAAAAGTGCAGCACAGAGGGATCTGGGTGTTCTTGTGCATGAAACGCAAAAAGTTAACATGCAGGTGCAGCAAGTAATTAAGAAGGCAAGTGGAATTTTGGCCTGTATTGCTCAGGGGTTGGAGTTTAAAAATAGGGAAGTCTTGTTACAACTGTACAGGGTGTTAGTGAGTCTGCACCTGGAGTACTGTGTACAGTTTTGGTTCCCGTATTAAGAAAGGATATATTGGCTTTGAAGGCAGTTCAAAACAGATTCACTAGGCTGATTCCTGGGATGAAGGGGTTGACTTATTAAGAACGGCTAAACAGGTTAGGCCTTTATTCATTAGAGTTTAGCAGAATGAGGGGTGAACTTATTGAAACGTACAAGATTCTGAGGGGGCTTGACAGGGTAGATGTTGAGAAGATGTTTCCACTAGTGGGGGAATCTTGAACTAGGGGCCATTGTTACAGAATAAGGGGACACTCATTTAAAACTGAGAGGCGAAGGAATTTTTTCTCTCAGAGGGTAGTGAATGTCTGGAATTCTCTACCCCAGAGAGTTGTGGAGGCTCGATCACTGAAAGTATTTAAAGAAGAGGTAGATAGATTTTTGAAATATCGGGGAGTTGAGGGTTAAGAGGAGCTGGCACAAAAGAGAAGTTGAGGCCTGGGGTAGATCAGCCATGATCTTATTGAATGGCAGGACAGGCTTGAGGGGCAGAATGGCCTACTCCTACTCCTATTTCTTATGTTCTTGTGTTCCTACCAAAATGAATCACTCCACACTTCTCTGCATTAAATTTCATCTGTCACTTTTCCAACCCTTCCACCAGCCTGTCTATGTCCTCTTGAAACATATAATTATCCTGCTCACAGTTTACAATATTTCCAGCTTTTGTGCAATCCACAAACTTTGAACTTGTTACCCCTCTATGCCCAAGCCTAGGTCATTCATGTACATCAAGTAAAGCACTAGTCACACCACTAAGGAACCCCACTAAAAGCATTCCTCTAGCCCGAAATACAACCATTCATAATCACTGTTGGTTTCCTGACGCTCAAGTCAATTTTGGAAACTTAGAAACATAGAAACTAGGAACAGGAGTAGGCCATTCGGCCCTTCGAGCCTGCTCCGCCATTCATTATGATCATGGCTGATCATCCAACTCAATAGCCTGCTCCTGCTATCTCCCCATACCCTTTGATCCCTTTCACTCCAAGAGCTATATCTAACTCCTTCTTGAAAACATACAATGTTTTGGTCTCAATTACTTTCTGTGGTAACTAATTCCACAGGCTCACCACTCTCTGGGTGAAGAAATTTTTCCTCATCTCAGTCCTAAATGGTCTTCCCCATATCCTCAGACTGTGACCCCTGGTTCTGGACTCCCCCACCATCAGGAACATCCTTCCTGCATCTACCCTGTCAAGTCCTGTTAGGATTTTATAGGTTTCTATGAAATCCCCCCTCATTCTTCTGATCTCCAGCGAATATAATCCTAACCGGCTCAATCTCTCCTCATATGTCAGTCCCGCCATCCCAGGAATCAGTCTGGTAAACCTTTGCTGCACTCCCTCTCTTGCAAGTACATCCTTCCTCAGATGAGGAGACCAAAACTGCACACAATATTCCAGGTGTGGTCTCACCAAGGCCCTGTACAATTGCAGCAAGACATCCCTGCTCCTGTACTCGAATCCTCTGGCTATGAAGGCCAACATACCACTTGCCTTCTTTACCGCCTGCTGCACCTGCATGCTTACCTTCAGCAACTGGTGTACAAGGACACCCAGGTCTCATTGCACATTCCCGTCTCTCAATTTGTAGCCATTCAGATAATAATCTGCCTTCCTGTTTTTGCTACCAAAATGGATAACCTCACATTTATCCACATTATACTGCATCTGCCATGCATTTGCCCACTCACTCAGCTTGTCCAAATCACACTGAAGCATCTCTGCATCCTCCTCACAGCTCACCCTCCCACCCAGCTTTGTGTCATCTGCAAATTTGGAGATATTACATTTAACATCTCTTAAATTTTGCACCCATGCTGCCTCTATCCATTTTAATCGATGGGCTCTAACTTTGCTGATATTATCAAGTGCTTTTCGAAGTCCATGTATACCACATGAACCACATTGCCCTCATCAACTTTTCTGTTACCTCATCGAAAAACTCGACTAAGTGGGTTAAACATGATTTGCACTTAACAAGTCAGTGCTGTCGTTCCTTAATTAATCCACCTTTGTCTAATTGTGTGCTAATTTTGTCCCAAATTATCATCTCTTAAATTTTTCCGATTACTGTGTTAAACTGACTGGCCTGTAGTTGCTGGGCTTATCCTGTACCATTTTTTGAACAAGGGTTTAAACTTTGCAATTCTATAGCTTTGCAGTCTTGTGACATCCAGCTGTGAATAATGGTGAACAATAAGACAATTAACCAGAGAAGGAGGCTCCTAAATGTCCCCATCCTCAATAAAATGGGAGCTTAGCAGACAGTGTAAAAGACAAGGCTGGAGCATTTGCAACCATCTTCAACCAGAAGTGCTGAGTGGATGGTCTACCTCACCCTCCTCCTGGGGTGCTAGTGTCACAGTCTTCAGTCGATGCAATTCACTTCACTCTGTCCTTCCGGGAACGTTTGAGGAAAACAGCAGCAAAGGTCAAGACCAGGAACAACCTATTTACCAAACCTGCTGGATCTATGTGGGGTGCTGCTGCCAGATCTTGTTGACACTCAGTTGAATGCAACAATGTGCATCCTAACTGGGATCCTCCACTGGACAGCCCTCCCATGGCTTCCTGTCCTCACAAACATCACTCCGCCACACATCCACTGACTGACAAAAACCCACAGGCTGGTTGAAATCATCCGTGCTGCACCTCACTTACCACTCCACGATAAGCTGTTCAACCCACCTGCTGCCCGTCTGCCATCTCGGCGTTCCATATGGAGCACCCTCCCTGAGCAAGATCTGCCAACAGACATCCTTTGGGTCAAGGAATGGGAAACGCTGGAAGTCACTAACAAGTCCAGAAACAGAAATACCTGGAAAAACTCAGCAGGTCTGGCAGCATCGGCGGAGAAGAGCATAGTTGACGTTTCGAGTCCTCATGATCCTTCAACGTCAACTGTGCTCTTCTCCGCCGATGCTGCCAGACCTGCTGAGTTTTTTCAGGTATTTCTGTTTCTGTTTTTGTTTTGGATTTCCAGCATCCGCCGTTTTTTGCTTTTATCACTAACAAGTCCCTTCTGACCAGCCCCATGTGTCAAATGGCAGGCTTTGAACTACGATGGCAAGAGCGGTGCTTGATAAATAGGTTCAGGGCTGAGGCCATTGTGTAGCCAAGCGCTGCCACTGAGGCCTCTGTACAAACCCCTTAGGCACTTGTGGAGAGACATAAACAATGCTGCACATTATCGAGGAGTGTCTACAAACTAAGTGGTGACTAATCATTTCAAACTCAGCAAATGAGAAGGCTATCACTTGGCTTCGGGGATTTACGTTCACTAAATAAATAAAAACTTCATGTGATATCAAGAAACGGTTGAAGGCTAAAGGATACAGCAAAGACTATGGGCCCTGACAACATCCAGTAGTAGTACTGAAGACTTGTGTTCCAGAACCAGCTGGGCGCCTAATTAAACTGTTCCTGCCCAGCTACAACAATGAAATCACCCCAATAATGTCGAAAAATGATATGTTATGTTGTGTCCTCAAAAAGCACAACAAATCAAATCCAGCCAATTATTGCCCCATCAACAGCAAAGTGACGGAAAGTGTAATTGACAGTGCTATCAAGCAGTACTTACAAAGAATAAGTGATGCTCAGTTTGGTTTCCTCCAGGGTCACTTGGCTTCCGACCTCATTATAGCCTTGGTCCAAACATGGACAAAAGAGCTGAACTAAAGAGGTGAGGTGACAGTGACTGCTTTGATATCAAAGCAGCATTTGATTGAGCGTGGTATCAAGGTAGATGTTGAGAAGATGTTTCCACTAGAGGGGGAATCTCGAACTAGGGGACATTGTTACAGAATAAGGGGGCGCTTATTTAAAACTGAGATGCGAAGGAATTTCTTCTCTCAGAGGGTAGTGAATGTCTGGAATTCTCCACCCCAGAGAGTTGTGGAGGCTAGATCACTGAAAGTATTTAAAGAGAAGGTAGACAGATTTTTGAAATATCGGGGAGTTGAGGACTATGAGGAGCTGGCACAAAAGAGGAGTTGAGGTCTGGGGAAGGTCAGCCATGATCTTATTAAATGGTGGGGCAGGCTTAAGGGGCCGAATGGCCTACTCCTATTTCTTATGTTCTTAAGTAGCTGAAGTAATTGGAAATCAAGAGGAAAACTCTCTACTGATGGGACTCATGGCTATCAAAAAGAAGAAGTTTGTGGTTGTTAGAGACCAATCATCTCAACCCCAGGACATCGCTGTAAGGGTTCTTCAGGGTCATGTCTTAGGCTCTTCAGCTGCTTCATCAAAAGCCTTCCCTCCATCATAAGGTCAGAAATGGGGATGTTCACTGATGATTGCACAATGTTCAGCACCATTTGTAAACTCCTCATATACTGAAGCAGTCCATGTCCAAATGCAGCAGGATGTGGACAACATTCAGGCTTGGCTGACAGCAGCAAGTAATACACGTGCCACACAACTGCCAGGCCATGACTATATTCCACAATTGAGAATCCCCTTAACATTGAGCTGCAAAATCCACCGCTGTGTCCCCCACTATCAATGTCCCGCAGGGTTAACATTGACCAAAAACTGAACTGGACCAGCTATTTAAACAAGGGCAGAGCACAGGCTAGGAATCCTGCAGTGAGTATCTTAACACTGGTCTCCCCAAAGGCTGTCCAGCACCTACAAGGCAGAAGCCAGGAGTGCAATGAAATCCTCTCCACTTGCTGGGATGACTATGGCTCCAACAATGCTCAAGAAGATCGACACCATCCGGGACAAAGCAGCCCACTTGATTGGCACCCCATGCACTACATTAAACATTCACTCTTTTCACCACCGACACACAGTGGCAGCAGTGTGTACCATCCAAAGAAGCACTGCAGCAACTTACCAAGGCTCCTTCGACAGCACCATCCAGACCTCTACCACCTAGAAGCACAAGGGCAGCAGACGCATAGGAACAGCACCACCTGCAAGTTCCCCTCCAAGCCACATCTGCCACCATTTGGTCATTGTCGTGGTATCAAATTTGTAGAACTCCCTTCCTAACAGCACTGCGGGCGCACCTGCATCGGACAAACTACAGTGGATCAAGGAAGTGGCTCACTTTCTCCAGGGCAGTAAGGGAGCTTCAATCAATGCTGACCCTGCCAACGGTCCCAACATCCAATGAAGATTTTCCTTTTCAAAAGAAGAAACAGTCTGCAACGAGTTTAAGAGCAGTTCTGGTTTAATGGACTTTGAACCTTCGAGTGGAGGAGAGACACGGGCAGATATAAATGAACATCCAGAGTGCAGCACCGGTTTCCGAAGGAAGAAAGTTGTGCATAATTTGAGACAGTTAGAACAGCATGAAGCAGTGGATGAGGAATCAGAGTCTGAAAATGTGTGTGTCTGTATGAGAGAGAGAGAGGGAGATGGACAGAGATATCTTTGTCGGGCAGAAATATACTGTCAAATGATAATTGAATAAATTCATCAGGCTACTTCCAGACATTTAAGGTTGAAAGGGAGAGATAGTTGGCAAAATAATCCAAGGAGCAAAGGTTTTGGGAGGTACAGGATTACAAATCATTTGTACTCACAATGCAGGTTAGCAAGGTCATGAAAAAAAATCAAACAAAGCACTGATGTTCATTTCCAGAGGAATAGGATTGAAAATCAATAGTCTAAATTAACATATAGAAAATTGATGAAACCACAATTAAGGTGCTGTGTACAGCTCAGGTGCCCATATTACAGAAAGAAATTCAAGGGACAGACAAAGGTGTCAGCTTTTTTACAAGAATGGTATCAGAACTGAGAGATTATAACTATGTGGAAAGAAGAAATAGGTTGTGGAGGGGGTGGGGGGGCTCTTTTCTTTAGAAAAGGGAAGGCTGAGGGCAAATCTAACAGAGGCTATACAATGATGAATGGGTTTGATAGGGTCAACACAGAGAAGACATTTCCAGCTGACGAGGGCACTAAAATTAAAGGTCAGATTGTCATTGACAAATCCAAGAAGGCATGCAGGAGAAATGTCTTTGTATAGGGAATGGTTAGAATGTGGAACTCACTATAACTTGGAACAGTCAAGGGAACTAACAGATTCTACAGATTCCTTTAAGGGGAAACTAGGTAAGGCTTGAGTAGAAAGCAGCAGAAGATTATGCCTCTGACTGATCTCGGTTTAATGATAAACCGTACCTATGTTCCTCAGTCATACGTGCCTTGTCTCGGAGGGACACACCTCACTGAGCTAAGAGCAGAGATCAGTGCAGGTTTTGCGTGTCGAGACTATGAATCGTAGGTCATTTACTGGCCTGTTGAAGATTAATCAGGTACAGAGGTGGGTAATTCAATAGCCACAGTCCAATATTCAGCCCGACAGAAGCAAATCATAAAAAAAGATAGCACGCTTGACCCAAAGATTCTCAGATCATGTTGGGGAAATGGATTAAATAGCAACAAAACAACTAAAGTGTTGACAATAACTATACTCAGACTAGGAATAAACCATTATCCACAAGGTTTGAATACATTAACAGTGTGGCCTTACTGTTTACCTGTCAGTAAATGGGTAACATCAGTTTCTGTGGGTGCAGTTCCAGTGGAGCCTGAGTGATATCAACACATGTCACTTTCTACACTTATACAAACCAACAGCAAAAATAATTCTCCTTCACCATCGATTACGTTCATATACAGGGAGACAGCTCCATGCAGTGGAGAGATAAATCAACTCAACAATGATGTAAAAATACATCACTCTAGTTAGTGAATCACACTCAGTACAATTCTACAGTGACAGGTACTCCCAATAATACATGGTCACTGGGATCAGGGGTGTTCCACTCCAGTTAGTGAATCATACAAAGGACAATTCTACAGTTACAGATACTCTCAGTAATACAAGACCACTGGGTTCAGGTGTTTCATTCCAGGTGGTGACCCATGCTCAGTACAATCCGACAGTGACAGTAACACCTTCCCTCTGAGAGTTACCTGCACTGATATCTGATTCAGCTGTACACAATATTCCACTAACAACAGGAACTTGATACAAAAACAAAAATAGCGGGAAAAACTCAGCAGGTCTGACAGCATCTGTGGAGAGGAACACAGTTAACGTTTTGAGTCTGGATGGCTCTTCATCAGAACTAAAGAAATATAGAAATGTGGTGAAATATAAGCTGGTAGAGGGGGGTGGGACAGGTAGAGCTGGATAGAGGGCCAGTGATAGGTGGAGGCAAAGAAGAGATTGCCAAAGATGTCGTAGGAACCTGATAATTGTGCTCCAGAACTTGCCGCACCCCTAGCCAAGCTGTTCCAATACAGCTACAACAATGGCATCTACCCAGCAGTGTGGAAAATTGCCCAGGTATGTCCTGTACACAAAAGCTGGATAAATTCAACCCGGCCAATTACCGGCCCATCAGTCTACTCTCCATCATCAGTAAACTGATGGAAGGGGTCATCAACAGGGCTATTAAACAGCACTTGCTTAGCAATAACCTGCTCACTGACGCTCAGTTTGGGTTCCGCGAGGGCCACTCAGCTCCTGATCTCATTACAGCCTTGGTTCAAACATGGACAAAAGAGCTGAACTCCCTAGGTGAGGTGAGAGTGACTGCCTTTGACATCAAGGCAGAATTGACCGAGTGTGGCATCAAGGAGCCTTAGCAAAACTAAAGTCAATGGGAATCAGGGGAAAACCCTCTGCTGGTTGGAGTCACACCTAGCATAAAGGAAGATGGTTGTGGTTGCTGGAGGTCAATCATCTCAGCTCCAGGACATCACTGCAGGTTCCTGAGGGTAGTGTCCTCAGCCCAACCATATTCAGCTGCTTCATCAATGACCTTCCTTCCATCATAAGGTCAGGAATGGGGATGTTCACTGATGATTGCACAATGTTCAGCACCATTTGTGACTCCTCAGATACTGAAGCAGTCCATATCCAAATGCAGCAAGACCTGCACAATATACATGTTTGGGCTGACAAGTGGCAAGTAACATTCGTGCCATACAAGTGCCAGGCAATGACCATCTCCAACAAGAGAGAATCTAGCCAACATCCCTTGATGTTCAATGGCATTACCATCACTGAATCCTCCACTATCAACATCCTGAGGGTTACCATTGATCAGGAACTGAACTGGACCAGCCATATAAATACTGTGGCTACAAGAGCAGGTCAGAGGCTAGGAATCCTGTGGCGAGTAACTCACCTCCAAACGCCCCAAAGCCTGTCCACCATCTACAAAGAGCAAGTCAGGAGTGCGATGAAATACTCTGCACTTGCCTGGATGAGTGCAACTCCAACAACACTCAAGAAGCTTGACGCCATTCAGGACAAAGCAGCTGCTTGAGTGTTAACCCACCCACAAACATTCACTCCCTCCACCACCGACGCACAGTCACAGCAGTGTGTACCTTTTACAAGATGCACTGCAGGAATTCACCCAGGCTCCGTAGGCAGCACCTTCCAAACCCACAATCACTACCATCTAGAAGGACAAGGGCAGCAGATAAATGGGAAAACCACCACCTAGAAGTTCCGTTCCAAGCCACTCACCATCCTGACTTGGAAATATATCACTGTTCCTTTACTGTCACTGGGTCAAAATCCTGGAACTCCCCCCCTAACAGCACTGTGGGGGTGTACCTACACCACATGGACTGCAGCGGTTCAAGAAGGCGGCTCACCACCACTTTCTCAAAGGCAATTAGGGATGGCCAACAAATGCTTGCCTAGCCAGCGACACCCACATCCTATAAACGTATAAAACAAATTCAGTGAGGCCGTGAGTTACAAACAGGTTTATTTTCAGTTGAGGTAATCAAATGAAATTGCAGAGGCAATAAAGGACATTTGACTTAACAAACTGATGTCACTGATCGGGTGTCTGACTAAGGGTGACCACGAGATTAGTGTGCAACATTGTCAGTCACAGAGTAAAACCAGAGACCAGATCACACACAGATTTACACAACTTCAATGGTCATTGCCACTTACCCGGGATGCCAATGACGGCAAGAATCGTGTAGTATATTTTCCTAATACTGTGAAATGTTTCCATACTTTTTTGTGTGAAACAATCTGTTCCTTCGTGCTTTGGACAATCTCCCTGGATTAAACTGAGGTGATACATTCACAGAATCTTTAAGTTATACCCTGTGGGAGCTCCATGGAGACATTGAGGCCACAATATCGTTCAACTTAGTTTCTCTGATTGGAAAGAAACGAGCAAACAGATTGCGACAGCCGAGTTAACTCCCTGTTGTGATGGAATATATTTAGAGCTGAGATTGAATTGGAAAACCCTAAAGACAGAACAATTTTGATCACATTAATTAACCAATGAAAATTGGAAGCTGTATTCTCCCAGCAATGGTGTTGATCATTCAAACACCATCAGATCCATCTTAGATCTCACATTGTTTCAGTGATCACTTCACTCTGCTGTGTCCATTCAGTAATTTCATTACAAATTTGAACTGCCCTCTCAGGGCTGCTCTGCTGTGCTCTGGGATGTGGCTGCTCTCTCTAACTGTGACCATTCAGTTAAATAATTCAAGTGGAGACTTCTGCCTATGGATCCTCACACCAATACAGCCCCTATAACTAACACAATCCCTCAAACTAATACAGCCCCGAAAACTAATACAGTCCCTCAAACTAATTCAGTCCCTCAAACTAATTCAGTCCCTCAAACTAAGACAGTCCTCAAATTGATACAGTCTTCAAACCAATACAATCCCTCAAAATAATATAGCCTCTCAAACTAATAAAGCCCATGAAATGAATACAGCCCCTGATCTCAGACAGCCCCTCAAACTGGCATATCAGAATCCAGTCTTCACCCAATTTGATTCACTCCACGTGATATCAAGAAAGGGCTGAAGGCACTGGACACTGCTAAGGCTATGTACCCTGACAATATTCCAGCAATAGTACTGAAGACTTGTGCTCCAGAACTTGCTGCGCCCCTAGCAAAGCTGTTCCAGTACAACTACTACACTGGCATCTACCCAGCTATGTGAAAAATTACCCAGGTATATCCTGTACACAAAAAGTAGGATGAATCCAACCCAGCCAATTACTGCCCGATCAGTCTATCATCAGTCTACTCAATCATCAGTAAACTGATGGAAGGGGTCATCAACAGTGCTATCAAGCGGCACTTGCTTAGCAATAACCTGCTCACTGACGGCTTGTTTGTGTTCCTTCATAGTCACTTAGCTCCTGACCTCATTACAGTCTTAGCTCAAATATGGACAAAAGAGCTGAACTCCGGAGGTGAGGTGAGAGTGACTGCCTTCGACATCAGGGCAGCATTTGACTGAGTGTGGCATCACGGAGCCCCAGCCAAACTGGAGTCAATGGGAATCAGGGGGAAAGCTCTCCGCTGGTTGGAGACATACCTAGCACAAAGTAAGATGGTTGTGGTTGTTGGAGGTCAGTCATCTCAGCTACAGGAGTTCCTCAGGGTAGTGTCCTCGGCCCAACCACCTTCAGCTGCTTCATCAATGACCTTCTTTCCATCCTAAGGTCAGAAGTGGGGATGTTCGCTGATGATTGCACAATGTTCAGCACCATTCACGACTCCTCAGATACTGAAGCAGTCCATGTCCAAATGCAGCAAGACCTGGAAAATATCCAGACTTGGGCTGACAAGTAGCAAGTAACATTCGTGCCACACAAGTGCCAGGCAATGATCATCTCCAACAGGAGGGAATCTTAACATTGCACATTGACATTCAATGGCATTACCATCGCTGAATCCCCCAATATCAACAACCTGGGAGTAACCATTGACCAGAAACTGAACTGGACTAGCCACATAATTACTGTGGCTACAAGACCAGGTCAGAGGCTAGGAATCGTGCGATAAGTAACTCACCTCCTGACTCCCCAAAGCCTGTCCACTGTCGCTGGGTCAAAATGCTGGAACTCTCTCCCTAACAGCACTGTGGGTATACCTACACCACATGTACTGCAGCAGTTCAAGGAGGCAGCCCATCACCAATTTCTCAAGGGCAATTAGGGATGGGCAATAAATGCTGGCCCAGCCAGCGATGCCCACGTCCTGTAAAATAATTTAAAAAATACAGCCCCTGCCTGGATGCAATATCTCCTGGACTGTTAAGGGAAGCAAGGGAAGAAATAGCGAAGGCTCTGACCTTCATTTTTCAATCCTCTAAAAGATAGGTAACATTGTACTACTGTTTAAAAAGAGAGAAGGGAATAGACCAAGTAATCAGAGACCAGTCAGCCTAACCTCGGTGGTGGGAAATCTGTTTGGTGTAAGTACTGATGGACAGGCTAAATCTTCATTTAAAAAGACACGGAGTCATCAAACATAGTCAGCACAGATTTGTTACGGGAATGTTAACATGATCGCATTTATATGGGGCTCGATGAGGATAGTGGATTTGATGTAGTCTATATGGAATGTAGCGAGACTTTTGAGAAGGTCCCACAGGGCAGACTGGTCACGGAAGTGAAGGCCCATAGCATTCAAGTCAAAGTGGTAACCTGGATCGAAAACTGCCTCAGAGGCAGGAAGCAAAGGGTACTGATCGATCGGTGTTTTTTGTGATTGGAACACTGTTTCCAGTGGGGTTCTGCATTGCTCAGTACCAGATACCGTGCTTGATCACTGATTTCTGAATTCTCTTCAACACCTTCCATGATGTTAACCCTGGCATCGAAATCAGACATTGCATGGGCATGCAGATGCTCACTCTGAAACGACACCAGGCACAGAACAAGGTCTCCAAGGGCATACTTTGCGATTTCCTGTTTGCCAAGTGTTGCTGGGTCAGAGTTGGACATGCAACATAGCATGGGCTTGTTCTCCAACGCCCGTGACAACTTTGGCTTTTCAATCAGCACAAAGGAAGCCTCTCTCCAGCTGTTTACATTGATGATGACACACCTGCAGGAATTGGCAAGCAAGCCTCCGGCAGTCTTTGAGCATCATTGCTCAGACCAACATAACTTGCAGGTCCACTCATTCATCTCCGGGCAGCTTTTTGCATTCTCATCTGGACACCCAAAGTTCACACTCAGTTCAGCTGCAGGGAGAGGCTCCGGTGACAGGCACCACTTTTTGCTCCCTCCATTCGTTCATGGGATGGGGAAGAAAAATGGCTAGGCCAGCATTTATTGCCCATCCCCAAGAGAACTGAGTGTCTTGCTAGGCCATTTCAGAGGACAGTTAGGAGTAAACCACTTTGTTGTGGGTCTGGAGTCACTTGTAGGCCATACCAGGTAAGGACAGCACATTTCCTTCCCTAAAGGGCATTAGTGAACCAGATGGGGTTTTTACAACAATCAGCAATGGTTTCATAGTCATCATTAGACTTTTAATTCCAGACTTTTTTTATTGAATTCAAAGTTCATTATCTGCTGTGGTGGGATTCAAACCCAGGTCTCCAGAGCATTGCCCTGGGTCTCTAGATTACTAGTCCAGCGATAATACCACTATGCCACCCCCTCCCTATGGATGACCACAGGCATCTCGATGACCAATGTGTGCCCCACCTGCTCCACTGAGAACGAGGCCTTGTTCCAGGGGGCTGCAGGTGTCAGCAACAGCCACGAGAGCCGAAGCCCCCTGATTCACTGGAGGTCACGCGTGTTGAAAGAGCTGGCTCACTGCCTGTAAGACCCTGCGTTGCGGGTCTTGGTGCCCATCACTTTGGCCTACGCGAAGTGGCAGGTGGCTGAGGAGAAGGCAGCTGAAGCTGCTGGTGCAACTGGTCTCAGGGTTGCTTCTCCCTTTGTCCCTCATCGGAAGTCCGAGGCAGAGCTGCGTAGGCTGCTCCCCTGCTGTGGTGAAGTCTGGCAGCAGGGAAGGTGCAGATCAAGGTGAGGGTGAAGTTCAAGACAATTGAACCCAACTTCCAAGACGTTCGCTGTGACAAACAGTGAACACATGATTTCAGAAAAACCGCTTCAAGCGACATCCTATCTGCCAGATGTGGCTGCAGCTCTCCCGTTTTCAGACTGGCTGAAAGGTGCAGAATGTGGATCTTATCATAGGGAAATTGGCACAATTTGCCTCGAAAAAGACACTTTCAGACACATTATTTTTTTTTAAATGCCCCAATCCTGGAAAGCAACGCCACGTTTTTAGCCCAGGTTGAATGGCCCATGTTCATTGTTAACGTAGATCATATGCTAGAAATCAGGTTGTTGATACTGACAATTTTTAAAATTTATTCATGGGATGTGGGCACTGCTGGCTCAGGCAGCATTTATTGCCCATCCCCAACTGCCCTTGTTCAGAGGGCATTTAAGAGTCAACCACGTTACTGTGGGTCTGGTGTCATATATAGGCCAGATTTAGGACAGTGTGCTTGCACACAAGCAGGGGAGAGAGCTCATCCTGAGTGAGACACAGCCAGAGTGAGTGTGGGTAATGGCAATTTGGTGCATCGTGGGAATTCGGTGCATAGGGGAAGAGCTGCTCTTTGCATTTTTTCCTTGCTATCCAACTTCTTAAATCTTCAGGGAGGGGTCTTGCCCTGCTGCAGCAGTGAGGGCTACAAGAGAAAGGAATGACTGGTAAGTATTGGGTAAGGTTGGGTAAGTATTTACTACTTTAATCGCTTATAGTTTAAGGTTTTTTTTGTGGTTTATAGTTTGTATATTGTATAGTAATGAAGATCAGGAAAGAAGGGCCCTAGAGTAATTGATTTAAAAGGTTTAATTTAAAGAGACAAGTCATGGCAGAACAGCTCAAAGCTGTGGTGTGCTCCTCGTGCTCCATGTGGGAAGCCGGGGACATTTCCAGTGCCCGGGACCAGCATTTGTGCAGGAAGTGTGTCCAGCTGCAGCTCCTGGAAGCTCGGGTTTCAGAGCTGGAATAGCGGTTGGGGACACTGTGGAGAATCCGCGAGACTGAGAGCATCATGAATCGCATGTTTAGAGAGGTGGTCACACCTCAGCTGAAATGACTTGAGGAAGGAAGGGAATGGGTGACCACCAGGCAGTCCAAGAGAAACCCTGGGGTCCCGCTCACAAATCGGTATTTCATTTTGGAGGCTGATAAGGGCGCTGATTCCTCCAGGGAGTGCAGACAGAGCCAAGTTTCTGGCACCGCAAGCAGCCTGTCAGCACAGGAGGGGAGGAAGAGAGGAAGAGCAATAGTAATAGGGGAATCTATAGTTAGGGGAACAGACAGGCACTACTGTGGCCGTTAAAGTGACTCCAGGATGGTATGTTGCCTCCCTGTTGCCAGGGTCCGGGATGTCACTGAACGGCTGCAGGGCATCCTGAAGTGGGGGGGTGATAAGGCAGAGGTCATGGTACATGTTAGGACCAATGACATAGGTAGAAAGAGGGATGAGGTCTTGCATCAAGATTTCAGGGAGTTAGGCAGTAGACTAAAAAGCAAGACCTCTCGGGTTGTAATCTCTGGATTACTCCCAGTGCCACGTGCTAGCGAGCTCAGAAATAGGAGAATAGCGCAGATGAATACGTGGCTTAAGAGTTGGTGCAGGAGGGAGGGTTTTAGATTCCTGGATCACTGGGACCATTTCGGGGGAAGGTGGGACCTGTACAAGCGGGACGGTCTACATCTGAACCAGAGTGGGACTAACATCCTTGCGGGCGGGTTTGCTAGTGCTGTTGGGAGGAGTTTAAACTAATTCGGCAGGGGGATGGGATACAGAATGTTAGCAGAATAGGGACACATCATAATACAGTAAAACAATCAAGTCAGACGGAGTACAGCTGCATTAAGCTTCAAGGGAGTAAGGCAAGGCTGGATGGCTTCTACTTTAGTACCAGGAGTATTACAGGTAAACCGAATGAGTTAAGGGTGAGGATTGACACGTGGAATTGTGACATAATAGCCATCACTGAAACGTGGTTGAGGAAGGGGCAGGATTGGCAGCTCAACATTCCGGGATATAGAATCTTCAGGCAAGACAGGGGAGGGGGTAAAAGGGGAGAGGGCGTTACATTATTAGTTAAGGAGTCAGTTACTGCAGCAAGGAGAGATTATATCTTGGAGGGGGCATTGAATGAAGCTTTGTGGGTAGAGCTTAGGAATAAAAAAGGGGCAGCCACATTGTTAGGTGTTTATTATAGACCCCCAGATAGTCAGCGGGAAATTGAGGAGCAAATATGTGCACAATTTGTGGAGGTGTGTAAAAACAATAACAATAGGGTAATCATATTAGGTGATTTCAACTTTCCCAACATTAATTGGGATAGACATAGTATTAAGGGCTTGGATGGAGTGGATTTCTTGAAATGTGTACAGGAGAACTTTTTAGGTCAATATGTAGAGGGTCCAACAAGGGACGGTGCAGTGCAGTGCTGGACCTAATTCTGGGGAATGAAGCCAGACAAGTGGTTGAGGTGGTGTTGGGGGAGCATTTTAGTGATAGCGACCACAACATGGTACAGATTAAGTTTGTTATGGACAAAGAAATAGACAAGTTGCAAAAAAAATGTTTTGGATTGGGGAAAAGTGGATTTTAGTAAAATAAGGCAGGATCTGGCTAAGGTAGACTGGGAACAGCTACTTGTGGGGAAATCTACAGAGGAGCAGTGGGGGGCGTTCAAAAAGGAAATGGGGAGGGTACACTATCTAGAGTGATAGGAAGGAGTAACAAGCCCATGGATGAGCAGAGATATTCAGATTACGGTGAGAAGGAAAAGAGAGGCTTTTAGCAGGCATAAGGGAAGCAAATCAGCGGAGGCATTAGTGGAGTGGGTGGAGCTTAAGAAAGCAATTAGGAGAGCAAAGAGGGGATATGAGAATGCTTTGGCTGGTAAAAGTAGGGAAAATCCTAAGATATTCTCTAAGTATTTCAGTGGGAAGAGGATAACCAGGGAAAGAGTAGGGCCCATAAGGGACCAAGGGGGCAATCTATGGGTGGAGCCAAATTACATCACTAGAGTGTTGAAGAATACTTCACATCCGTCTTCACCCAAGAGAATGGGAATGAAGGTATCAAACTCGGGGAGAGAGACTGCGAGGTTCTTAAGCAAATTGATATAGGGAGTGACAAGGTATTGGAGGTGTTGGCAGGCTTAAAAGTGGATAAATCTCCAGGTCCAGATGATTTGTGTCCCAGACTGCTGAGGGAGGCAAGGGAGGAGATCGCAGGGGCTCTGACCCAAATTTTTAATTCCTTTCTGGCCACGGGGAAGGTGCCAGAGGACTGGAGAACAGCTAATGTGGTTTTATTTAAGAAGGGTTGTAGCGAGAAGCCAGGGAACTACAGGCCAGCAAGTCTCACGTCAGTGGTAGGGAAACTATTGGAGAAAGTCCTGAAGGAGAGAATCTATCTCCACTTGGAGAGGCAAGGTTTGATCAGGGATAGTCAGCATGGCTTTGTCAGAGGGAGGTCATGCCTAACAAATTTGATTGAATTTTTTGAGGAGGTGACCAGGTGTGTAGATGAGGGTAGTGCAGTTGATGCAGTTTATATGGATTTCAGCAAAGCCTTTGACAAGGCCCCACATAGGAGACTTATAAAGAAAGCAAATGCACATGGGATACAGGGTAATTTGCTAAGGTTAATTCAAAATTGGCTTAGTTGTAGGAGACAGAGGGTGATGACAGAAGGATGCTTTAGTGACTGGAAGCCAGTGTCTAGTGGCGTACCACAGGGATCTGTGCTGGGTCCCCTATTATTTGTCATTTATATAAATGACATAGATGACTATGCGGGGGATAGGATTAGTAAGTTTGCGGATGACACAAAGATTAGCCGGGTGGTCAACAGTGAGGTTGAGTGTCTTGAGCTACAGGAAGATACAGACGGGATGGTCAAATGGGTAGATAAGTGGCAGATGAAATTTAACACTGAAAAGTGTGAGGTGATACATTTTGGAAGGAATAATTTGACAAGGAAGTATTCATTGAACGGCATGACACTAGGAAGCTCTGAGGAACAAAGGGACCTTGGCGTGTGTGTCCATAGATCTCTGAGGGCGGAGGGGCATGTTAGTGGGGTGGTGAAAAAGGCATATGGGACACTTGCCTTTATCAATTGAGGCATAGATTACAAAAGTAGGGAGGTCATGTTGGAGTTGTGTAGAACCTTGGTGAGGCCACAGCTGGAATACTGTGTGCAGTTCTGGTTGCCACATTAGAGGAAGGATGTGATTGTACTGGAGGGGATGCAGAGGAGATTCACCAGGATGTTGCCTGGGATAAAACATTTAAGTTTTGAAGAGAGGTTGGATAGACTTGGGTTGTTTTAATTGGAGCAGAGAAGACTGAGGGGCGACCTGATCGAGGTGTACAAGATTATGAGGGGCATGGACAGGGTGGATAGGGAGCAGCTGTTCCCCTTAGTTGAAGGGTCAGTCACAAGGGAACATAAGTTCAAGGTGAGGGGCAGGAGGTTTAGGGGGGATGTGAGGAAAAACTTTTTTACCCAGAGGGTGGTGATGGTCTGGAATGTGCTGCCTGGGAGGGTGTTGGAGGCGGGTTTCCTCACATCCTTTAAAAAGTACCTGGATGAGCACTTGGCACATCATAACATTCAAGACTATGGGCCAAGTGCTGGTGAATGGGATTAGGTAGGTAGGGCAGGTGTTTCTCACGTGTCGGTGCAGACTCGATGGGCCAAAGGGCCTGTTCTGCACTGTGATTTCCTTCTCTAAAGGGCATTAGTGAACCAGATGGGTTTTCACAACATAGTCCCAGATTTTTTTGAATTCAAATTCTACTCTCTGCCGTGGCAGAGTTCAAACCCAGGTTCCCAGAGCATTACTCTGAGTCTCTGGATTACTAATTCAGTGACAATATCACTGTGCCATCGCCTCACCTTGTCTGAGGGAAAATGAGTGGAACTGCAAGTTATGTTGGTCTGAGCAATGATGCGCAAAGACTAACAGAGACTTGCTTGCTAATACTACCCAGAAAGAGGAAACGAATACTCCCCACGGGGACAGACAGGCAACTGGAACATGCCGCACTCCTTGAGGAGTTGAGCAGGGTTTTGCCATAGATCATTTTACAAGGGAGGTGAACCTCATTCAGCAGTGCTGCTCTGAATGTTGGGCACTAACCGCTAAGGACTTAGGTCAAGGATGGTGGAGACACATGTATGGGAATGGAGACTTAAGTCACATGATAAGGTTTTGTCCAAGAATGCCAGTCTGAACAGTGATATCTGCTGGAGATATAAATGGGACTCCATGTTCCAGGTATATTTGGGACACCTGTAGTGAATCTACCATGGCCATTATCACACTGTGGGTGTACAATAATCTGATAGGGGTTTCACCTCAACAGCAGGCTACCAATCAGGTACTGGCTATATCGAGGCCCAAGCAACTCAGCTTAACTGCTTGGGTCAAGAGACCGTGAATAACACACTATTGATCTACTTGGTCAAGCAGGACCAGCACTTGTCACCCTGAGTAACAGTTGGACAGTATTGGAGAGAATAAAGATTACCTAATTTAAAGGAATGCTGTCTTTAGTCTTCTAACATCCTGGGATTACCATTGGCCAGAAACTGGAATAGACTAGCCATATAAATACTGTGGCTACAAGAGCAGGTCAAAGGCTGGAAATTCTGCAGCGAATAACTTACCTTCTGACTCCCCAAAGTCTGTTCACCATCTGCAAGGCACAAGTCAGGAGTGTGATGGAATACTCCCCACTTGCCTGGATGAGTGCAGCTCCCACAACACTCAAGAAGCTTGACACCATCCAGGACAAAGCAGCCCACTTGATTGGCACCACATCCACAAACATTCACTCCCTCCACCACAGACGCACAGTGGCAGCAGTGTGTACCATCTACAAGATACACTGCAGGAATTCACCAAGGCTCCTTCGACAGCACCTTCCAAACCTATGACCACTACCATCTAGAAGGACAAGGGCAGCAGATACATGGGAACACCGCCACCTGGAAGTTCCCCTCAAAGCCACTCACCATCCTGACTTGGAAATATATCGCCGTTCCTTCACTGTCACTGTGTCAGAATCCTGGAACTCCCTCCCTAACAGCACTGTGGATGTACCTACACTACAGGGACTGCAGCAGTTCAAGAAGGCAGCTCACCACCACCTTCTCAAGGGCAATTTGGAATGGACAATAAATGCTGGCCTAGCCAGTGAAGTCCACATCCCATAAACGAATAAAAAAAATTGTTTTCCTGTGGGGTCCTGAACTCAGATTTCCAGTATTCAACACCAGGGGTCTCCAAGAACCACAGTTTGATAGGATGGTAAATGATTAACTACTCACTGCCTCGGCCACTCTCATTAACATCTGCTTGGTTTAAGAAGCTGGGGCTTCTTCCTCTCATCCTTTGGAGACTTCTCCCTATTTCAGATGCTCCGATCCCACAGCAGGACCTCCAGCTAAGTGCCCGAGACAGAATCACAGAATCTTAACTGCACATAAGGAGGCCATTTGGCCCATTATGTCTGCACCAGCTCTCCAAAATGAACATTATGACCTAGTGCCATTGCCCTGCCTTTTCCCCCAGACCCTTGCACATTGTTTCTATTCAAATAATCATCTAATGGTCTCTTGAATGCTTCGACTGAACCTGGCTCCGCCACACTCCCAGGCAGTGTATTCCAGACCCAAACCACTCGTTGTGTGAAAAAGTTTTTTCTCACGTCACACTTGCTTGTTTTGCAAATCACTTTAAACCTGTACCCTTTCATTCTTGATCCTTTTGTGAGCGGGAACAGCTCCTCCCTACCTACTCTGTCCAGATTTTTAACATCTCAATTATATCTCCTCTCAGCTGCCTTCTCTCCAAGGAGAACATCCCAACCTCTCCACTCTATCCTCATGGCTGCAGTTTCTCATCCCTGGAACTATTCTTGTAAACCTCTTCTGCATTCTCTCCAATGTGTCCACATCCCTCCTACAATATGGTGCCCAGCACTGTACACAATACTCCAGCTGAGGTCTAACGAGTGTCTTATATAAATTCAGCATAACCTCCCTACTCTTGCACCAGGACCAGATGTGCATCCAAGGGTATTGTAGGAAGTGAGAGTAGAAATTGCAGGGGCACTGGCCATAATTATTCAGTCTTCCCTAGACTCAGGGATGATGCCAGAGGACTGGAGAACTGCAAACATTACACCCTTCCTCAAAAAAGGTTGTAATGATAAGACCAGCAATTACAGACCAGGCAGTTTAACTTCAGTGGTGGGCAAGATCCTAGAAACAATTATTCGGGGTAGAATTAGTAATCACATGGGAAAATATAGGCTGATAAGGAAGATCCAGCATGGATTTCTAAAGGGGAAATCATGTTTAACTAGCTTGCTGGAGTTTTTTGAAGAGGTAACAGAAAAAGTCAATGAGGGTAATGCTGTTGATGTGGTGTACATGGACTTTCAAAAGGCATTTGACACAGTGCCACACAACAGACTTGTGAGAAAAGTTATTGCTCATGGAATAAAAAGGACAGTAGCAATGTAGATACAAAATTGGCTGAAAAATAGGAAACAGAGAGTAATGGTCAATGGATATTTTTCGGGCTGGAGGAAGGTTTGTAGTGGAGTTCCCCAGGGATCGGTATTGGGACCCTTTCTTTTCCTGATATATATTAATGATCTAGATCTTGGTGTAGAGGGGATAATTTCAAAGTTTGCGGACGATATGAAGCTTGGGAGCATTGTAAGCTGTGAGGAGGACAGTGTAAAACTTCAAGAAGACATAGACAAGTTGGTGGAGTAGGTATATAGGTGGCAGATGAAGTTCAATGTGGAAACGTGTGAGGTGATGCATTTTGGTAGGAAGAGCATGAACAGACAATATAAAATAAGGTGTGAAATTTTGAAGGGGGTGCAGGAGCAGAAAGACCTGGGTGTATACGTGCATAGATCATTGAAGGTGGCAGGACAGGTAGAGAGAGAAGTTAATAAAGCATATGGTATCCTGGGCTTTATTAATAAGGGCATAGAGTACAAGAGCAAGGAGGTTATGCTGAATTTATATAAGACACTTGTTAGACCTCAGCTGGAGTATTGTGTACAGTTCTGGGCACCATGTTACAGGAAGGATGTGAATACATTGGAGAGAGTGTAGAAGAGGTTTACAAGAATGGTTCCAGGGGTGAGAAATTTCAGCTATGAGGGTGGATTGGAGAAGTTGAGACTTTTCTCCTTTAAGAGGAGGAAGCTGAGAGGAGACTTGATAGAAGTTTTCAAAATTATGAGGGGGCTGGACAGAGTCGATAGGGAGAAGCTGTTTCCACTCATAAAGGGATCAAGAACGAGAGGTCACAAATTTAAAGTGATTTGCAAAAGAAGCAAATGTAACGTGAGAAAAAAACTTTTTCACACAACTAGTGGTTCCAGTCAGGAATGTACTGCCTGGAAGTGTAGTGGAGGCTGATTCAATTGAAGCATTCAAGAGGGCATTGGATGATTATTTGAATACAAGCTAGGTGCAGGGGCACGAGGAAAAGGCAGGGCAATAGCACTAGGTCATAACGCTTATTGGAGAGCTGGTGCAGAGCAGACACAATTGGCCGAATGGCCTCCTTCTGTGCTGTTTAAGATTCTGTGAATCTATAAAATGCAAGCTCATTCTTTCTTTACCTTGACCGGCTCCCCAACACCTTCTTTAGCTTTTTGACACTATCTTGCCAGCGTCTTCAAAGACAAAGCCAATTTATTGAAATCACTTTAAAATGTTAAGCATTAAAATAAGACTGTAATAAATAGATTCTTGCTCCTTCCCCGCAGATTCAAAATGGGCAGTTTCTTCCCAACGGATGTCTTGACTTGAGGAGGTTGGACTCCATCTCAAGTCCCCTTCCCTCCCCATTTGACAGGAGTCTTAAGGTACCAGCTCCAAAGGGCATTGCTCCGGTCCATTCTTGTTCTCTCTCAAGGGGAGTTGGGAGATTTTCAACATCCTCCGGATGGTGAATATTTTCTCATCAGATCTAAAGGTCCTGTTGTCTTAAAGAGCGGGGGGAGGGCGTTCACAACCACAATACATACTGGGGTAGCTCTGCCTTTATAACTGTCCTGGCTTCCTCTCACTCTGCAGCCAGAGCCAGTTAGAAACAGCTTCCTGTAAACCCTCCTGTGAATGTGGGGAGCAGCATCAACACAGTGAGAAGCTGAACATTTGTTGCAATTTGGAATTTGGGGCAAAGAGGGAAGGAGGCGGTTGAATTTCTAACTTTATAACTTGTAGTAGTTTACGTAAGCTTGAGGCAGTAAGTCTTTAAAATTTGATTGAATGTTCTGTCGCTTGGTGCAATGTTAAAAGCGTAAAAATTTTAAAAAGTGAGACATTAAGCAGTAATTCCACATAAATAATCTGGAGTAAGATATGGCAGAGGAGGTTGTGCGTCTGCACTGCAGTATGTGGGAGCTTGGTGGGCAGTGAGATTGTCCCGAGCGAGTGAACAAGTCTGCAGTAGGTGTGTCTGCCCCGACTCTCTCTGGCACAGAGACATTGAGCTGGAGAGAAAGTTGGAGACACTCAGGCATATAAGGGAGGGAGAGAGAAGAGTATCTGGATAGTTGACTGCAATCCTTGGTCAATCCTGATAGAGAGGTGTTCAGGATCAGAGCAAGGTTGCTGTGACTGATAGTATACAAAGTAAGAGGAATACGGAGGCATTGTGGCGGAGGGTGGGGGGGGGGAGGGGGGAGGTTGTGGTGAGGTGGGGGTGGTGGGAGAGAGTGAGAGAATGAGGTTCTGCTGAAACTGATCCTATTCAACAGGTACAATGTACTTGCTGCCTCTGAAAATAAGGATCAAGACGATCATGAGGACAGCCAGAGTGGAGACAATGGTAGCTTTGAGCTGAAGACCATCCAAAGTGGGGACAGGGAGGAAGGGAAGGCAATGTGGCAGTTGCTGGAGATGCAATAATTATTGGAATAGACACTATGCTGTCTGACTTGTACCAGGGTGATGGACAACTTCAACTGACTTGAAAAGATATTGGAGAGGGAGGGGGGGATGGACCCAATTATTTTGATCCACGTTGGTTTCAACCACATTGGAAAATGAAGGCAGAAGGTCCTGTTTGGAGAATACCAGGTGCTATGAGTTAAATTAAAGAGCATGACCTCAAGGGCAATAATTTCTGGCTCATTAGTTGAGCCACATTGATTTGTGTGATGTCCGGTAGAGGCAAAGGCGGGAAAGGTCTCGGTAAAGGGGGTGCGAAACGGCACCGGAAAGTCCTCCGAGATAATATCCAGGGAATCACTAAACCTGCCATTCGCCGCCTCGCTCGTCGTGGGGGCGTTAAGCGCATCTCCGGCCTCATTTACGAGGAAACTCGCGGGGTTCTCAAGGTTTTCTTGGAAAATATCATCCGAGACTCGGTCACCTACACGGAACACGCTAAACGCAAGACCGTTACCGCCATGGATGTGGTCTATGCCCTGAAACGCCAAGGCCGAACTCTGTATGGGTTCGGTGGTTGAGAACTTAACAAAAACATTAGTGCATGGAATGTGGATATCGCTTGCAAGGCCAGCATTTGTTACCCATTCCTCATTGTTGAGCTGCCCTCTTGATGCACTTAGTTCCATGTGCTGTTAGTAAGAGAGCTCCAGGATTTTGACCCAGTGACAGTGAAGGAACAACGATATAGTTCCAAGTCAGAATGCTGTGTTGTGTGGGAAGGGAACTAGCAGGTTGTGGTGTTCGCATGCATCAGCTGCCCTTGTCCTTCTAGGTGGTAGAGGTCATGGGTTTGGAAGGTGCTGTCGAAGGAGCCTTGGTGAGTTGCTGCAGTGTATCTTGTAGATGGTGCATGCTGCTGCCACTGTGCGTCAGTGGTGGAGGGAGTGAATGCTTAATGTGGTGGATAGATGGCTATCAAGTCAGTTGCTTTGCCCTGGATGGTTTAAAACTTCCTGAGTGTTGTTGGAGCTGCACTCATCCAGGCAAGTGGAGAATATTCCATCACACTCCTGACTTGTGCTTTGTAGATGGTGGACAGGATTTGGGGAGTTGGGGAGTCAGTTACTCTTCACAGAATTCCCAGCCTTGGAACCGCTTTGTAGCCACAGTATTTATATTGTCACAACTGGTCCCCAAACGAGGTCAATTTGATAAATTCATGGATGAGATCCCCAATTTGTTACAACTGGGATGGGACCCCAATTTTGTTATGTTCCCGGGTACGGAGTAATGAGCTGGCTCCCCTTCTTCATTCAACCCCCTCGGTTGGTCGCAACTTGGATAATTTAAAAATCCTTTCCCTGTGGATACCTTTTCCCAGTCCAAATATATTTACTTTTATTAAGGAGTCAATTTCACCAGGCTTTTTTGAGTCAAAGAAAGAGTAAGTTTATTAGCTACTAAAACTTGAGAAAAATAATGAAAATGCAACAATATACACATAGATCAGAAATGAGAAGAGTCCAAATAAAAGTTAAAAAATATATATACAAATCAGTCCTTTGCTTGTCTGTGATGCTTAGATGGTGGTACGTTGCAGTTGTTAAGTTGGGTGATTCTGATAAAGCTGACCTTGGCAGACTTGCAATTAGTTGGAGACATTTAGTTCTTCAGGGTAGCTGAAGAGGCTGTCCTATTTCCTTTTTGATTGTGGCTTCTGCTGAGCCTTACCTGCAGCAACAGGGAGAGAGAGAGAGAGAGGGAGACTTCACCTGAAAACTGCAGGGTAACTGGTTGCTGTTTCTCTTCTTGTTTTTGTCACTCTCACAGCACACCAGCACACATTGCACTACTCTGCAGCTAGCTTTTT
This sequence comes from Cetorhinus maximus, assembly GCF_964194155.1. Lineage (NCBI taxonomy): Eukaryota > Metazoa > Chordata > Chondrichthyes > Lamniformes > Cetorhinidae > Cetorhinus > Cetorhinus maximus. Next base: position 27,062,787 of record NC_135899.1, on the reverse strand, counting down.
AACCCATTTTTCCCTCTGTATTCCAGGAGAGAAAATAGTCATGTCTTGCATTCATCTCAGAACTATCAACACATTCTGAGATGTAAATCAACAGGTGTTGGATTTTTGGGTGACTGCTAAGGCATCTAAGTCAGTCTTTTGTCTCTGCAACCATAGGAGATTAAAGTTCTGTCCTTTGCATCTTTCTTATTTCCCTTGAAGAAGGCCATGACACCTTTCCAGGTGTGACATTCAATGTTCTCTCAGGACCAGTCGGTCAACTATAATCCACATAGGAATTTTCCAGGAAGCAGTCCCTTTACATTATCAAACATCTTTTGCTCAGTGTCTTTGCTTATGTTTCTTTTAAAAATCACTGGTTTCCTTAAAAAGTTTGATATGCCTGAAGTAATTTTTGGCTGTAATACACTTTTTGTGACAATATAGCTGGTCCAGTTCAGTTTCTGGTCAATAGTAACCCCCAGGATCAAGGGGAGATGGTTGGATACTCTCTTGTTGAAGATGGCTATTGCCTGGCACTTGCAAATGTCACTTGTCATTATCAGCCCAAGCCTGAATGTTGTCCAGTTCTTGCTGCAAATGGATACGAACTGCTTTGGTATCTGAGCAGTCGTGAATATGTTACTAAACATTGTGCAATCATCAGCAAACATCCCCACTTCTGACTTTATGATGGAGGGAAGGTTATTGATTAAGCAACTGAAGACCAGGTGGGCCTTGGATACTATCCTGAGGAACTCCTGCAGTGATATCCTGGGATGAAGATGTTATTCCACTTCAGATCAAGTTCTCATTGAATGCTGTTATTGTTACAATGTAAGAATTAATATGGGTACACGAAAGGAATCGTATTCCGGCTTGTTTTTTTTTCAAATTATTCATGAGTGTCACTGGCAAGGCAAACATTTATTGACCATCACTAATTGCCCTTGAGAAGGTGGTGATGAGCTGCCTTCTTGAACTGTTGCAGTCCCTACGGTGTAGGTACACCCACAGTGCTGTTGGGGAGGGAGATTCAGGTTTTGGCCCAGCGACAGGAAAGGAACGGCGATATATTTCCAAGTCAGGATGGTGAGTGGCTTGGATGAGAACTTTCAGGTGGTGGGTGTTTCTATCCAACTGCTGACCTGGCCCTTCTATGTAGTAGAGGTCACAGGATCTGGTTATATTTCCAGGACCAACGCAAAGCTGGTTTGTGCACAGGAATGGTCAGGTTGGCAGCTCAGCTCCCAGTCAGAAGGATATGGAGCTCAAAATGGGAAATCAAGAGGCTCCACATCTCAATGCTGAGGGACTGCTTTACTTGAAGGGGTGATGTCCTCATTCAACAGTGTAAGCCAAGGTCCCTCTTTCCTCCTCCTTCCCAGTACAGTACATCAGGAAGTTAAAGATGCTATTACACCATTCCCCCCTGAAGTTATGTATAACCATTATAAAATATTGGTAGCTGGAGCATTGTGTCCAATTCTGGGAACTGCACTTCAGGAGAACGTGAAGGATTTGATAAGTATACAGAAGAGATTGCCAAAAAAAACTCATCCAGCGATGAGTTTATTACAGTTACATGGAGAGGCTTGAGAAGCTGGGGCAGTTCTCCCTCGCGCAAGAAGCCTAAAAGGAGATTGGATCAAGGCGCTGTGTCATGAAAGGTAAATCAACAGAAACTGTATCCAATCAATGGCTGAAGAATCAATAATCAGAGGGCCCCACATGATTGGCAAAAGAAAGAGAAAGAGAGGCAAAGTGAGGGGGAGCGTGGTGGTGGCGAGAGGGAGGGTGAAAGAAAGGGAGAGAGGGAGGGAAGGACAACATGAGGAACCAAACTGGGCCAGAGCTCTGTTCACTGTTCATGTCCCATTTAAACCTTAAAATGAAAACAGAAATAAAGTTTGTCTGTATTTGCAACGTGAAATACTAAAGGACATTTAAGTCAATTAACCTGGGAGAGGTGGAACAAAACTAAAAATTACTGGAAAAACTCAGCAGGTCTGACAACACCTGTGGAGAGAAAGACAGAGTTAACGTTTCGGGTCCATATGACTCCTCTTCAGAACTAAAGAGAAATAGAAATGTGATAAAATATGTACTGTTAAAGGGCGTGGGATAGGTGAAGCTGGATAGAAGGCCAATGATAGGTGGAGGCAAAAGATGTCATGAACAAAAGGTCAAAGGGGTGTTGATGGTCGTGATACTGGCTAAAGGAGGTGTTAAAGGTGACATTAAGAGTAGAAAGCAGGATAAGCAAGTGATAGATGGCCCTAATGGAGGTGGGGTGGGGGGAGGGGATGGTGTGGGAGAAAATATCAAAATAGGCTAAAAGGTGGGGATAAAACAACGAATGGAAATGAATTTTTAAAATAATAATAGAAATAGGTGAGAAAAAATATATGTATATATAAAATTAAAAAATAAATATTTGGAAAAAACGGATAAGAAAGGGGTGAAGATGGAAGAGAGAGTTCATGATCTGAAGTTGTTGAACTCAATGTTAAACCCGCAAGGCTGTAGAGTGCCTAATCAGAAGATGAGATGCTGTTCCTCCAGTTTGCGTTGAGCTTCACTGGAACATTGCAGCAGGCCAAGGACGGACATGTGGGCATGAGAGCAGGGTGGTGTGTTGAAATGGCAAGCGACAGGAAGGTCTGGGTGATGCTTGCGGACAGACTGAAGGTGTTCTGCAAAGCAGTCACCCAGTCTGCGTTTGGTCTTTCCAAATAAAGGGTGTGGCTATGGGTACCCGCATGGGCCCCAGTTATGCCTGTCTCTTTATGGGGTATGTGGAACATTCCATGTTCCAGTCCTACTCAGGCCCCCTCCCACAGCTCTTTCTCTGGTACATCGATGACTGTTTCAGTGTAGCTTCATGCTCTCGTCTGGACCTGGAAAAATTTATTAATTTTGCTTCCAATCTCCACCCCTCCATCATTTTCACATGGTCCATCACTGACACTTCTCTTCCCTTCCTTGACCTTTCTGTCTCAATTTCTGGTGATAGACTGTCCACCAATATTCATTACAAGCCCACCAACTCCCACAGCTACCTCGACTACAACTCCTCACACCTTGCTCCCTCTAAGGACTCCATCCCATTCTCTCAGTTCCTTTGCCTCCGTCGCATCTGTTCTGATGATGCCACTTTCCAAAACAGTGGTTCTGACATGTCTTCCTTCTTCCTTAACCGAGGTTCCCCACCCATGGTGGTTGACAGAGCCCTCAACTGTGTCCGACCCATCTCCCGTGCCTCTGCCCTCACACCTTCCTCCCCATCCCAGAACCATGATAGGGTCCCTCTTGTCCTCACTTTTCACCCCACCAGCCTCCACATTCAAAGGATAATTCTCCACCATTTCCACCAACTCCAGCATGATGCCACCACCAAACACATGTTCCCTTCAACCCCACCCCTTTCAGCATTCCGCAGGGATCGTTCCCTCCGGGACACCCTGGTCCACTCCTCCATCACTCCCTACACCTCAAACCCCTCCCATGGCACCTTCCTGTGCAACCGCAGAAGGTGCAACACCTGCCCCTTTACTTCCCCCCTCCTCACTGTCCAAGGGCCCAAACACTCCTTTCAAGTGAAGCAGCATTTCACTTCCACTTCCCTCAATTTAGTCTACTGCATTCGCTGCTCCCAATGAGGTTTCCTCTACATTGGAGAGACCAAACGCAGACTGGGTAACCGCTTTGCAGAACACCTTCAGTTCTGTCTGCAAGAATGACCCAGACCTCCCTGTTGCTTGCCATTTCAACACTCCACCCTGCTCTCATGCCCACATGTCCATCCTTGGCCTGCTGCAATGTTCCAGTGAAGCTCAACGCAAACTGGAGGAACAGCACCTCATCTTCCGACTAGGCACTTTACAGCCTTCCGGACTTATCACTGAGTTCAACAACTTCAGATCATGAACTCTCTCCCCCATCCTCACCCCTTTTTTATCCTCTTTTTTCAAATATATATTTTTTAATTTTTGTGTATATATATTTTTCCCCATCTATTTCTATTATTATTTTTAAACATTTCCATTCATTGTTTTATCCCCACATTTTAGCCTAATTTGATCTTTGCTCCCAAACCGTCCCCTCACCCCACCCCTACTTGGGCCATCTGTCACTTGCTCATCCTGCTTTCAACTCTTAATGTCACCATTTGCGCATCCTTTAGCTAATGTCACCACCATCAACACCCCTTCGACCTTTTCTTTATGACAACTTTTGCAATCTCTCCTATGCCTCCACCTATCACTGGCCTTCTATCCAGCTTCACCTATCCCACCCCCCTTACACAGTATATATTTCACCACATTTCTACTTCTCTTTAGTTCTGAAGAGTCATACGGACTCGAAACGTTAACTCTGTCTTTCTTTCCACAGACGCTGTCAGACCTGCTGAGTTTTTCCAGCAATTTTTGTTTTTGTTTCAGATTTCCAGCATCCGCATTTTTTTGCTTTTATCTGGGCAAGGTGGATATGTGTTGTCATTCATTCCCTCCGGACCTCCCCAACCATCAGGTCTCAGGGTTAAGATGGTTTTATAGAACCAATAACTGCAGGGTAAAGAATTGTTTCTTTTAAAAATAAGGCATAAGTTTGGAATATTTGGATGAAGTACCATATGATAGAGTTTAACACAATTAAAACCCATGGGATTTAAAGGGACAGCGGCTGCATGGATATGAAATTGGTTATGGGATAGAAAGCTGAAAATAGTGTGGGACTGTTATGTTTTCGACCTGGAGATAGGTTATGCAGTGGTGTCACCTGTGTCTGTACTAGGAACCTGTTGGTTTTGATATACACTAATGGCTGGGATTTGAGTCTACAAAGCATCATTTCAAAGTTTACAGATGACAGAAAACACAGTGAGGGGGAGGGTAGCAGGACATACACTTGTCAACTGGGCTTACTGGAAAGAAATGCAAAACAATGCATTTTGGTGAGAAGAAACATGCGAGACTATAATAAATCCAGTTAAACCAACATGCGTCAGCAAATGAAACTCTGGTTAAGTTTTCGCTTTGTTGCTGAGCATCTTGCAAGTCAAGTTACAGATCTTCACCTTCCCATGGAAAGGAGTCACTTGGAGGGGACAGATCCCTTCAGCAAGAATCAATAGCAGGTGGTGGGGAAGAGCAGATGAGCAGAGTGTGTGCCTTAAGAGAGGCCAAGTCATCTCGTTCCAGTTCAGCCTCAAAGTTAGTGATGTCCAGCTCAGTGGAGAAGAGCATTGCGCATATTTCTGTCAGGTTCCTTTCCATTCCTGCCAAGTTACTTTCCACCTGAGTTTCCAGCGGTTCCATCAACAGTTACTCTTGTTCATTGAGGATCGCAACCCATTTCCTTAAGGAAATAGGATCAAATATATACATGGACTTTAGGATTCAACAGGATTAATAGAGATGAATTGTTTCCAGTCAAGGCAGGTGATTTTAAAAGTAGAAGCCCTTCAATATCCCTGACATTGTCCACACCAAACGATTATGAAATCAACAGATGTTGCCTTGGAGCCAATTGGCTGCCTCTCTGGTGAAAAGGTCTTGGATTCAAGACCCACTCTAGAGATCTGAGCAGATAATCAATGTCAACATCTTCTGTGTAGTACTGAAGGAACGCCACACAGTCAGAGGGGCAGTAGTGCACTGTAGGAAGGGCAGTGCTGAAGGAGTGCTCCACGGTCAGAGGTACCAGGGGTAAGGACAGCAGATTTCCTTCCCTAAAGGGGCATTAGTGAACCAGATGGGTTTTTATGACAATTGATGATAGTCATCATGGTCACCATCACTGAGACTTGCTTTTATATACCGGATTTAGGAACTGAATTCAAAATCCACCAGCTGTTGTGGTGGGATTTGAACCCATGAGCCCAAGATATTAACCTGGGTCTCTTGATTACTAGTCTAGTGACATTACCACTCTGCCACCTTCTCCTCCCAAAACTGTGCAACAGACAGAGACCACCCATGAACCCTCACCACACCCCTCCACCCTCCTCCCCACAACCCGCGCACCTTATTGTAGGACACAATGCAGGAGCGGTAGAAATTACAGTCACAATCCATCAGGACAGGGTCAACAAATATCCCGGGACAAAGGGAACAGGTCAGGGATTCTCCATAACTCCTATTCTCTGGGCTGCAAGCCATGACACAAACAATGATGAGACTGGACAGTTAGTAATATTAGCTCAACAGCTCTTCCCTTCTTTATTACCAAACTGTGCGCTCACAGCAGAGGAATGAACCAGGTGAATTTATTCCATATCAATGTGTTTTACCCTGCTGAAAAGTTGATTTGCATGGTAAAGTAGATCAGGAAATACAGCTCTAATGATGATTGACTGATATAGCTGCCAATCAACCCAATCTCTCCAGCACAGAACCCACACCTATAGTGATCCCTCCCTGGGATACAATTGCACCTGACCAACGAAAATGCTATTGTGATGTTCAGTTGAGGATTTGATTCTGCTGATGATTGACTCCTTATTGCATATGGACATGGGCCGCTTCAGCATCTGAAGAGTTGTACAATGATCAGCTAACATTCCCACTTCTGACCTTATGAAGGAAGGAAGGTCATTGATGATGCAGCGAAAGATGGTTGGGCCTAGGACACAATACACTGAGGAACTCCTGCAGTGATGTCCTGGAGCTGAGATGACTGACCTCCAACAACCACAACCATCTTCCTTTGTGCTAGGTATGACTCCAACCTGTGGGGAATTTTATCCCTAATCGCTAAAGACTTCAAATTGCAAGGGTTGCTTTCTTCCATACTCAGTCAACTGAAGCCTTGATGCTAAGGGCGTTCAATCTCTCTTCACCTCTGGAGTTCAGCTCTTTTTTTTCCCCATGTTTGGTCCAAGCTTGTATTGAGGTCAGGAGCTGAGTGGCCCTGGCAGAGCCAAAACTGAACATCAGTGATCAGGTTATTGCCTTGTAAGTGCCATTTAATAGCATTGTCAATGACCCCTTCCATCACTTTACTGATTATGGAGAGTAAACTAATGGGGTGGTAATTGGCCAGGTTGGATTTGTTGACAGAACACACCTGGGCAATTTTCGATGTTGTTGGATAGATGCTGGTGTTGTAGCTGTACTAGAAGAGCTTGGCTAGAGGTACAACAAGTTGTTGTAGAGCAGACATCTTCAGCATTATTACAGAAGGCTGTCAGTGTTGAGAGCCTTTGCAGTATCCAGTGCCTTCAGCCATTCCTTGATATCAGCTGGAATTGGCTGAAGACTGGCACCTGTGTTGCTGGAGGCCTTGGGAGCAGGCCAAGATGGATCATCCACTTGGCACTTCTGGCTGAAGATGCTTGCAATGTTTCAGCCTCATCTTTTGCACTGATGTTCTGGGTTCAGCCGTCATGGAGGATCAGGATATTTCAGGAATCTGCCCCTCTGGTTGGCTGTTTAAATGTCCACCACCATTCATGACTAGATGGGGCAGGAGTGCAGAGCTATGACCTGGACCTTTTGGTTGTGTGGTCACTTAGCTCTGTCTACCGCATTCTGCTTTCACTGTTTGGAATATGAGTATGCCTGTGTAGGAGCTTCACCATGTTAACACCTCACATTTAGGTATGCCTGGTGCTGCCTGTGGCATCCCCTCCTGTACTCTTCATTGAACCGAGGTTTGCCCCCTGGCTTGATGGTAATGGAAGTCTTAGGGAGATTGACAGCCCATGAGGTTGCAGATTTTGTTGAATACCATTGTGCTTCTTCTGGTGGCCCACAGTGTCTCATGGATGCCTAGTTTTGATCTCTTCCAAGTTTATCCACCTAGCATGATGGTGATGCTACACAACATGATGGAATTTGAAAACAGCACTTCATCTCCACAAGGACTGTGTGACCATCATTCCTACCAATACCGTCATGGAAAGGTTCGTCTGAAACAGGTAGATTGGTGATCAAGTAGGTTTTTCCCTCTTGTTTCTTCCCTCACAACCTGCCACAGGCCCAGTCTAGCAGCTATATCCTTTGGGGTCGGCTATCTCGGTCTGCAGTGGTGCTACCAAGCCACTCTTGGTGATGGATGTCGAATTTCCACACCTGAAGTGGACCCTGAGCCCTTGCAACCCTCAGTGTTTCTTCCAATTGGTATTAAACATGGAGGAGCACTGATTCATCAGCTGAACAGAAGGGGCAGTAAATGGCAAAAAGCAGGAGGGTTGTCTGTCCATGTTTGACCTGATGCTGTGAGACTTTATGGGGTCTGGATTCAATGTTGAGGAGTCCCAGGGCAACTCCCCCCAACTGTATAGCATTGTGTCGTCACGCCTGATGTGTCTGACCTGCTGGTGAGACAGGACATATCCAGTGAAGGTGATGGTGGTGCCTGAGATTGTCTTTAAGATATGATTCATTGAGTTTAACTGTGGCAATTTTTTTCTAATTTTTCTGCAAAATTGACCACTCAGCATCAGTAATAACCTTCCCTTTTCCTTCTCTCTTCTCTCCCTTAAGCCCCTAGTCATCAAGTGGCTCTGGATTTTTTTTTAGCCCAACCCTATTTCCTTAAGGAAACCCATTGGCTCTAAGCCATCACTATTGCTTCCTTGAATACTTCCCATTGTTCTGGCACTGATTTACTTTCAACTATCTGCTTCCAGTCCACTTTGGCTAAATCATAATAAAATTAGCTTGTCCCAGTTGAGAACTTTGATTCCTGGCCTCTCTTGGTCGCTTTCCATAACTACCCTAAGTCTAACTCCATTATGATCACTTCCACTTCCACTCTCCTGCCCAGATTCATGTCCTGAGACAAAGTCCAGAACTGTCCCATCTTATATTGGGTTTGCATGTCGAGGCTGAAAACATTCTCCTGAATGCATTTTACGAATTTTGCTCCATTTCTGCCTTTCACGCTAATTCCATCCCGATTAATGTTAATGTTAGGGTGGTTGAAATCCCCCACTATTAATGCCCTACTGTTTTTGCATTTCTCAGAGATTTGCCGAAATATTTGCTCTTCTATCTCCCACTTACTGCTTGGGGGAGGTCTATCGCACAACCCCAGCAGTGAAATTGTCCCTTTTTCATTCCTCAGGCCAACCCACATGGCCTGATTTGGTGAACCTTTTAGCACGTTATCGTCATCTCAGACATAATTGTTTCATTTATCAACATCGCTACCCTACATCCTTTTCCACAGCCCTTTCTATCTTGTCTAAAAACTCTGTAACCAAGAATGTCGACCTGCCATTCCTGCCCTATCTTTAGGGGCTGTATTAGCTTAAGCACTGTGTTATTTTGAGAGGATGTATTAGTTTGAGGTGCTGACATAGTTTCAGGTATTGTATTAGCCTGAGGCCTCACTGAATTACCACGTTATTCCCTTCCATGGAATATTGTGTACAGCTAAATCAGATAGCATCACAGCAAACTCTCAAAGGTCGGGCATCACCGGGACTATTTGTCATTGTAGAATTAGTTGGAGGGCTGTATTAGTTTGAGGATCCACTGACAAAAAATCTCCACCTGATTTATTTAACTGAACGACCACAGTTAAAGAGGGCAGCCACATCCCAGAGCGTAGTAGAGCAGCTCTGAGAGGGCAGTTCAGATTTGTCATGTAATTACTGAATGGACACGGCAGAGTAAAGTGATCACTGAAACAATGTGAGATCTAGAGATGGATCTGATCGTGTTTGATCTGGGAGAATACAGCTTCCAATTTTCATTAGCTAATTAAAGTGGTCAAAATTGGTCAGTCGTTAGGGTTCTTTAATTCAACCACAACACTAAATATATTCTATCACAACAGGGATGTAACTCAGCTGTCATAATTGGTCTCCTTGTTTTTTTTTGAGAATTCAACTTTAATGTTGTTGCAACCTCAATGTCCCTGTTGGGATCCCACTGGGTATAAATTAAAGAATCTGTGTATGTTATCAACTCAAGGTTTAATACAGACTGATTGCCTGCAGTACGAAGGGGCAGATCACTTCATACTGACAAGTATGGAAACTTTTCACAGTGTAAGGAAAATATACTATATGATTCTTGCCATCATTGGTGTACCTGGTAAGTGAGTATGACCTTAGATGTGGTGTGAATCTGTCTGGGTCTGTGTGTGTGTCTGTGTTCGCTGGTCTGGTTTTAATCTGTCACTGATAATGTTACATACTAATCCAGTTGTCACCATTATACAGGTCAGCAATATCATTTTGTTAAGTCAAATGCCCTGAATGACCACCTTGGCTTTATTCTATTACATCAGCTGAAAATAAACTTCTTTGTCACCCACAACCTCCCTGCATTATCAAGTGATTCCCTTTAATGGAATATTAAGCAGAGCTGAATCAGATACCAGTGAAGGTAATTCTAAGAGGGAAGCTAACACCAGGTGTCTCTGTCACTGCAGAATTGTACTGACTGCGAGTCACTAACTGGAGTTGAACAAGCTGGTTCTATTTTTAAATCATCATTTTGGGTGACCGATCTCTGAAATCCATGGAGTTGTCCCCATGCTTCATGAATGGAATCGATGTCCATGGAGAATATTTTTGCTGTTGGTTGGCGTTTGAGAATTAGTGTAAAAAAGTTGAATGTATTGATATTTATCCATTTCCACTTGAACTGCACCAACAGAAACAGATGTTAACTATTTACTAACAGGTAAACAGTGGGACAGGATTGTTGCTGCAGTTAAATTCTCTTGTTAAAGATTTATTCTTACTCTAGGTGTATCGATTTATTTATTTGTTTTTCTGCTGATTAATTCCTTTCCCCCATCATGGTCCTGAGAATCTATGGGTGATGAGTGATCTGTCTATTGCAGGGCCTGAATGTTGGGCCATGCTTATTGAATTGCTCACTGCTGTAACCGATTAATATTTGATGGAGCAGTAATTATCTATGATTGAGAGTCTTGACATCTTACCCATATCGATCTCAGACCTCAATTCTCAAACACAGCAAAAATATTCTCCATGGACATCGATTCCATTCGTGAAGCATGGGGACAACTCCATGCATTTCAGAGGTCAGTCATCTAAATGATGATTTAAAAATAGAACCAGCTTGTTCAACTCCGGTTAGTGACCCACACTCAGTACAATTCTACAGTGACAGATACGCCCAATGTTGACTTCCCTCTTAGAATTACCTTCGCTGGCATCTGATTCAGCTCTGCTTCATATTCCATTGAAGGGAATTACTTGATAAAGCAGGGAGGCTGTGGGTGACAAAGAAGTTTATTTTCAGCTGATGTAATAGAATAAAACCGAGGTGGTCATTCAGGGCATTTGACTTAACAAAATGATATTGCTGATCTGTATAGTTGTGACAACTAGATCAGTATGTAACATTATCAGTGACAGATTAAAACCAGACCAGTGAGCACACACATACACACACACACACATGCACACACACACAGACACATTCCATTGAGAATATTTTTGCTGTTAGTTGGTGTTTGAGAATTAAGGCCTGAGGTTGATGTGGATTCGATGTCAAGACTCTCAGTCATAGATAATTACTGCTCCACCAAATATTAATCAGTGAAGTGTGTCCCTTCAAGTGACGGCACAAAGAACACAGAGTTTTCATGAAATAGAGATTAATCCAAGGACAACAAATACATATGTGACTAAACTGTAAATAATGAAATAAATAGTGCACTGCTTCAATAGAATAAACATTTCAATATCTGCAATGTTATTAGGGAACTGATGACTGTGATTAATTAATACTCAGATTATATAGAATTGACTTGAATTTGCAGCAAAAATGCAGATAATTTGGCCCAACTGGTTTCTGTTGGTGTTTATGCTCCACATGAGCCTACTCCCATCCCTCTTCAACTGATTCCATCAGCGTAATGTTCTACTGCTTTCTACGTCATGCCCTTGCCTAGCTTATCCTTCAATAAATCTGTGCTTCACTCAGTTTATCTACTCCAAGTTGTAGTGAGTTCCACATTCTAAGCATTCTCTGATTAAAGATGTTTCTCCTGTATGTTTTCTTGGATTTATTACTGACAATCTAACCTTGATGACAATAATTTTCGAGCCCACACCAGCTGGAAATATCTTCTCTATGTCGACACTATCAAACCCCTTCGTAAAATTACATCCTTTATTAGGCATTTTCTTTTCTGAAGAAAAGAACCCAACTCTTTCCAGATAATTATAACTGCTCATTCCTGATTGCAATTTTGTGGAACAATTTGCATCTTCTTACATTCCTAGAAACCCTTTTCGTAATATGAAGTCCAAAATTGTGTACAGTATGTTAATTGCTCTATATAAGTTTAATATAACCTCCCTGATTTTCAATTCTATTCCTTTAAAATAAGAAACTCAGTGCTTTGTTTACTTTTCTATGAACTTGTTAAGCTGCATTGTGACTTTGAATGGTTTGTGAATCTCTACTTGTGGAACTCTTTGTTCCTTTGATTACTTTCCCAATTATCTCACCCTTACTACCATAAATGTTCAAATTGTTTGATAAATGTATTCAATTATGAGTTGTCACTTTAGCTCTGCACCTCACAGATCTATCTCCCTCACCTTTTCAGGCTCTGTTTCCTCATCCATTCCTTCATGCAGCTCCCACTGCCCAACAACATGCATGAATTTCTTCATTCTGATGTCTGTGCTAGATGTCCACTTATATTTCTGCCCATGTCTCTCCCCACTTTAAAGCCCAAAGACCATTAAGCTTGAGCTATGAAACAGGTCAAATCAGAGGCCACCAGCCTCACTACAATATTGAAGCAGATGGGCTATTCACCCTCTGACCCACCTTTGTTAAACCCAAAAGTGGTGGTGGATGTAGTTTGGGGTCAGGTTGTTGATGTGATTTTTTTAACCTCTGACCTGACCCAACCTTTCCAACGTGCAAAATCTTTGTTCAGTAATTTTCATTCTCTTTTATCCCTTACAGTTAATTTAGTGGTGATTGTGATCCTGTCCCGGGGAAAGTGCAGCCTCTCCACCTGCACCGCTCGCTACTTGGTGGCCATGGCAATGGCAGATCTACTGGTCATTATCACTGGGGTCATACTGTGGCGGATAAGTTCTTATTATTTCCCTGTATCTTTCCTGAACATCACCCCTGTGTGCAGTGTTAACATTGTCCTATTTTATGCAGCAACAGAATGTTCTGTCTGGTTCACTGTCACTTTCTCCTTTGATCGATTTGTGGCCATTTGTTGCCGGAAGCTGAAAACAAAATATTGCACCGAGAAAACTGTGGCTGTGGTTCTGTCAACAAACTGCATTCTGATCTGTTTAAAAAACATTCCCTTCTACTTTACATCTGAACCTGGAGAGATAATTGACAACGTACCCTGGTACTGTATTGCAAAGGCTAGCTATCATACTGATCCATCTTGGGTGGCATTTGACTGGTTTGATAAGATTTTGACCCCATTGCTCCCATATGTTTTAATTCTGTTGCTCAACGCCCTGACAGTCAGGTACATTTTAGTGACCAGCCGAGTCCGTAAGGGACTGAGGGGTCAGAACAAGGGAGAGAATCGCTGTGACCACGAGATGGAGAGCAGAAGGAAGTCTATGATTTTACTCTTCACCATATCCGGCAGCTTCATACTCCTGTGGCTTTTGTATGTTATAGACTTCTTTTATTACAATATTACAGGAATTAGTCCTGAATACGACAATGATTCTCTATATATTTCAGAAGTTGCAGTTATGTTGCTGAGTTTAAATTGCTGTACAAACGCATTTATTTATGGTGTGACTCAGTCCAAGTTCAGGGAGCAGTTCAAGAGCGCAGTGAAATATCCGGTTACATCAATTATTCAATTCATGAATAAACAAAACAACTGAGAGTCGTCCAGAGATATGGAGGGATGTAGAGCTGGAGGAGGTTACAGAGGTAGGGAAGAGTATAGGGGCTGGAGGAGGTTACAGAGATAGGGAGTGGTGCAGAGGCTTGAGGAGGTTTTTTTTTATTCATTCATGGGATGTGGGCATCACTCGCTAAGCCAGAATTGTTTGCCCATCACTAGCTGTCCTTGGAAAGGTGGTGGTGAGCTGCCTTCTTGAACCGCTGCAGTCTATGTAGTGTAGGTACACCCACAGTGCTGTTAGGGAGAGAGTTCCAGAATTTTGACCCAGTGAAACTGAAGCAATGGCGATATATTTCCAAGTCAGGATGGTGAGTGGCTTGGAAAGGAACTTCCAGGTGGTGCTGTTCCCATCTATCTGCCCTTGTCCTTCTAGATGGTGGTGGTCATGGGTTTGGAAGGTGCGATCTAAGGAGCCTTGGTGATTTCCTGCAGTGCATCTTGTAGATGGCAAACACTGCTGCTACTGTTCATCGGTTGTGGAGGGAGTGAATGTTTGTGGATGGGGTGCCAATCAAACAGCTGCTTTTCCTTGGATGGTGTCAAGCTTCTTGAGTGCTGTGGGAGCTGCACTCATCCACGCAAGTGGAGAATATTCCATCACACTCCTGCCTTGTGCCTTGCAAATGGTGGTCAGGCTTTGGGGAGTCAGGAGTTGAGATACTTTCCGCAGGATTCCTAACCTCTGGCCTGCTCTTGTAGCCACAGTATTTATATGGCTGGTCCAGTTTAGTTCCTGATCAATGGTAAGCCCCAGGATGTTGATACTGGGGGATTCAGCCATGGTAATTGGGGTAACTGGGCTTTGGTCCCTCCGTTCTGTCAGTCGGAGGTCATGTGGTGTACTGCAGGGGCCCCAACCAGTGAGCTTGTAGTGTGGATAAGCTGGGGGGGCAGGATGGGGGCGTGGGGCTTCCTGATGCAAGCCCTGATTGAGTGTGAAAGCACCTGTAAATCAATCTGTAATAAAGATAACTGCTTCTTGAGGAAATCTGTCTGCTCTGTCCAGCCATCACAATTGGCGACGAGGGTAAAATCAGTTCCGTCTCTGGGCCTCGGCCTTTTACTGTGAGTACATCGAATTTTTAAGTAAAAGCTACTCACCAGGCATGCCTGATAAAAGCAAAATACTGCAGATGCAGGAAGTCTGAAATAAAAACAAAAATAGCTGGAAAAATTCAGCAGGTCTGGCAGCATCTGCAGAGAGGAACACAGTTAACGTTTCGAGTCCGTATGACTCTTCACCAGACATGCCGCTCTTCAGCAGGATTGACCCTTATGGAAGACTGGGGCCGGTATGTAGAGTGCCTCGGATTTTAGATCGTAGCAAATGAGATTATCTCAGAGGAGAAGCAGAAAGCCATCCTCTTTGAGTGTATGTGGCAGTAAAACATACTGAAACCTCATTCGTAACCTGGTGGCCCAGAGCGCGCCCAATTCTCAGTCCTATAATGAATTCGTGGACCTCGTGAAAACTCACTTCCAGTCGAATTCACCCTTGGTAATGCAGCGTTTTAAATTTAATTCAAGTGTTAGGCCCCTGGGGGCATCCATCGCGACCTATGTCGTGAACCACAAGCAGTTAACAGGACACTGTGGCTTCGGGGACACATTAAACAACATCCTGGGGGACCGGTTAGTTTGCGGAGTTCAGGACGACGCCATACAGCACCGTTTACTCGCTGAGGTCGACATCAACTTTAGACATGCCATAGAAATCTCCCTCACCAGGGGGAGCACTGCGAGAGATTCACAGGCTTTGCACCACATGGAAAGTGGCGTTGTACTTCACATGGGGCAGGAACCTGCCGCCGAGCGTGATGCGAAAGCCAGACCTGCAGAATCGAAGCGCGATTCAACGTCTGCTGTGAGGAACATTAAAAAGCCTAACAGAAACGCTTCAGCAGTGACTTCAAGACGAAGTTGTTATAGATGTGGGGGTGACCACGGACCAGATACCTGTAAATTCAAAGAGGCAGGATGCCATTACTGTCATAAGAAGGGTCATGTGGTCAGAGAATACCAGACAAAGTTGAAGCAGCCTGCAAAACAGCAAATAAACCTGATAGAAATAACATGTTCAACAACGGCTGAGGCTCTGCTCCTGACGTTTATCCCTTACATAATGTGACAGCTGCAAAGACCAAACCTATTACTGTAACATCACTGGTTAATGAGAAGCCACTGAAAATGGAAGAGGACACACGTGCTTCAACCACGGAGATGGGAGAGCACACGTTCAGGCACCTTAATAAAGGAAGACAGTAAACCTGGAGTGGACAACCACTAAATTAAGGACATACACGGGAGAATCCATTCAAGTAAAGGGCATCGCCAATCTCTTACAAGCGACAGGCAGCCCAACTGCCTGTAATAATCGTGAAAGGAGAAGGACCCAGTCTTTTAGGCTGAGATTGGCTACAGAAGATCAAGCTTGACTGGTCTGAGATATTTCACCTCAAATCAGATGGAGTTCCAGAACTTCTAAGAACATATAACATGGTTTTTTGGGATGAACGAGGGGAGTTAAAAGGCATGCAGGCCAAGATACATGTGGAGCCACAGGCAACACCTCACTTCTTTAAGGCAAAGTCTTATGCATTGAAAGAAAATGTTGACACAATTTTATGCCAGTTAGAGAAGCTGGGCATTATTCAACCTGTTCAATTCTCAGAATGGGCTGCACCCATAGTTCCAGTGGTTAAGCCCGACCGCGCCATTTGTATCTGTGGAGATTATAAATTGACTGTAAATAAGGCAGCCAAAGTAGACAAGTACCCTATCCCAAGGATAGGCGACTTATGTGCCAAATTGGTTGGAGGAAAGTCCTATACGAAATTGGATATGAGCCACGCTTACCATCAACTAGAGCTGGATAGCACATCGAGGGAGTACGTAACCATTAACACACACAATCAGTACATCCGTCTACCCTTCGGGGTCTCGTCGGCATGTGTTATCTCCCAGAGAACAATGGAGAACCTTTTGCAAGGACTCCCACGAGTAATTGTATATCTAGATGATGTCCTCCTTGGATAAGAGATGAGGATCGCGTTGTTTCAGCTGCTGGGAAGCTACAGTCCGGGAAAAAGGAGCAAAAAGCAACTGAGACGTCACAGGAAACTAGTAAGTTTATTGGCTGGTAAGTGCTCAGTCTAAGGGACAGTGCCTGAAAAACCAGCTTAGTACAGGCGAGTTCAAGTAGATCTATAAGTGAAAAGAACTAAAACTTTAAAATAATAAACTGAAATTGGAAAACTTTAAAATTAAAATACAACAATAAAGATACAAAAAAGCAATGAAAATAAAGTAATTTAAACAAGTATCTAAAACACATACCTTGTAGTTCAGAAGCATATAACCTTTAGTTGTTGGTGGTACTGGCATTCAATAAACACAGGAAATTGTAGCATACATAGGAAGAAAGTAATTAAAGTAAATTAACTAAATAACTTAAGTTAGAATGGCGGGACAGGTGTTATGTTGTAGCTGTGGTATGTGGGAGCTTTTGGACATCAAGGTGATCCATGACAAACTTGTCTGCAGGAAGTATAAGCAACTTGGAGAATTCCAGATCGGGATTATTGACCTGGAAGCCGAATTGCAGACATTGCGCAACATAAGGGAGGGGGAGAAATACCTGGATGCTTTGTTCCAGAAGACAGTCACACCTTAGAAGAAGGTCATCTGTTTTGGTCAGCAGTGAAGGACTGGAGGATGTGACTGTCATTGAGGCAGGTAATGGGACCGAGTGGACAGCAGTGGAGGAGCCTCAGGCTTTGCAATTGTCAAACAGGTTTGAGGTGCTCACAACCTGTGTGAATGAAAGCGAAGTCTGCAAGGTGGATGAGCTGGCTGGCCATGGCACTGTGGTACAGGAAGTCATACAAGCAGGGGGAGCAAACAGGAATGTAGTGGTAGTAGGGGACAGTATAGTGAGGGGGATTGACATTCTTCTCTGCAGCAAAGAGCGATAGTCCAGACGGCTATGTTGCCTGCCAGGGTTCGGGGCATCTGCTCAGGGCTGGAGAGGAACTTTCAGTGTGACGGGGAGGATCCAGTTGTCGTGGTCCATGTAGGTGCCAACGAACTAGGAAAGAGGTTCTACAAAGTCAGTGGAGGGGTAGCACTGTTAATAAAAGAGGGCATTGGTGCAACAGTTAGAGATGACCTTGGTTCAGGAGATCAGGATGTAGAATCGGTTTGGGTGGAGATGAGGAATAGTAGGGGAAAAAAGTCATTAGTGGGAGTGGTCTACAAGGCCCCTAGCAGTAGCTACAGTGTTGGACAAAGTATTCAAGAGAAAATATTGTGTGCTCGTGATAAATGGATGGCAATAATCATGGGTGATTTTAATCTACTCATAAACTGGAAAAATCAGATTGGCAGTAGTAGCCTGGATGAGGAGGTCTTGGAATGCTTTTGAGATAGTCTCTTAGAGCAGCAAGTTCTGGAACCAGCCTGAGAGCAGGTTATATTAGACTTGGCATTGTGTAACGTGACAGGATTATGTAATGACCTCATAGTAAAGGCACCCCTAGGTAGCAGCAACCATAATATGATTGAATTTTACATCAGTTTGAAAGGGAGGTGAGTGGGTCTAAGACTAGTATCTTAAACTTAAATAAGGACAATTATGTGGGGATGAAAGCTGAGCTAGCTGAAGTGAATTGGGAAAATAGGCTAGACGATAGATCAATAGAAAAGCAGTGGTAGACATTTAAGGAGATATTTCTGAGTATTCAGAATAAGTACATTCCTGCTATAAAGGAAATTTCTAAGGGGAGGGCCCACCATCTGTGGTTAACTAAAGAAGTTATGGAAAGCATCAAACTTAAGGAAAAAGCATACAACTCTGCAAAGATGAGTGGCAGGACAGATGATTGCACACAATATAAAGAATGGCAGAGAATAGCTAAAAGGTTAATCTGGAGAAAGAAATTAGAGTATGGGAGGAAGCTGGCTAGAAATGTAAAAATGGATAGCAAGAGTTTCTACAGGTATTTAAAAAGGAAATGAGTAAGTAAAGTGAGTGTTGGTCCTCTAGAGAGTGACAGTGGGGAGTTAATAGTAGATAATAAGGAAATGGCAGAAGACGTGAACAAATATTTTGCTTCTGTGTTCACTATAGAGGATACAAAAAAACATTCCAGAAATAGCTGCAAATCAGGAGGTGAATGGGAGAAAGCAACTTAGTGAAATTGAAATCTCTAGGGATTTCACTGAGCAAACTGATCAAGCTGCAGGCCGGTAAATCTCCAGGTCCCGATGGCCTACATCCTAGGGTCTTAAAAGAGGTTGGCTAATGAGGTAGTCAATGTGCTGGTGTTGATTTTCCAAAATTCGCTCGATTATGGAAAGGTTCCATCAGATTGGAAAGCAGCAAAAATAACCCCTCTATTCAAGAAGGGAGGGGGGCAGAAAACAGGAAACTATAGGCCGGTTAGTTTGACATCTGTCATGGGGAAGTTATTCAAATCGATCATTAAGGAAGTTACAGCTGGGCACTTAGAAGAGCTCAAGGCAATTGGGAAGAGTCAGCAAGGTTTTGGAAAATCATGTTTAACCAATTTATTGGAGTTTTTTGAAGGAGTAACATGCACAGTGGATAAAGCGGAACCTGTAAATGTCCTGTACTTGGATTTCCAGAAGACATTTGATAAGGTGCTACATCAAAGATTATTACAGGAAATAAAAGTGCATGGTGCAGGGGGTAACATATTCACATGGATAGAAGATTGGCTGGCTAGCAGAAAGCAAAGACTATGCATTATCTGATTGGCAGGATGTGACAAATGGAGTCCCGCAGGGGTCTGTACTGGGGCCTCAACTTTTTAAAATTTACATCAATGGCTTAGATGAGGGGAGTGAAAACATGGTAGCTAAATTTGCAGATGACACAAAGATAAGTAGGAAAGTATGTTATGAAGAGGACATGAGGAGGTTGCAGATGGATATAGATAGGTTGAGTGAGTAGGCAAAGATCTGGCAAATGGAGTTTGATGTGGGAAAATGTAAAGTTGTTCACTTTGGCAGGAAGAACAAAAAAGCAGAGTATTACCTAAATGGAGAATGGCTGCATAATTCTGAAGTGCAGAGGAATCTAGGTGTTCTAGTACATGAGTCACAAAAAGTTAGTTTGCATGTACAGCAAGTAATTGAGAAGGCTAATGGAATGTTATCCTTTATTATGAGAGGGATTGAACATAAAAGTAAGAATGTTATGCTTCAGTTATACTGTTTATACTGGGCATTGGTGAGACTGCACCTCAAATACTGTGTGCAGTTTTGGTCTCCTTATTTGAGGAAGGATGTAAATGCATTGGAGGCAGTTCAGAGGAGGTTTACTAGGTTGGTACCTGGAATGAGTGGGTTGTCTTATGAGGAAAGGTTGGGCAGACTGGATTTGTTTACACTGGAGTTTAGAAGAGTGAGGGGTGATTTAATTGAAGTATCCAAGATCCTGACAAGGTGGACATTGAAAGGATGTTTCCTCTTGTGGGTGAGTCCGGAACTAGTGGACACTGTTTTAAAATTAGGGGTCGCCCGTTTAGGACAGAGATGAGGAGAATTTTTTTTCTCTCAGAAGGTTGTGCGACTTTGGAACGCTCTGCCTCAGAAGGTGGTGGAGGCGGGGCCTTGAATATTTTTAAGGCAGAGGTAGATAGATTCTTGTTCGGCAAGGGAATCAAAGGTTGTTGTGGGTAGATGGGAATGTGGAAATCGAAACACAAGATGATTAGCCCTGATCTTATTGAATGGCGGAGCGGGCTCGAGGGGCCGAATGGCCTACTCCTGTTCCTATTTCTTATGTTCTTATTGGGACACTACAACCCGTCGAAAGAGCTGGTATTAACATGTGACGCCTCTCCCTATGGAGTGGGAGCCGTGTTATCCCATAAAATGGATAATGGTTTAAAATCCTATAAAATGGAAAATGTGTCTGAAAGGCCCATTGGCTATGCCTCGAGAACCCTCTCCACAGCAGAGAAGGGCTATTCCCAGCTAGAAAAGGAAGGTTTATCATTGATATTTGGGGTGAATAAATTCCACCAGTACCTGTATGGTTCCCATTTCACCATTGTGTCGGACCATAAACCATGAATGGGTTTATTCGGCAAGGACTAGGCCATCTCACCAACAGCATCAGCAAGAATACAACGGTGTGCGCTGACATTATCTGTGCATGTGTATATTTTTATGTACCGTCCTGATCTACACATTGAGATGCAGATGCACTCAATTGTCTCCCGTTCCGAGACAGCATTGTGTATATTCCTGTTCCACAGGAATTAGTGCTATTATTGAATTTTTAAAAAATTCATTTATGGGATGTGGGCGTCGCTGGCTAGGCCAGCATTTAATGTCCATCCTTAGCTGTCCTTGAGAAGGTGGTGGTGAGCTGCCTTCTTGAGCCGCTGCAGTCTATGTGGTGTAGGTAAATCCACAGTGCTGATAGGGAGGGAGTTCCAGTGACAGTGAAGGAACTGCGATGTATTTCCAAGTCAGGGTGGTGAGTGGCTTGGAGGGGAACTTCCAGGTGGTAGTGTTCCCATCTATCTGCTTCTCTTGTCCTTCTAGATGGGTTTGGAAGGTGCTGTTGAAGGAGCCTTGGTGAATTCCTGCAGTGCATCTTGTAGATGGTACACACTGCTGACACTGTACACCGGTGGTGGAGAGAGTGAATATTTGTGGATGTGGTGCCAACCAAGTGGGCTGCTTTGTTCTGGACGGTGTCAAGCTTCTTTAGTGTTGTTGGAGCTGCACTCATCCAGGCAAGTGGAGATTATTCCATCACACTCCTGACTTGTGCCTTGTAGATGGTGGACAGGCTTTGCAGAGTCAGGAGGTGAGTTATTTGCCACAGGATTCTCAGCCCCTGACCTTCTCTTGTAGCCACAGTATTTATATGGCTAGTCCAGTTCAGGGTCAATGATAACCCTCAGGATGTTGGTAGTGGGGGTTTCAGTGATGGTAATGCCATTGAACATCAAGGGGCGATGGTTAGATTCTCTCTTGTTAGAGATGGTCATTGCCTGGCACTTGTGTGGCACGAATGTTATTTGCCTCTTGTCAGCCCAAGCTTGGATATTGTCCAGGTCTTGTTGCATTTGGGCATGGACTGCTTCAGTATCTGAGGAGTCGCGAATGGTGCTGAACATTGTGCAGTCATCAGTAAACATCCCAACTTCTGACCTTATGATGGCAGGAAGGTCATTGATGAAGCAGCTGAAGATGGTTGAGCCAAGGACACTAAAGAGGTAGAGAGGTGTGCAGACGTTTGAGGAGGTTATAGAGATAGGGAGATGAGGTTAGAGAGATAGGGAGGAGTGTAGGGCCTAGAGGAGGTTACAGAGATGGGGGGATGATGTTACAGAGATAGGGAGGGGGGTAAGTGCTGGAGGAAGTTACAGAGATAGGGAGCTGTGAGGGTTGGAGGAGGTTACATATATGGGAAGGAGTGTAGGGCTGGAGGAAGTTACAAAGATTGGAAGGAGTGTAAAGATTAGAGGAGGTTACTGAATTTCAGATGGCTGTATTGTTCACCATATAGATTGATTCACAGGAATGCCTCACACTAACAGCACCACAGAAGTTACTCCACCACACAAGCTGTAGCAGCTCAAGTGAAGTTAGGAATGGGCAATAAATGCAGGCCTTGCCAATGACATTCCCATCAAAAAGCCGGTCACCACCACTGCCTTCTCAAATGGAAACTGTGAGTGAACAATAACTTTCAACTTTGGTGGTGATGTTCACACATCCCAAGAATAAATCCCAGTGAGTCTGTGTTGAGACTGTTGTGTAAATGGAATTGAACAAAAAAAAGAGATCTTCATCCCCCCCTTCCCCACCTTCCCTATCGCCTTTGCACATTCCCCCCATTCCCCACCAATAAGCCCTCGCCATTCCCAATTCTATCTTCCCCCCTCCTCATTCACCCCTCCCTCAATGAAACCTCTCGATTCCTAATTCCCTCTTCCCCCTCCCCATTCTCCCTTCTCCATTTCCCCTCGTCCCACTCCCCACAGTGAGACATCACCATTGCCAATTTCAACTCCCCTTCCCCATTGAGCTCTCCCCATTCCCAATTCCATCTTCCTCCTCCCTATTCCCCCTCCCCCATTCCCAATTTCATCCCCTCCCTCCCCATTCCCCCAATGAGCTCTCCCCATTTCCAATTTCATCCTCTCCCTCCCCATTCCCCTCCTCCCTCCCCCTCTCCTTCCTCTCTTCCCCCTCCCCTCCTTCCACCTCCTCTCCCCTCCCCCTCCCTCCTCTCCCCACACTCCCCCTCCCCTTCTCTCCCCCTCTCCTTCCCCCTCTCCCTCCCCCCCTCCCATTCTCCCTTTCCCCCTCCTCACTCTCCCTCCCCCCCTCCCCACTCATCCCCTCTTCCTTTACCTTAGCATATTTCCATAGACACACAAACCAGTGAAGAGTTACCACCAGCTTGACATAACGGCTTCTCACCTGGGACTGACACAGTTGCAAATGGTTTTCTTCTGGTGAATTCCTGAGCATTCACTTGATGCTTCTCACCCAACTTGAATCTCTCCACAAGACTCCCAAAAACCACACTCAATGTTTCTTCAACTGCAGAGTAAACAATTGTGTTTCCTAAACTGAGACTTCCAATAGCACCCCCTGCTAAACTGATCACTTTACTGAGTATTATAACTAATGGTTCAGTTAACTAATGTTTCAATCGCCTTCTAGGTTTTTTTTTCTCACAGAGAGCTTAAAATTCTTGTCTTGTCTCCCTGATGCACACTGAAACCACCCTTCCCCCCACCTAACTCCTGTCTTTCCTGTGCTATGCAACAGTAAAGCTTTTAGACTTTATGTTTTTCTTCCAGAATCACTGAACTTTCAACCCCTCTTAACCTATATCTTTGAACTTCAGGTGTTGTAAAATCTCATATATCTATTTTTAAATATACAAACAAACCCAAAAGACCTGAAACCTTTTAGTCACAAGTCTATTCAGTCTCCCAGGCACCAAGGTTCCAACCACCAACCTAACTGAAACTGAAACCATTTACCTTCCTTAACAAGCAAATATATATATATTCAACTTAAAATTAGAGATAATTTTTAACAACAGGTACGATGGACTTAATCACCTCCCTGTGCTGTAAGATTCCATGATGCTTCAATTCTAGAGGAGATGATTAGGGGGAATCTCACATCCCCACTCAGGGGGGTGCTATAGGGCTTTGTGAGCTGCTTCGCTTGAATGTGGACCATCTTCTTATTTTAAATTCAACCGTTCTATTGTTCCATATGGAGCGTTATAAATTAGTCAGCTCCTGGATCCTCACTTTGTGTCTCAGCCCCAGTCCTGGAACAGCTCTGTGACTCAGTCCATCTGTCCCTGGCACGCTCTGGGGGTGGGGCTCAACGAAGAGGGAGCTCAGTCGACACACAGCAGTCCTGAACCAGCTCCATGAAACTCTGAAGAATGACCGTGCTTAATTTTGTACACAGACTGTATCTAACGAGTCTTGGGCTCATTTTAAAATGAAAGAAAGACCTTCACACACTTCCATCTTTTGAATCACAGCCTTTAGCCTGGGGCTGGGAACTTGAGAGACAAAATGCTTTTTTTATGCTGCTGTCTGCCTGTCACAGAAAGGCATGGGGAAACTTTGACATCGGAGTGTTTTGATATCTCCGAGAATATTCAGATTCGCACTCACCAGTATTTCCAAATTCCCCTCCAAGCCACACACCATCCTGACTTGGAAATATATCGCCGTTCCTTCACTGTCGCTGGGTCAAAGTCCTGGAACTCCCTCCCTAACAGCACTGTGGGTGTACCCGCAGTTCAAGAAGGCAGCTCACCACCACCTTCTCAAGGGCAGTTCGGGTCTCTCACATCCATGAAAGAATAAATAAATAAAAGCACCCTCCCTGAACTCAGGTCACCAATCCTCCGGGATTGACCTGGAATCTTTGGGAATTAAAGATCAAACAGGACGTCCCAAAGTGTTTTACAGCTAATGAAGAACTGGTGAAGTGGAGTGACTGTTGTAACGTCGGAAATGCAGCATCCGATTTCCGCACAGCAAGACCCCACAAACAGCAATGTTATAATGAGCATATACTCTCCTTTAGTGATGTTGTCTGAGGTGTAAATATTGCCAAGGACACTGGTGAGAATTACCCTGTTCTTCTTCCAATAGTGACTGTGGGATCATTTTTGGCTACCTGAGAAAGAAGAGGGACTCCATTTAAGCTGTCACCCAAAACTCTGACAGTGTAGCACTTCCTCAATATTGCCTCTTCAACTTGCAGCTCTGTTTCAGTTCTGCCTCTTCGACTGTGCAGCACATGCTCAGTTCTGACTCTCTGACTGTCCAGTTATCCCTCATGCAGTCCTTCCGACAATGCTGCACTCCCTCCGTACTGACATAAGACAGCGAAGTACTCCTTCAGCACTACCCCTCTAACTGTGCAGCACTCCAACAGTACTGACACCTTGATAGTACAGCAGTCTCTCAGCACTGTGCAATTCTCCCTCAATAAGGGCCCTGCAACTGTTTTGTGCTTCACATAAGCCTCCTCACGCTCTTTTTCATCCCATGCCATCGATGTACCCTTGTGTTCCTCTCTCCATTGTCTGCTTATCCAGCTTTGTGTTGAACGGTTCCACGATATTCATCTGAAACACTCCCTGTTGTAGCAAGTTCCATGATCTCAACACCTCTCTGAATAAAGATGTTTGCCTTGATTTCCATATGGGCCCATTACTATCTTATATTTATGCCCCCAGGTTCTGGTTTCTCCACAAGTGGAAACATCTTCTCTGTTGTCTAGCCTAACAAGCCCCTTCATAATGACGCCACCCCAGAGCCTTTTCTTTTCTAGGGAAAAGAGCTCCAACCTGCTGTGCCATGCTTGATGGATATAGCCTCTTGGTGTTGGTACCATCATAGTCAATCTTTCTCCTACCGTCTCCTGTGCCTTGTCTGTACAAAGACTTTAAGCTTCACAACCACTGAACTGAGTTTCTTGAAGTGTAGTCACTGCTGTAATGAAGAAAATTTGGCAACCAACGTGTGCACAGCACGATCCCACATGCAACAATGAGATAATGAGCAAATAAACTGATAGTTTATGAAGTGATGTTGGTTGAGGGGTAATTATTGACCATGACACCGAGGATAACCCCCCTCTACTCTTCTTCCAATAGTGCCACGGGACCTTTTATGTCCACTTGAGAGAGCAGATAGGAACACACTTTAATACCTTATACCGAAAAGATGACAAAGGTTAGCAATAAATTAAACAAAAACCTGCTAAAATGTACTAAAAGGCCCCAAGGTGCATCCCAGGAACAATTATCAAACAAATCCCAGCTCCAAGCCTCATAATGCAATCTTAAAACCAGTGACCAAAAGCTTGGTCAAGGAGGTAGGTTTTAAAAATGCCTTGAAGGAGGAGAGCAACAGGGAGAATGTAAGGAGAATTCCAGAGTTTACGGCTCAGGCACCTCAAGGCATGGCCGCCAATGGTGGATCAAGGTGGTGGGGCGGGGAGGAGTCAGGCAGTGGGGGAAAACACGAGAGGCCTGAATTGGAGAAACACAGAGATCTTGGATGATTGTAGGGGCTGGAGGAGGATACAAAGATAGGGAGGGATGTAGGGGCTGGAGGAATTTGCAGAGATAGGGAGGAGTGTATAGGTTGGAGGAGTTTGCAGAGATAGGAAGGAGTGTATAGGTTAGAGGAGGTTACAGAGATAGGGAGGGGTATAGAGGTTGGGGGAGGTTACAGAGATAGGGAGGGGCGTAGGGGCTGGTGGAGTTTGCGGAGATAGGGAGGAGTGTAGGGGCTGGAGGAGGTTATAGAGATAGGGAGGGATGTAGGGGCTGGAGGAGCTTACAGAGATAGGGAGGGGATGTAGGAGTTGGAGGGAACGAAGCAATGGAGTAATTTGAACATGAGGGTGAAGATTTAAAAATGGAGACTTTGACGAAACAGCAGTCAGTGTAAATTAATGAACATGGGAGAGAGATGGGTGAATGGGAGCAGAACTGCATCAAAAAATAAGGCAGTGGAGAGTTGGTTGAGCTGAAGGTGGAAATGGGAGCACAGTCCGATGAGTGCTGTGATGGTTGGGTCTGGAGATAACAAAGGCATGGATGAAAGTTTCAGCAGCAGTTGATCTGAGGGAGTGTGGAGACAGGTATAATTCACCCACTTGCTCACATTCAGTGATATGCACATTAACCCATTCATTAATCACACGTATATACTCACCAGCTCAGAATGCATATGGCAGGATAGTCCTGCCACTGATCAGGTTCAGTGAAAGCCCCTGAATGAATATGTTTTGAATGTTTTGAATACTTGTTTGGACTTTTTTGTTCCGTTCTGTACAGAACGATTTGCAGGGTGTGGGCACAGCTGGCAAAGAGCACCATTCATTGCCCAGGCTTAATTACCTCTTTAGACGGTGCTGTTGACAGTGGCTGATTTGGTAGTGCACTTGCTTCTGAGCCCCAAGGCTTGGGTTCAAGTCCTATGCTAGAAGTTGAGTGCAAAATGTCAAAGCTGACACACTCCAGTGCAGTACTGAGAATGTGTTCTGCTGTCTTCCAAGTAAGATGTTAAATGGAGGCACCATGTGCCTGCTTGGGTAGATTGAAAGATCCCATGGCACTATTTTGATCACGGGAGTTATCTCCAGTGCCCTGACCAAAATTTATCCCTCAATCAACATTACAAAAGACAAAAAAGATCATCATCACATTGCTGTTTGTGGGACCTTTCTGTGTCCAAATTTCCACAGCATGACAGTGATTTTTTTTCTTTCATTCATGGGATGTGGGAATCACTTGCTCCGCCAGCATTTATTACCTAATTGCCCTTGTTCAGAGGGCGTTTTTAAGAGTCAATTACATTTCTGTGGGTCTGGAGTCACATGCAGGCCAGACCAGGTCAGGATGGCAGGTTTCCTTCCTTAAAAGGCATTAGTGAACCAGATAGGCATGTATGACAACCGTTTCATGGTCATCAATAATTCCATTTTAATTCCAGATATTTGTTGAATTTAATAAAATGTGGGATTTGAACCTGGGCCCCCAGAGAATTACCCTGGGTCTCTGGATTACCAGGCCAGTGACAATACCACTACACCACCACCTCCCCATGGTTATGCTTTTACAAAGTACTTAATTGGATGTAATGCTCTTCGAGACGTACCATTGTCATGAAAAGCACTATATAAATTGCTAGTATTTCTTTGACGTTTGGGCCTTCGCTCTTGAATCCTTCTGTGAAGTTACCCCCACAGTTGCTGTTACTCGGGAGCTCCAGGATCTGGCCCTGTGATGCAGCCTTCCAGAGACGGTTACCCCTTCGAACCATCTTTCTGTCTTCACACGGGAAGTCCGGGCCACTTGCCTGAGAGAAGGAAAAACATATTTTGCTTCTTATATGTTTCAAACGAACACTTCCTTCAAAACCAAAGCAAGATGCTGGAGATAGTAAATCAAGACAGAAAGTACAGGAAATACTCAGCCATTCAGGCAGCGTCTGTGGAGAGAAAGGTCTTTGACCTGAAATACTGGGCTGGGTTTAATGGGGCGCCGCAGTCTCCGTGACCTCCCCCTCCCCACTCGGCTCACAGTTCACGGGGAGCCCACTGGCGACCCTGGCTACTGCCCCGCAGCAGTTTAACGCTAGCAGCAGTGCTGATTACTTTAAATGGAGACTTCTGTCACCTTCTTAGGTGGCGGTCCCGCCTTGGAGAGCTGCAAGCCAATCTGATTAGCCGGCAGCTCCATAGAGCCAGCAGTGCCAGCCAGGAGTGGGTGGCCACTGCTGGGACTACAGGCAGTTCCCGCCAAACTGTGGATCCCAGGTAAACCCAGTCTCAGAGGCCTTGGTAAGGGAGTGTGGGGGCCCAGGTTCGAGAGGTCAGAGGAGAGTCAAAGAGGGTGATGACCCTGATGGGTGCCTCTGATGGGTCCAGGGCCCTACCCCTCGCCTTGCCTGACACCATCCCTGGCAGCAATGTCTGCCGGGCCACCTGACTGGTGTAGGCCTCCCCTGCCATGGGTCAAATAATGGTGGAGCTGGAATGAGGGCCTCAAGTGGTCAGTAACTGGCCACTTAAAGGCCTTGAACAGTCCAAGGTTTGCTGGTCACCTGACATCCCTCACACTCCTGTTGGATTTTACTTACCCCTCTCCACCCCCCCACCCTGCCTTCAAACCCACCAGCAGGGTAACATAAAATCCAGCCTGTTAACTCACTCCAAAGATATTGCCGGAGCTGCTGAGTATTTCCATAATTTTCTCTTTTTGTTTAAAATAATTCCATTGCTGCAGTCAAATGGCCACAGGCTCCAACTGGCACTGTGGGAGGAGTCACATCCTTTTGGTTCACTCTTGTTTCCACCTTCATCCTCCTTGGTGATGATGGTCAGTCTGGCTGACCCTTGGCAGCTGCCATCTTCACGTGGGGCAATGGCAGGTAAAGACATTTAGACAAATAAACACACACACGACTGGTTTGAAAACACTGACTCTTCTCCAAGAAATAGCAGAATCGATCAGTCGGGGGGTGGGGGGGAGGGGGGGGGAGGAATGGGGAAGGGGATCTGCAGTCACATGTGGGCCAGTCCAGGTGAGGACAGTAGATTTCCTTCCCTAAATGGGCATTAGTGAACTAGATGGGTTTTTACATCAATCAGCAATGGTGTTAGGGTCATCCAGATTTTTATTGAATTCAAATTCCACCTTTTGCCATGGCAGGATTCAAACCCAGGTCCCCAGAGTATTACCCTGGGTCTCTGAATGATGAGTCCAGTGACAATATCACGATACCACTGCCTCCCCATTGATGGGGAAGCTGGATATGAGGTTGAAAGGATTAGAAATCTATCTTGATAAGATGAGATAAAGAGGGGTGGGGAGGAGGTTCATGTGGAGCATAAGCCATGGCAGGAGCCTGTTAGGCCGAATGGTCCATTTCTGTGCTGTAAATCCCATATGAAAGGGTTTACAGTGTCCTGAGGTTGTGCTGCACTTGAAGAGCAGGTTCTTTCGGGAGCCTCTGAGAAGGGAGAGGATTGGGCTGTGCCTTCAGCTGCCTGGGCTATAAGTTCTGGAATTCACTTCATAAACTCCTCTCTCTTTCTCTCTCCCTCCTCCTTTAATATCACCTTAAAATCTGGTGCTTTGGCCAAGCTTTTAGTCACTTGCCCAAACATCTCCTTATGTCATGCGATCTCATGTTTAATAATCGTTTTTGTGATGCTCCATAGAACGTGCTACTACATTAAAGGAATTAGATAACTTCAAATTAACAGAAGGATTTTCAGGAGGCCGTCATTCTCCTCAGTCTGTTCTACTATTCGATAAGAACGCTGATCTTCTGGATCAACTGGACTTTCTTGCCCTTCCCCCAAATTCCTCGATTCGGTTGGTCAGTTTTGGTAATTTGCCAGGACAGAGCGGTCAAGTCTTGTTGTTTGGTTCAGGAGAGCGGTGATTACAGCAGATTTAAAGGAGCAAGGGACAGGACATGGTGAGAGAAGAGCGTTTACAATATCAGCTAACATGGAAACTGGGAAGCGGCTCTGACCTGCCCACCCCAGCAACCGCCGGGCTGAGACCCCGGGGTTGTCGGATCCTGTGTTCGGGTCATGCGTGTCCTCCCCGCCCACCCGAGCCCCTCGACTGGGCTTGTCCCAGGACACAAACTCAATTCCAAATGGAGGGAGAGAAAGAGAACGAGAGAGAGAGAGAGAGAGAGAGAGAACCTGGGAGGCGTGGGTGGAGGGGAGGTGGAGCTAATGAAAGGGTGACAGATTCAATAAAATATCAGCAGAAATAAAATGAAACAAAGATCTGCAGATGGTGAAATCTTCTTGTGTCAATTGATTATTGCTTTTTCCTAAAAAAGCATGTTTCTTTTTGAGCAGACGTGAGGAGCTGAGAATTGAATGAGAGATGGGGGAGGAGAGAGACTGTGGCCGCCCTTTCCCCTCCCGTCCTTTAGGGAGTGCTCTGACTCTCCTCCTCCCTATCGCCCTCACCATCCGCCTTTGTTTCCCCATCACCTTCCCTCTCCCCCTCCGTCTCCCCATCCCCCTCCCCCTCCGCCTCCCCCTCCATCTCCCCATCCCCATCCCCTTCCACCACCGCTGGGGATATTTTCACACACTCAGCAATTCCTAATTTCAATCAGTTGATGGAAGTCTGGGGATAAATATTAGATTCATGAACTGGAAACACTGGAGACCAGCTCTGGGCTGCTCTCAGTTGTTTTCTTTATTAATAAATTTAATAATTGATGTAACCGGATATTTCACCGCGCTCTTGAATTGCTTCTGAACTTGGACTGAGTCACCCCATAAATAAATGCATTCGTACGGCAACTTAAATCCACAAGCATAATTCCACCTTGGTCAAATGATCAGGCATCATTGTAACTTTCGGAATTACTTCCTGTAATGCTGTAATATAAGTCTATAACATAGAAAAACCACAGGAGTATGAAGCTGCTGGACATGGTGAAGAGTAAAATCACAGACTTCCTTCTGCTCTCCATCTCTGGGTCACTGCGATTCTCTCCCTTGCTCTGACCCCTCAGTCCCTTACAGACTCGACTGGTCACTAAAATGTATGTGACTGGCAGAGTGTTGAGCAACAGAATTAATACATTTGGGAGAAATGGGGTTAAAACCTTATCAAACCAGTCAAATGCCACCCATGCAGAATCAGTATAATAGCTTGGCTTTAAATAACAGCACCAGGGAACATTGTCGATTATCTCTCCAGGTTCAAATGTAAAGTACATGGGGATGTTTTGTCAAAGAGAGCAGAATTCGACTTGATAACAGGACTGCAGCCACAGTTTTCTTGGTGCAATATTTAGTTTTTGGCTTCTGTCAACAAATGGCCACAAATTGATCAAAGGAGAAAGTGACGGTGAACCAGACAGAACATTCTCCAGCTGCATAAAGCAGGATAGAGACAACATTAAATACAGGGATGATTTCCAGGAATGATCCCGGGAAACAAGAAGACCTGATATGATACAAAACGACTGAAGTGGTAATGACCAGTAGATCTACTGTAGTCGTGGCCCCCAGGTAGCGAATGGTGCAGGTGGAGAGGCTGCACTTTCCCCGAGATAGGATCACAATGGCCACTAAATTAACTGGAAGAGAGAGAAAAGGGAAAAGAGACAGGAAATTACTAACCACACATTCTCCGTGTCTGGCTGTTGGGGTTGGATCAGATGTTAAAATTTTTAAAAATCACATCACAAACCTGAACTCAACATATAAACCCAACCACTTTCTGGTTGAACAGAGACAGGAAGTGGTTTGGGTGGTGGTGGGGGGGGGGGCGGCTGAGGGTGACGGTGGGGTGGGGAGTGAACAGTTAATCTGCTTCCATATTTGAATGAGGCCGGAAGCCGCTGATTTCACCTGCTTCACAGGTATAACATGGTCGTGCTTCCCAGACCTCCGGCCATGCAACAGCTCCCGCCCCCACAATGCATCCGACACCATTAATACACACGCCTAAGTATCTGAGATGACTGAGATTAAAGTAAATCTGATTTTTAAAAAAAACTGAAATGTTGATAACACTCAGCAGGCAAGGCAGCCCTTATGGAAAGAGAAACAGTATTACTGCTTTAGGGCAACAATACTTCATCAGAAAAGGAAGACATCAGTGAGTAATGGTTTACAGCAACGATTGACCCAGGGTTGGTGGCAAGATATAACAAAGGGTAAGACATGAGACTATGTGGAGGGCTGATAGAAGCAATGATAGTGTAAGGTGAATGGGGCAATTAAAGAAACTGAAGATGGCTCCAGAGGATTTGGAAATGGTTGAAGCAGAATAATATTTTTTAAAAATTCATTTGCGGGATGTGGGCATCGCTGGCTGGGCCAGCATTTATTGCCCATCCTTAGATGACCTCAAGAAGGTGATGGTGAGCAGCCTTCTTGAGCCACTGCAGTCCATGTGGTGTACAGTGCTGTTAGAGTGGGAATTCCAGGATTTTTACTTGGCGACAGTGAAGGAACGGCGATATATTTCCAAGTCAGAATGGTAAGTGGCTTGGAGGGGAACTTGCAGGGGGTGGTGTTCCCATGTGTCTGCTGTCCTTGTCCTTCTAGATGGTAGTGGTCGTGGGTTTGGAAGGTGCTGTCTGAGGAGCCTTGGTGAGTTGCTACAGTGCATCTTGTGGATAGTACACACTGCTACCACTGTGCGTTGGGGGGTGGGGGGAGTGAATGTTTGTGAATGGGGTGCCAATCAAACGGGCTGCTTTGCCTCGTCCACCTCAATGTAAAACCACAGTGAGGTCGGGGCGGGCAAGAGCCCAGAGGGAAGCTCATTCCTTCTGTTTCACGCTCCCCTCTGCCTAAAAACCCCTTGGCGAGGGAGCGTGAAATTCAGGCTGTGGAACTGAGTAAGAAGCTGAGGCTAGAGAGGTCAGAGCGGGAGTGAGATGTAGAATTAAAATGGCAAAGCGACTGGAAGCTCAGGGTGGAGCTTAAGGCACTGAATTAAACATCCATCAAAGCAACCGCTCAACAAGCATTTCATCTCCTGACGTAGAGGGGAGCCCATCGTGAGTAGCGAATACAGCCACTAAATAGGGGAAAAAAGTATAAGAAAATCACTATTTCACCTGTACAGTGTTTTTGGACACCTAGATGGTGGGTAGGAAGGACGTGAAAGGTTAAGGTTGTATCTCTTGTGATTGTATAGGGGAATGGGGAGTGGTTGTTGGAGGCGATGGAAGAGTGGGCAAGGGACAGAGGCAGGAGACAAGAGGAAGATGTTTTTGGCAGTGGATTTGCATTAGCATTGGCAGAAATGGCAGAGTAAGATGAAGATAAGGGGAACCCTATCTTGGTTGTGACAGGGAGGAGAAGGGGTGACGGCATTAGGACAGGAAATGGAATTAGCACAGTCAAGGGCCTTGTCAAACCCAGTGTAATGTGAGCAAGCACTGGTGTGAAAGGTGGCATTATCTGAAAAGATGTAACAGAGACTGAGAAACTTGGAGAATGGAGCCATCCGAGTCATTCCGGGAAGCCGGGTGGGAGGAAGTAAAATCAAGAGCACTGTGAGAGTCAGTGGGTTTATCGCAGAGATTGGTGAATAGCCTATTCCCTGAAATAGCGATAGAGAAGTCAAGGAAGGGGAGTGTCAGCAATGGATCATGGGGAAGATAAGGAAGGTGTGGCAATTAGAAGCAACATAATGAACTTTTTCCAGTTCTAGTTGGAGAGAGAAAATGGAACCAAAACAGCCATCAATATACCCGGGGGGGAAGTGGATGGAGGGGACCGAAGCAGCATTAAAGCAAATATAATAAAAGAAAAATAATGCTGATGCTGGAAATCTGAAACAAAAACAGAAGATGCTGGAAAAACTCAGCAGGTCTGACAGCATCTGTGGAGAGAGAAACAGAGTTAACGTTTTGATTCCATATGACTCTTCTTAAGAGCTGAAGAGAAGTGGAAATGTGATTAATTTATACTGTTTAAGGGGGGTGGGGTGGGTGGAGCTGGTTCGAAGGCCAGCGGTAGGTGGGGACAAAGGAGAGATTGACAAAGATGTTATGAGCTAAAGGACAAAGGGAGTGTTAATGGTGGTGGTTAGCACTAAAAAAGGTGCAACAAAAAAAGTAGCTAAAAAGAAATGGCCTTCCGCCATTTCCGCCAACTCCAGCATGATGCCACCACCAAACACACCTTCCCCTCACCCCCCCGTCAGCATTCCATAGCGACCGTTCCCTCCGGGACACCCTGGTCCACTCCTCTGCCACCCCTAACACCTCATCCCCTTCCCACAGTACCTTCTCATGCAATCGCAGGATGTGCAACATCCTTTACCTCCTCCCTCCTCAACGTCCAAGGGCCCAAACACTCCTTCCAGGTGAAGCAGCATTTCACTTGCACCTCCTTCAATTTGGTCTGCTGCATTCGCTGCTCCCAATGCGGTCTCCTCGAAACTGGGGAGACCAAACTCAGACTGGGTGACCACTTTGCGGAACACCTTCAGTCTGTCCGCAAGCATGACCCAGACCTCCCTGTCGCTTGCCATTTCAACACACCACCCTGCTCTCATGCCCACATGTCTGTCCTTGGCTTGCTGCATTGTTCCAGTGAAGCTCAACGTAAACTGGAGGAACAGCACCTCATCTTCCGACTAGGCACTTTACAGCCTTCCAGACTGAATATTGAGTTCAACAACTTCAGATCATGAACTCTCTCCTCCATCCCCACCTCCCCCCCAACCCCCATCCTTTTGTATCCCCTTTTTTCTACATTTTTATTTTTCATCCACTTTTTATTCATTTATCCATGGTTTTATCCCCTTTTTTACCCCCTCTTCTATCCCATTTTCTATCCTTTTTTTCCCCCACCACCACCCCCTCCCCCCCACCCCATCCCCTACAGGGTAAACTTACTCCATGTTGTTTTTTCACACAATGCTACCCTTGTTCTGCTTTCTTACCTTTATGCCAATTTTTGCACCTTTTCTAGTACCAACCACTGCCATTAACACTCCCTTTGTCCTTTAGTTCATGACATCTTTGTCAATCCCTCTTTTGTCCCCATCTATCATTGGCCTTCGATCCAGCTCTGTCTGCCCTCCCTCCCCCTTAAATAGCATAAATTTAATCACATTTCCACTTCTCTTCAGCTCTGAAGAAGAGTCATACAGACTCGAACAGTTTGAAACCGTTCACTGTGACTTTAAGGGCAGTTCAGTTTTGTACCTTAGATTGGAGGAGAAACATGGACAGAGATATAAATGGACATTTGGACACCGACCCCAGAGGGAAGATGGTCATGTGCGTTGGGGGGTGGGGGGGCGCAGTAGAATTAGCACCAAACAATGGATCAGGAATCAGTGCCTGAAAACTTGTGTGTGCGTGCATGTGTGCATGAGAGAGAGGGAGAGAGAGGGAGAGAGAGATCTGGGAGGGGCAGAAGTAAACTGTCAAATAATAATTGAACATATACATCAAACAACTTCAAAAGGGACAAATAGGGAGATGATCAGGGAAATAATCAAAGGAGCAAAGGGTTCCAGAGGTACAGATTCACAAATCAATTAAAGTTACAATGAAGGTTACCAAAGTCATTAAAATTCAAGCAAAGCACAGAGGTTAATTTCTAGAGGAAGTGAATGAAAATTGGAACATTTATATTAAACATACGTGGAACATTAGTTATATCACAATGAAAACAATGTACACAGTTCTGGCCTCCATATCGACAAAATGATTTGGAGGCACAGAAGGTGTTAAATCTCCTACAAGGATAATATCCGAACTGAGAGATAACAGCTATCTGGGAGGGAGGAAGGGTTTGGGTATCTTTGCTTTAGAAAAGTGAAGGCTGAGGGCAGGCCTACCAGATGCCCCTGTAATTATGAATGTGTTTGAGACGTTAGAGACATAAGGAAATATTTCCAGTTGGTGGAGGCTCTAAAATTAGAGATGACCAACAGAAGATTGTCATTAATAAGTCCAAGAAGGCATTCAAGGGAAACGTTTTGAACCAGAGAATGATCAGAACGTGGAATTGGCTTCAACTTGAAGCAGTTAAGGTGAACTGTAGGAGGCTGGTCTTAGAGAGGTCAGGGTGGGAGTGAGATGTAGAATTAAAATGGCAAAGCGACTGGGAGCTCAGGGTTGAGCTTGAAGCACTGAATTAAAGTGTCCATCAAAGCAACCGCTCAACCTGCGTTTGATCTCTCCGACGTAGAGGGGAGCCCATCGGAAGTAGCGAATGCAGCCGCTGAATTGGGGAAAAAGCACAAGTAAATCACTGTTCCACCCGTACAGCGTTTTTGGGCACCTGGACGCGGTGGGCAGGAAGGAAGTGGAAGGGTTATGTTGTATCTCATGTGCTTGTCGCTTTGCCATTTTAATTCTACATCCCACTCCCACCTGACCTCTCTAAGCTCAGCCTCCTACACCGGTCTCCTTAACTGCTCCAAGTTGAAGCCAGCTCCACATTCTCATCATTCTCTGATTCAAAACATTTAAGGGTGAGTACATGAAGCAGCAAGCAGTAGAAGGTTATGGTTATGGTGACCGGGTTTGATGTAAAGGGACAGGAGAAGGCTCGTGTAGAGTATTAAAAAAAATGACAGAAACCAGTTGGGCCGAATGGTCTCTCCCTGTACTGTAAACTCAATGATGCTGCATGTAAACTGAGTGCAAATTAATCACAGTCAGCAATTGTTTCATAACATTGCAGATTTTGGGGATGGTTTATTTATTGAAGCAGTGCGTTATTTATTTCATTATGGACATTGTAATAATCTTAGTGTTTACTGTGCCCAGACAAATCTCTACTTTATGAAAACCCATATTTATGTCCTTCATTTATATGTGTCTTTTCTCGAAGGGACACACCTCATGCAACTGAGAGCAGAGATCAATTGACATGTGTAGAGATAATCATAGATCATTACTGCTCCGTCAAACAGTCCGTCAAATCAGTCAGAGAAGTGAAAGTTTCAATAACCACAGTCCAAAATTCAGCTCATGTGTAGACAAATAATGAAAAAAATGATCAGATTCTCAGGATCGTGTTGGGGGAAGGAGATTAATCAGCAGCAATTTACAGCAACTATACTCACAGTAAGAGTAAATCATTATCCAGAGCAATTCAATACATAAAAGTGCTGTCCTGCTGATTACCTGTCAGTAAAGAGTTCACATCTGTTTCTATTGATGCAGTTCAAGAGGAGAATTTAAAAAAAAATTCATTCACAGGATGTGGTCTTCGCTGGCTAGGCCAGCATTTATTGCCCATCCCTAATTGCCCTTGAGAAGGTGGTGGTGAGCTGCCTTCTTGAACCACTGCAGTCTATGTGATGTAGATACATCCACAGTGCTGTTAGGGCAGGAGTTCCTGGATTTTGACCCAGTGACAGTGAAGGAACGGCAATATTTTTCCAAGTCAGGATGGTGAGAGGCTTGGAGGGGAACTTCTAGGTGCTGGTGTTCCCATGTGTCTGCTGCCCTTGTCCTTCTAGATGGCAGTGGTGGTGGGTTTGGAAAGTGCTGTCTAAAGGGTCTTGGTGAGTTGATGCAGTGCATCTTGTAGATGGTACACACCGGGGAGTGGGGAGTATTCCATCACACTCCTGACTTGTGACTTGTAGATGGTGGACAGGCTTTGGGGAGTCAGGAGGTGAGTTACTCACTGCAGGAATCTTAGCCTCTGACCTGCCCTTATAGCTACAGTATTTATATTGCTAGTCCAGTTCAGTTTCCAGTCAATGCTCACCCCCAGGATGTTGATAGTGCGGGATTCAGTGATGGGAATGCCATTGAATGTCAAGGGGCGATGGTTAGATTCTCTCCTGTTGAAAATGGTTATTGCCTGACACTTAAGTGGCACGAATGTTGCTTGCCAGCCCAAGCCTGGATATTGTCCAAGTCTTGCTGCATTTGGACATGGACTGCTTCAGCATCTGAGGAGTCATGAATGGTGCTGAATATTGTGCAATCATCAGCGAACATCCCCACTTCTGATTTTATGATGGAAGAAAGGTCATTGATGTAGCAGCTGAGGATGGTTGGGCTTAGGACACTATCCTGAGGAACTGCTGCAGTGATTTCCTGGAGCTGAGATGATTGAGCTCCAACAACCACAACCATCTTCCTTTGTGCTAGATATGACTCCAACGAATGGAGAGTTTTTCTCCTGATTCCCATTGACTCCAGTTTTGCTAGGGCTCCTTGATGCCACACTCAGTCAAACCCTGCCTTGATGTCAAGGGCATTCACTCTCATCTCATCTCTGAAGTTCAGCTCTTTTGTCCATGTTTGAACCAATGCTGCAATGAGGTCAAGAGCGGAGTGACCCCCATGGAACCCAAACTGAGTGCCAGTGAGCAAATTATTGCTAAGCAATTTCCGCTTGATAGCACTGTTGATAAACCCTTTCTATCACTTTACTGATGAGCACAATATCAACACATTTCACTGTATATACTTGTTTACCAACATCAAAAACATTCCCATTGGCCATTTGTTTTATCCATAAAGCATAGAATGCGGTGATAAGTCACCTTCTGTTGAAGAAGCCCATGCTGCAGTCCAGCTGATCTAAGTACAGCTAGTGCTGTTGGGCGGAGTGCCAGGATTCTGACAGTGACGGTGAAGTAATCGTGGTACAGTACCGAGTCAGGATGGTGTATGTCATGGAGGGAACTTACAGATGGCATCTGCTGCATTTCTCTGTGCTAGAGGTCATGGCTTTGGACAGAGCTGCCGAAGGAGGCTTGGTGAGTTGCTGCAGTGCATCTTGTATATGGCACAGAGTGCAGCCACTGTGCACAGTGAGGGAGGGAGTGAATGCTTAGGTTGATGGATGGAGTGCCATCCTGAATGGTGTTGTGCTTCTTTAGATTTGTTGGGGCTGCACTCAACCAGTAAGCGGAGAGGATTCCATCACATTCCTGACATGTGCCTTGCAGATTGCGGGCAGGCTTAAGCAGTCAGGTGGTGAGTTACTCACTGCAGAATAATTAGCCTCTGACCAGCACATGTAGCCACAGTGCTTATCTGGCTGGTACAGATTTATTTGCTTAATGGTAATACTCAGGATTATGATAGCAAGATATTGATCTATGGTAATGCAATTGAATGTCATGGGGAAGATGTGCAGAATCTATATTGCTGGAGATGGTCATTGCCTGGCATTTGTGTGATGTGAATATTGCTTGCCATTTATCAGCCCAGGTTTGAATGTTGTTCAGGTATTGCTGCACAGGGGCATGGACTGATATATTACTGGACATGACAGTGACAAGGTGACCCAGGACAGATACATTACTGGACATGACAGTAATAAGATTACCCAGGACTGATATATTACTGGACATGGCAGTGATAAGATTACCTAGGACTGATATATTACTGAACATGACAGTGATAAGATTACCCAGGACTGATATATTACTGGACATGACAGTGATAAGGTTACCCAGGACTGATATATTACTGGACATGACAGGGATAAGGTGACCCAGGACAGATACATTACTGGACATGACAGTGATAAGGTTACCCAGGACAGATACATTACTGGACATGACAGGAATAAGAAATACCCAGGACTGATATATTACTGGACATGACAGTGATAAGATTACCCAGGACTGATATATTACTGGACATGACAGGGATAAGATTACCCAGGACTGATATATTACTGGACATCACAGTGATAAGATTACCCAGGGCTGATATATTACTGAGCATGACAGTCATAAGGTTACCCAGGACTGATATATTATTGAGCATGACAGTCATAAGGTTACCCAGGACTGATATATTACTGGACATGACAGTGATAAGATTACCCAGGACTGATATATTACTGGACATGACAGTGACATTTTACCTGCTGGCCACGATGGTGGGTTTTTATGCTGTATTGCCCCAAACCCGCTACATTATTTATGCACTCCCAGGAAACACACCATTTCCATTGCAGACGGTATCTCATTCGCCCGCCAGCAGTCACTCTGCTGCTGCATCACGCCAGGCGCCATATTTAAAGTCCAGCCACAAACACACATCCCAGCACTTCCAGCTCACCGCTGCTGCACAGAAGACATGGTCCTGAAACTGAAGAAGACTGCAGCCCCCAGGTACAGCAATGCGTCCCTCGAGTGCCTTTTGGGTGTCGTGGAGGCCCACCAGGATGTCCTCTACCCCCGCTCTGGCCGCAGGATGGGCAGCGACAGCACCAACCCGGCTTGGGAGGGCATAGCAGCGGTGGTCAGCGCCAACGCCCCGCAAAAGAGGACAGCCACCCAGTGCCGCAAAAGGATGAATGATCTCCTCCGTTCTGCCAGGGTAAGTCATTCTTCTCATCACTCTCAACTCACACACTCACAAACCCATCACACATCCACAGGGCCCTCACTCACTGCCAGTTCAAGGGACATCACCATTCACTCTCTCACACTCACCATCATTGTCCTCATCCCGTCCATGGGACCAGTCACCACCCACACAGGCCAGGCATACTTATCATCTGGCCTAGCAGGCATCCTGCTTACACTCTCTCCATCTCTATTGATGCAGGACAAGCTGGCACACGACAACAGGGAGAGGTTTCAGACCGGTGGAGGAATGTCTGAAATCAAGGTCCTTTAAAACAGAGCCATCCAGCTGGTCGGCGAGAATCTGGACCATCCCTGTGCTGATGTTGAGGTCGGCGCTGCTCTACCAAGTGAGGATCCAGCAGTGCAACATCCATCAGACAACCATGCTGTGAGTGATGTGTCCTCTTTCACAGGCCACTGCCATGCACTAATTATCTCCCCTTGCTTTCACAGGCACATCTGGGAAACAGCTGACAGAGTCCATTACCCAGGGCCTCCAATCAAGCCCCGTAGACACCTCTGAAGAGGAATCTGGAGACACCCTCCTTGAAGTCCTGGCACAGCGCTCACCCGCACCCTCCACCAGTGCAGAGACACAGTCCTCGGTGGAACCTAGCTTTAGGATAACTCGGAATCATAATCTGGCGAGCACATCGCACTGTCAGATCCACAGCAGGCGGCGGCAGGGACTTCCCTGGTGTCAGGCGCTCGGTGGACTGCTGGAGGCCAAAAATTTGCTGAGTACGAGTCAGATGACGAGCCTCTGGACTCAGTTATGTAACAGCTGCTGGAGCTGTAAAGGCAAACTCAGGAACATCAGGAAGGGATGTCCGCTGCACTCCTCAGATTGCAAGAGTCCATCTGCCTTCACTCTGAGGTGATAGCGCTGGCATTGCAAAGCACCGATGTCAACACTGGCAGGATGGCAGCCACCATGGAGACATTGGTCCCATACATTGCTCCTGCAGTGCTGCGCGGGCTTAAGTCCATCACTGATGCCATAGTTGGCCTCCAACAGTGCGTACGCGAGAGGGGTGCCGGACAGCTCATTCTCACTCCAGGTATACCTGCTGCTCAAGGACTCACCCTGGGACCCCCAGGGAGGAGGATCAGCAAGTGCACATTCCGGGCCCATCCACCCAGGGACCTGCCCATCCAACTCCCTTCTTCCTGTGACCTCAGTTGCTCCAGCTCCACAGGCCGAGGAGGATGCCGCTGCCACACAGCAGGACCCCGAAAGCAGGCCGGGGACCTCCAAGTCTCGAACCTCCAGAGGACGCCCGCCAAAGTCATCACAGACAGGGCATCGCAGTCAGCAGGCTGCCTCCACCTCTGCTGTGGATGTCCGGGGAGCACCAAGACGTAGAAGCACGGTTAGGGAAGTGAAGGAGAATTAACTCTTTTGAGGTCGACCAAATAAACTAAATTAACAAAATGATGGATAAAGTAAACGCAGCCCCTAACTTAGGGTAGCTGTAAAACCAAAGACCAAGTTTAAAGAAAACTTACAAACATCAAACCAAAATGTAATTAAGAGGGTCAATAAAGCAGCCCAACCCCCGCGGTGCCCACTGGGCATGGAAGTCCTCAACAGCGCCAGCAGACACCACGAGTTCCCTCTCCAGGGACACCCGGCCGCAAATGTAGCTGTGGAAGAGGGGCAGACAGTCGGGTCGGACGATCCCCTCAATCGTCCGCTGCCTGGATCTGTTAATGGCTAACTTGGCCACACCCAAGAGCAGGTTCACGAGGAGGTTCTCCTCCCTCGTGGCCCCCCTCCGCACCGGGTGAAGGAGAATTAGTTGCACAGCCTGGGCACGGGTGTCAATCACTTGTACATAATGTTCACTATTGCCAATAAACTCTCAAGAATGTCTCCCTGCCTATGGCTTCTTGTTCTGATGAGCAGTATTCTTGTTACTCAGATGTGAAACCTTTCTACACAAGATAAAGGCAGGTGTCTCAGTCCAGGGCCTCTTCCCTGTGCTCTGTGCGGCCTTCAGACAACAGTGATGGTTCAGCCTCACACTCCCTGGAGACATTACTGATGCCTGCACCTCGGCGGTGCTGGTCATTGCTGCCAGAATATTAAGATTACGCAGGACTGATATATTACTGGACATGACAGTAATAAGATTACACAGGACTGATATATTACTGGACATGACAGTGATAAGATTACCCAGGACTGATATATTACTGGACATGACAGTGATAAGATTACCCAGGACTGATATATTACTGGACATGACAGTGATAAGATTACCCAGGACTGATATATTACTGGACATGACAGTGATAAGATTAACCAGGACTGATATATTACTGGACGTGATAGTGATAAGATTACCCAGGACTGATATATTACTGGACATGACAGTGATAAGATTACCCAGGACTGATATATTACTGGACATGACAGTGATAAGATTACCCAGGACTGCTTTATTACTGGACATGACAGTGATAAGGTTACCCAGGACTGATATATTACTGGACATGACAGTGATAAGATTACCCAGGACTGATATATTACTGGACGTGATAGTGATAAGATTACCCAGGACTGATATATTACTGGACATGACAGTGATAATATTACCCAGGACTGATATATTACTGGACATGACAGTGATAAGATTACCCAGGACTGATATATTACTGGACATGACAGTGATAAGATTACCCAGGACTCATATATTACTGGACATGACAGTGATAAGATTACCCAGGACTGATATATTACTGGACATGACAGTGATAAAATTACCTAGGACTGATATATTACTGAACATGACAGTGATAAGATTACCCAGGACTGATATATTACTGGACATGACGGTGATAAGGTTACCCAGGACTGATATATTACTGGACATGATAGTGATAAGATTACCCAGGACTGATATATTACTGGACATGACAGTGATAAGATTAACCAGGACTGATATATTACTGGACGTGATAGTGATTAGATTACCCAGGACTGATATGTTACTGGACATGACAGTGATAAGATTACCCAGGACTGATATATTACTGGACATGACAGTGATAAGATTACCCAGGACTGATATATTACTGAACATGACAGTGATAAGATTACCCAGGACTGCTTTATTACTGGACATGACAGTGATAAGGTTACCCAGGACTGATATATTACTGGACATGACAGTGATAAGATTACCCAGGACTGATATATTACTGGACGTGATAGTGATAAGATTACCCAGGACTGATGTATTACTGGACATGACAGTGATAATATTACCCAGGACTGATATATTACTGGACATGACAGTGATAAGATTACCCAGGACTGATATATTACTGGACATGACAGTGATAAGATTACCCAGGACTGATATATTACTGGACATGACAGTGATAAGATTACCCAGGACTCATATATTACTGGACATGACAGTGATAAGATTACCCAGGACTCATATATTACTGGACATGACAGTGATAAGATTACCCAGGACTGATATATTATTGGACATGACAGTAAGAAGATTACCCAGGACTGATATATTACTCGGACATGACAGTGATAAGATTACCCAGGACTGATATATTACTGGAACATATAGGGGATGAGATTACACAGCACTGATGTATTACATGATATGGCAGGGATCAAATTATGATCATCGGTTACTGTTGCTACCGCACAGACCTGTGGTTATGAAGCACTGTATGGGAAACAGTCACTGAGCAGTAATTTTCCCTGTATTGGCCAATTTATGGCCTCTGGGCTGCCTCACCCTCCAATTAAGGATGGTCGGGAGGCTCTCGAAGCTGGAGGATCAATAGAAAGCTCCCCAGCACTGAAGAAGCTGCAGACCACCTTTGCAGGTTGGTGATGGAGATGGTGTCTCCATTTTGAAACACCCTCTCTCCGACTTCTTGATTTGAAAATAGGTTTTAAAAAC
The DNA here is from genome assembly GCF_964194155.1 of Cetorhinus maximus. NCBI lineage: Eukaryota > Metazoa > Chordata > Chondrichthyes > Lamniformes > Cetorhinidae > Cetorhinus > Cetorhinus maximus. The sequence continues at coordinate 27,018,096 of NC_135899.1, read as the reverse complement.
CAGCCATTAGCAGCTGGGTCACAGAATCACAGAATCACACAGTGCAGAAGAGGCCCTTCGGCCCATTGAGTCTGCACTGACACGTGAGAAACACCTGACCTACCGACCGAACCCCATTTACCAGCTCTTGGCCCATAGCCTTGAATGTTATGATGTGCCAAGTACTCATCCAGGTACTTTTTAAAGGATGTGAGGCAACCCGCCTCCACCACCCTCCCAGGCAGCGCATTCCAGACCGTCACCACCCTCTGGGTAAAAATGTTTTTCCTCATATCCCCCCTAAACCTCCCGCCCCTCACCTTGAAGTGGTGTCCACTCATGACTGACCCTTCAACTAAGGGGAACAGCTGCTCCCTATCCACCCTGTCCATGCCCTTCATAATCTTGTACTTCTTGATCAGGTCACCCCTCAGTCTTCTCTGCTCCAATGAAAACAACCCAAGTCTATCCAACCTCTGATCATAACTCAAATGTTTCATCTCAGGCAACATCCTGGTGAATCTCCTCTGCACTCCCTCCAGTGCAATCACAACCTTCCTATAATGTGGCGACCAGAACTGCACACAGTACTCCAGCTGTGGCCTCACCAAGGTTCTGTACAACTCCAACATGACCTCCCTAATTTTAATTAATTTTGTAATCTGTGCCTCGATTGATAAAGGCAAGTGTCCCATATGCCTTTTTCACCACCCCACTAACATGCCCATCCGCCTTCAGAGATCTATGGACACACACGCCAAGGTCCCTTTGTTCCTCTGTACTTCCTCGTATTATGCCGTTCATTGAATACTTCCTTGTCAAATTACTCCTTCCAAAGTGTATCACCTCACACTTTTCAGGGTTAAATTCCATCTGCCACTTATTTGCCCATTTGACCATCCCGTCTATATCTTCCTGTAGCCCAAGACACTCAACCTCACTGTTAACCACCCGTCCAATCTTTGTGTCATCCTCAAACTTACTAATCCTACCCCCCACATAGTCATCTATGTCCTTTATATAAATGACGAATAATAGGGGACCCAGCACAGATCCCTGTGGAAGGGCTCTCTTCACAGGGAGGACTTCAAATACAGCTGGTGCCTGACAGGTGGAGACGTCATCTAAGCCTGGCTGGAACAGGAGCCCCACCCCGGTCTGCTGCTGGCAGACTGTCTCCAGGTAGCTCGACCCGTCCCCACGGCCAAGACCGTGATGTTTTGAAGCAGACCCCAGACATCAACAGGGATCTCCCACCTTCCCTGAGCTGCTTTGCGGCGGAGCCGTGTCCATGAGAATCCACCCAGCATGCGATGCACGTGCTGCTGCAGATAGCAGTGGGGCTCTAGCACCTGGTCCTCGAATGTCCGCTATCTGAGCAAGGCCCTTACGATAAGTGCCAACATCTGCTCATTACACTTGTCCCAAAGTTTTCTGGGCCAGTGTGTTTCCCCGCTGGCGTAATAGTAAATCTAGCATGAGGGAAACGAATACGGCTGGGCCTTACTTTGCACCCCATTAGCGGGATGTGAAGCAGGTTCACGCTGGCCTCCAGTACGATTGACATTCCACCATGGCACGGTGAGGGCTGAGGGCCTCCCGTGGCCAGAGGAGGCTTAGGTGGGCCTCCACAGCTACCAGAAGATATCCCAGCAATGTGTCACTGAATCAGGGGGCTGAACTCTTCTTGGCTTTTGAGGCCACATCTTCACCGGAGTGGTCCTGGGCCATAAACGTTGAGAAGTGTGGGCATGGCTGCACTTTAAATATGGCGCCCGGCATGAGGGAGCGGTGAGCAAGAAGTGGCAGAGGTGGTCAGTGCCAATGCTGCATACAAATGGTCGGCCATCCAGTGCAGAAAGATGATGAATGATCTCATCGGTTCCGCCAGGGTAAGTCGACCATCTCATCACTCTAAACTCACACACTCACAAGCCCAGCACACATTCACTGGCATCTCACTCACTGCCAGCTCAAAGGACATCACCACTCTCTCTCACACACACACCCTCACATCTCCATCTGGCCTCATCTCCTCTGGAGACTGCATCCTCAGCCCTCACCATCTTGAGGCCACTTAAACAGATCAACATGTGCACCCCCCCCTCCCCACACACCCTGGGATACCCTCCCTTCCCCAGTACAGCCCTTGCCCTGCAGCATCTTTACTTGCCTGAGGCCATTTCTCCCCCTTCCCCAAGCAAGCCCTCACCCTGCAGCCATTGAAAAGCAACCACGGCCTAATGGCTGGTCTGGTGGGTAGAGACCTGCCCGTCCACCCCCCTAAAAGTGATGTGATGCTGTCTGCGAAGCCTGGTGCTGATGACTGCGAGTGCTGCCTGAAGCAAGGTAGGCAAACAAACCTCGAAGTCCCGAGTGAAGTGAAGCTCACCAGGGGCATGTCGATGTACAGTTGTAAAACACCCCGACCTACTCGGGTAACAAGTGGATGATCCATCACAGCCTCCTCCAGAGGTCCCCAGAATCACAGGTGTCAGTCTTCAGCCAATTCAATTCATTCCACGTGATATCAAGAAATGGCTGAAGGCACTGGATACTGTAAAGGCAATGGGCCCCTGACAATATTCCAGCAATAGTACTGAAGACTTGTGCTCCAGAACTAGCTGCGCCCCTAGCCAAGCTGTTCCAGTACAGCTACAACACTGGCATCTACCCAGCTATGTGGAAAATTGTCCAGGTGTGTCCTGTACACAAAAAGCAGGATAAATCCAACCCGGTCAATTGCCGCCCAGTCAGTCTACTCTCCATCACCAGTAAAGTAATGGAAGGGGTCATCAACAGTGCTATCAAGTGGCATTTTCTTAGCAATAACCTGCTCGCCAATGCCCATTTTGGGTTCCGCCAGGGCCACTCAACTTCTGACCTCATTACAGCCTTGGTTCAAACATGGACAAATGAATGAGCTCTGAAGGTGAGGTGAGAGTGACATCAAGGCCGCATTTGACCGAGTGTGGCATCAAGGAGCCCTAGCAAAACTGGAGTCAATGGGAATCAGGGGGAAAACTCTCCGCTGATTGGAATCATACCAAGTACAAAGGAAGATGGATATGGTTCTTGGAGGTTAGTGATCTCAGCTCCAGGACATCACTGCAGGAGTTCCTCAGGGTAGTGTCCTCAGCCCAACCATCTTCAGTTACTTCATCAATGACCTTCCTTCCATCATAAGGTCGGAAGTGAGGATGTTCACTGATGATTGCACAATATTCAGCACCATTCGCGATTCCTCAGACACTGAAGCAGTCCATGTCCAAATGCAGCACCAGGTCGGACAATATCCAAGTCTGGGCTGACAAGTGGCAAGTAACATTCGCACCACACAAGTGTCAGGCAATGACCATCTCCAACAAGAGAGAATCCAACCATTGCCCCTTGAAGTTTAATGGCATTACCATCACTGAATCCCCCACTATCAACCTCCTGGGGGTTACCATTGACCAGAAACTGAACTGGACTAGCCATATAAATACTGTGGCTACAAGAGCAGGTCAGAGGCTAGGAATCATGTGATGAGTAACTCACCTCCTGACTCCCAAAGCCTGTCCACCATCTACAAGGCACAAGTCAGGAGTGCGATGGAATATTCTCCATTTGCCTGGATGAGTGCAGCCCCCACAACACTCAAGAAGCTTGACACCTTCCAAGACAAAGCAGCCCACTTGATCGGCACCACATCCACAAAAATTCACTCCCTTCACCACCAACGCACAGTAGCAGCAGTGTGCATCATCTACAAGATGTATTGCAGAAATTCACCAAGGCTCCTTAGACAGCACTATCCAAACTCATGGCGTTAATCATCTAGAAGGACAAGGGCAGTAGATAGATGGAAACACCACCACCTGGAAGTTCACCCCCAAGTCACTCACCATCCTGACTTGGAAATATATCGCTGTTCCTTCACTGTCGCTGGGTCAAAATCCTGGAACTCACTTCCTAACAGCACAGTGGATGTACCTACACCACACGGACTGTAGCGGCTCAAGAAAGCAGCTCACCACCACCTTCGCAAGGGTAATTAGGGCTGGGCAATAAATGCTGGCCCAGCCAGTGAAGCCCACATCCACTGAGTGAATTAAAAAGAAATAATCCAGCATGGGGTGGGTGGAAGATTCCAATGAACAGGACTCATAATGAGATGCCAAAGTATTGAAATTAGGTTCCCAACTTGTGGCGCTGGGAAACACGGCCTGCCATTGACGGGTGGAGCAGACAATCATAAACTTTTATAACGGCGTAAAATCAATCTTTGGCCACCTCACCATATTGTCCACTCACGCCCGCCATGATGCCGGACAGCAATGGGACCCAACCATGCCGCTCAAAGTCTCTCCGCCATATCGGACACAATATCCCTGCCCTCCCCAAACCCGGCACAGAGTCCCTCCGCCCCCACACCCAGCACAAAGCCCTTCCCCACCTCACAACCGACACAAAGTCCCTCCCCTGCCCAAACCCGACACAAAGTCCCTCCCCCCAACACCTGAGACAAAGTCCCTCCCCCCCACACCCGAGACAAAGTCCCTCCCCCCACACGCGACACAAAGTCCCTCTCACCCACACCCGACACAAAGTCCCTCCCTCCCACACCCGACACAAAGTCCCTCCCCCCCACACCCGACACAAAGTCCCTCCCCCCCACACCCGACACAAAGTCCCTCCCCCACACCGGACACAAAGTCCCTCCCCCCCCACACCCGACACAAAGTCCCTCTCACCCACACCCGACACAAAATCCCTCCCACCCACACTGGACACAAAGTCCCTCCCCCCCCCACACCCGACACAAAGTCCCTCTCACCCACACCCGACACAAAATCCCTTCCACCCACACTGGACACAAAGGCCCTCCACCCCACACCCGAGACAAAGTCCATCCCCCCCCCACACCCGACAAAAAGCCCCTCCCCTCCACACCCGACACAAAGTCCCTCTCCCCCACACCCGACACAAAATCCCTCTCCCACCCACACCCAACACAAAGTCCCTCCCCCCCCCACACCCGACAAAAAGCCCCTCCCCTCCACACCCGACACAAAGTCCCTCTCCCCCACACCCGACACAAAATCCCTCTCCCACTCACACCCGACACAAAGTCCCTCTCCCCCACACCCGACACAAAATCCCTCTCCCACCCACACCCGACACAAAGTCCCTCCCCCCCACACCCGACACAAAGTCCCTCCCCCCCACACCCGACACAAAATCCCTCCCCCCCACACCCGACACAAAGTCCCTCCCCCCACCACACCCGACACAAAGCCTCCCCCCCCTCCCCCTCCCTCCATCCCCCTCCCCCCCTCCCCCTCCCCCCCATCCTCTCCCCCCTCCCCCTCGCCCCTCTCCCCACCCCGCCTCCCCCCTCCCCTCCCCTCCCCTCCCCCTGGAGCTCGCGAGGCAGCATGCACCATGATCAGCCAGTTACGGTGAGGTTGGGGTGTCAGACAAAGGTAAGAGTGCAGTGCACAGAGGTGAGAATTTCAGATAGTGCAACCATTCTACTGTAGTCTCTATATTGATGTGAGCCTCGAACCTGGAGTCCCCATAGATAATCGAAAGACGAGGGCACCATGATGCAGGTCTCCGTTGTCTCACCAGGGTGCCAGGCATGCACAGTGACAGTGTGATGCTTTAAACTAATGACATGTTCTTCTTCTCCCTTTTAGATTCACCAGCAGGCGGTCACACTCAGGAGCCTGAAGGCCCACCGCTGACTCCGGAGGACCACCATGTTCCCCATACACCTGCGTCACACCCTCTGTGTCAAGCAGGCACCAGTGCAGATACCAGCACCACGGTGGGCATTATATCGCCATCTAGTATCTCGGTGCACATTGGTGAGGGCACTTCACACTCGATTGAGGTACAGGTGGAGGCAGAGAGTGCCCAGGGCGCCAGCAGTCAGAGGACTGCTGGGGCCCAGGAACATGCTCAGCCGATGGCTGATGATGTGCTTCTGGAGTCGTCTATTAGGCAGCAGATGCTGGAAGTCCAGCGGGGTGTGCGGGAGGATCTGGCAGGGATACATGAGGGAATGCATGCGGAATGGTCTCCGTTTGTAAGGAGCCCCTGCGGAGTGTGAGCAATGTGTTGACCCTCATGGCCGAGTGCACTGCCTCCTCCATGGAGAGAGTGGTGACTCTCATGGACAGGCTCCTCCAGGGACAGAATCAGGGGTCCCTGGGGTTGCGCTCAGACCTGCAAGTCCACACACAGGCAATGACCTCAGGTGGTGAGTGTCCGTGTGGGAGATGGATTGGACACCCAGCATTCCAGCTCGGTGCCCATCCATCCATAGTGAGCAGGGAGGACCAGAGCGACCTCACGTTGGCACATGAGCTGCCCATCATCTCTGTGGGCTCCTCTCAGGGCGCTCTAGATGACGCCAGCGGCTCCTCCGCCCCTCTGCCAGTGACCGTGGCATCCGATGAGGCTGTGATGACTGGGGAGTGAAGGCATGATAGCTAAATTCGCAGATGGCACAAAGAATAGTAGGAAAGCATATTGTGAAGAGCCCATAAGGAGTTTGCAGATCGATATAGATAGGTTAAGTGAGTTGGCAAAAGCCTGGCAGATGGAGTATAATGTGGGAAAATGTGAAGTTGTTCACTTTGGCATGAAGAATAAAAAGCTGAGTATTACTTAAATGGAGAACAGCTGCAGACTTCCAAGGTGCAGAGGGATCTACGTCTTCTAGTACATGAGTCACAAAAAGTTAGTATGCAGGTACAGCAAGTATTAAGGCAGCTAATGGAATGCTATCCTTATTTACAAGAGGAATTAAACATAAAAGTAAGAATGTTATGCTACAGTTATAGAGGGCATTAGTGAGACCAAATCTCGAATATTGTGTGCAATTTTGGTTTCCTTATTTAAGGAAGGACATAAATGCATTGGAGGCAGTTCAGAGGAGGTTTACTAGATTGATACCTGGAATGAGTGGGTTCTCTTATGAGGATAGATTGGACAGACTGGGCTTGTTTCCACTGGAGTTTAGAAGAGTGAGGGGCGATTTGATTGAAGTATATAAAACCCTGAACAGTATTGACAAGGTGGATGTGGAAAGGATGTTTCCTCTTGTGGGTGAGTCCAGAACTAGGGGTCACTGATTTAAAATTAGGGGTCGCCCTTTTAGGACAGAGATGAGAAGAATTTTTTTCTCTCAGAGGGTTGTGCGACTTTGGAACTCTCTGCCTCAGAAGTTGGCGGAGGCGGGGTCACTGAATATTTTTAAGGCAGAGGTAGATAGATTCTTGTTAAGCAAGGGAATCAAAGGTTATTGGGGTAGATGGGAATCTGGAATTTAAAACACAAGCAGATCAGCCATGATCTTATCGCATAGCAGAGCAGGCTTGAGGGGCTGAATGGTCCACTTCTGCTCCTATTTTGTATGTCCGTATGCACACACCCCATCGTTTGCACCCCAACCTTCTGACTACATGCTCCATGACCAAACCCACCCCCCACAACTAACCCACCATCCCCCCTACTGACCCCCTACCCACCACCCCCATAACCCTCCCACCCCCAACTCTGCCCCACCAATCCTACCCACTTACCTTACAAACCTATTGCTCCCTGGCTTGAAAGTGGCTGGATGTTTAAGCTAAAAAGAGGGCATGGCCTCCTTGCATCCGACTATGTAACCCCATGCAGGAGCCCTCAGGAGTGCAATGCCCTACACAGTCCTCGCCCAGGCTCAGTTGGAAGGTCGGGTGAAGAAGGATCGCCTGGATTTCGAGGTCGGGCAGTAGGAGCGGAGTGGGGCACTCTGACTCTGACTGCCTCTCCACGGAAGTTCAGGCCCAATGTTCACAAAATAAAGCAGAACTCCTACAACCCCATGAGCAACATGCACAACATCGCCTGTGCAGCGTGCCAACTCACCACTGAGAGCGACAAATGCCAAATCTACAAGAAGGAGGAACAACATCCTGCCACCTAAGCAGCACAGTGAATAATATTCTTGGAAAAGAAAGCAAGCTATAAAGGTGATCAGCTTATTCATAAATGTGTATTGTTAATCTTTAGTTTAGAAAATAATTGAAACTGTTATGCTGACATAGAGGCAATGTATATATATATATTTGCAGAAAGGGTGCTGTATTATTATATGATTCGAAGCAGCTAGAAACTAATTCTTGTGAGAACGTGCACCCGGGGTGACTCACTTCACTGTTGCTCTGCAGTCAACTAACAATAGCCATGTGGAGAAATGTAAGAAATACATTTGATGAAGCTCCTGCATTTTCAGGTTGAAGTGTGATTATTTGCAACTGATTGGGAACCAGGAGACATAACACCGATTACCCCCTAACCACAGCCCTGGAAGGGGCCTGACCCTGGGCAGGGGAGGAACACACTGTGATTGCCATGGGAGGGGAATGGGACCTAATGAAGAGAACTCGGCCAACCAAAGTTAGATCTGTAACTCAGGCTGAATCAGAAAGTTCTAGCATCATTAAAGTATTCAAATTTCCAACCCAACTCCTGGAAGTGGTTGCTTGTCTGCTCCCTGCCCTGAATCCATTTCACCTGGAAGTGGGCGGATTGGAGTTGGGTTAGAGATTTTTTTGAATTTTAATGTCTGAAACTGCACTCCTGTCCACACTACCCCCTCCGCCCACCAAACACACACACATGCAGACACACACACTCCAGCCACCTGCCTAGGCTTAGACACAGACACAGTAAGTGTTTGATTAGTAATTTCCTGTCTCTATTCCTTTCTCTCTCTTATAGTTAATTTAGTGGCGATTGTGATCCTGTCCCAGGGAAAGTGCAGCCTCTCCACCTGCAACACTCGCTACCTGATGGCAGATATGCTGTTCATTATCATGGAGGCTATACTGTATCAGATCAGTACCTATTATTTCCCAGGGTATTTCCTGCACATCACTCGTGTGTGCAGTATTATCTTTATCCTGCTTTATGCAGCTGAAGAATATTCTGTCTGGTTCACCATCACTTTCTCCTTTGATCGATTTGTGGCCATTTGTTGCCAGAAGCTGAAAACAAAATATTGCACCAAGCAAACTGCGGCCGTGGTTCTAGCAACAACCTGCATTCTGCTCTGTTTAAATGGCATTGCCTTCCACTTTACAATGGAATCTGGAGAGATAATTGACAATGTTCCCTGGTTCTGCAGTGAAAAGCAATTATTATACTGATCTCAGATGGGTGGCTTTTATAAGATTTTAACCCCTTTGCTCCCATATGTTTTAATTCTGTTGATCAACGCTCTGACTGTCAAATACATTTTAGTGACCAGTCGAGTCCATAAGGGACTGAGGGGTCAGAGCAAGGGAGAGAATCGCAGTGACCCAGAGATGGAGAGCAGAAGGAAGTCTGTGATTTTACTCTTCACCATATCTGGCAGCTTCATATTCCTGTGGTTTTTGTATGTTATAGACTTCTTATATTACATCATCACAGGAATTAAACCCGAATATTATAGTGATACTTTATACAGCTTTGCACAAGTCAAATATATGCTGGTGGACGTAAGTTGCTGTACAAACACATTTATTTACGGGGTGACTCAGTCCAAGTTCAGGCAGCAGTTCAAGAGCGCAGTGAAATATCTGGTTACATCAATTATTCAATTAACTAATAAAACAAACAACTGATATCAGCTGAGAGGCAGGCCCTAGGGTCTCCAGTCCATGAATGTAAACTTTATCCCCAGACTTCCATCAACCGAGTGACACCAGGAACTGTTGTGGATCTAGAAATACCCCCAGCAGTGGTGGGGGAAGGGAGGGGGTGGATGGGACAGGAGAAGAGTCAGGATGGCCCCTGCAGGACATCAAGGGGAACAGCAGCCACAGTCACTTCTCCATCTCCACCGGTTCAATTCTCAGCTCCTCACATGTGCTCAGAATGAAAAATACTCATTAGAAAAGCTAAATGTTGCAGATTTTGAAATTTTCTGGTGTGAATTGATTGTTATTTCCTTTTTGGAGATATTCTATTTAGCCTGTCACCCTTCCATTCCACCACCCAATCTCTCTCTCTCTCTCTCTATCTCCCTTTCCCTCCCCACTGGGGGAAGGTGGATTCAAATCTGGACAGGTTCAGCTGAGGGACTCAGGCAGGGAGATCGGACCCGGGGAAGGGAATGGGACCGGCCTGAACATAGGATCTGACAGCCCTGGCGTCACAGCTTAGTGACCGCTTAGATGGGCAGAGCCGAGTCCCCACGCTGCCCCAATATTAGGTAATATTGCTAACAGTCCTTTCTCCTCAGGTTCTGTCCTTCTCTTCTTTAAATCTACCATCCTCACTGCCCTGCTCAAAGCCCAGCCCTTAACCACTCCACCCTTGCAGACTATGGAAATCCATGAAGGAGATCAAGAATGTGGGGATTGGGTGGGAAAGTAGAGTTGAGGTGGAATGTTAGCCATGACCTTATTGAATTTTGAAGGAGGCTCAAACAAACCAAATGGCCCCCTGCAGCTCCTACTTCTTAATTTTCAGCTATCTAACACCTTGAATGTACTGAAACATTCCAAGGAGCGTCACACAGGGGGTAATCTGACATAATATCAAACCACGTAAGGAGATATTAGGACAGTTGATAAAAAACTTGGTCAAACACCTAGGTTTTAAGATGGAAAAAGGAGGAGTGAGAAATAGAGAGCGTGACAAAGAGGTGTACAGGGTGAGTCCTAGCGCTTAGGTTCCAGACGACTGAAGGCACAGCCCAATCCTAACCCTTTTTAGAGGTGCCTTAGAGAACTTGACTTTCTGTTACAGAGCGGTTCATGACCTCAGGGTGTCCCAAATCATTTCAAATAGAATTTACAGCGCAGAATCAGACCATTCAGCCCAACAGAGCCACGCCAGAGTTTAAATTCCATACGAGCTTCCTCCCAACCGCTGTTCATCTCACCCCATCATATATCCTCCTATACCTTTCTTCCTTGTTGCAATCATTGATGTTTATAAGATGGTAATGTTTTGGTAGTGTGCCTTTAAATTTTAGGGGGGGAAAAAAAAATGAAGGGAGTCATGTGACCTGTCCTGAAGCCTGCCTAACAACCGGTCTTGGTTATGAGGCTGTTAAAGATTTAAGAAGACCTCGATTGTTTTATTGGGAAGAAGGTACAAGGTATTCAAACTTACAGAAAATGGTGAAGGTTCCTGCGACACCCGTGGACAGACTGTGAGTCTTCAAGTCCCAGAGAAGTGCTAAGAATGTCAGTTTGTAAAAGCGGTATATATTGAACAGTCCATTTCATTTGGGGGTAAGATTGAGTTGGGTCTAAAGCATAGCCAATCAGCATTTCAACCTGGATACAAGGCCCATGTGATTCATTTTGCCATGGGAAAGGAGGCAGAGGAAGCCATTGTAAAGGTTGCACTCCAGGCTTTCTTAAAATATCACTGACTATCACTGACAGCTAGTTTATTCTTCCAGAATCTGGGAGAGAGAGCAGGTAGAAGCCCAATGTCTCCATGGTTCACCACACCCGAGTGCAGGCAGAATCTCGTGCTCTGACTGAAAAGAGTAAATTCGTGAGGAGTTAAAACGAGGCTGGAAGATTTGCCTAGCTTGCACTCGAGACAGGATCTCCAGAATACTCTCACTGTGATGGACAGTTCTGGGAGTTAGAGGTTAACTGGATGAGAAAGGAAAAGAACAAAAGGAAACCCTCAGGAGCTCAGAATCACTTTGGACTAATTTCGGGGGAAATGACTGCCGACTCAAGGGATAGTGTAAAGCATACCATGTGAGGTGTTTTTATGTTTTGCTAAAAATGAAAGGGGAATATTTTGTTCTGTGATTTAAAGTATAATTTGCCTATGAGGATAGTGTTTAGACCAAGTGCTTTTAGTGAATTGTTACATTAAATGAATTAAAACGGGCAATCTTGTGGTGTTGTTCTTTCCGCCATTAACTGGAAGGTCAATTTTCTTTTAAAGTTATAAATCTCTATGGGGATGGTAACACCCGCATGTGTTTCTCCAGCTTCGCCATGAATGGGTCCAGGATAACTGACTCAATTGTTCTCTGTGATAGCGGTTCCACATTCTTGTGTGCACAGCAAGATCCCACAAACAGCAAAGCGGTAATGACAGATAAGCTTTTTTTTTGAAAAAGTGATGTTAGTTGGGGGATAAATTTTGGCCAGGACACCAGGGTACAACTCTTCTCTGCTCATCTCCCCGCAGTAGGCATGGGATCTTTTATAAGAGAGTGGGATAGTCACAAGGTCTCATCCTGAAAAATGTTTACGTCCAGCAATTAACAAAAACAGCTTGACACAGAATTGTAATAAACCATCCCAAGGTGCTTCACAGGAGCGATTGTCAAACAAGATCCAACCCCAAGACACAGCTGGAGATATTAGGACAGGTGACCAAAAGCTTAGTCGAAGAGATTCATTTTAATCAGAGGAAGAAGGAAAGAGAGGTGGAGAGGGTTAAGGAGGGAATTGTAGAGGTTAGGGGTGAGACAGCTGAAGGTAGAGATAGTAATGAATGAGTAATTAAATTTGTGGATAAATTTAGAGGAGTGTAAGAGGGCAGAATCAAATGAGGGCAGAGATCTCAGAGGATTGTAGGAGCAAGAGGAGTTTCAGGCATATGGAGCGGAGAGATGTAACGCTTAAGGGGATTACAGAGATGGGAGGGATGTAGGAGCTGGAGGAGGTTACAGAGATGGGGAGGGGTGCAGGGCATGAGCAGGCTACAGAGATAAAGAGGGGTGAAGGGGCTGGAGGAGGTTAAAGGATGAGTGTAGGGGCTGGAGGAGATTACAGAGATAGTGAGGGCTAGTAGGGTTTGAGGAAGTAACAGAGAAAGGGAGGGATGTAGGAATTGAGGTGGTTACAGAGTTAGCGAGGTGCACAGGGAGAGGTAATGGGGAGTGGTAGGTGGGACCCACTCACCAGGGTCTGGGAAAGGCACTAAACATTTTGTTTATTGTCATTGTTCACTGTATAGATTGATTCACAGGAACTCCCCACACAGATTGCAATGGTACAAGACGAATTAGGGCGGGCAACAAATGCCAGCCTCATCAAGGACATTCTCACGAAGAATGGTGTCAGCATCACCATCTCGAGAAGGAACAGGGACTGAGAGATAAAGATTGACTTTGCCAGCGATGTTTGCACTTCACAAGAATAAATGCCAGTGATCCTGTGTTGAGGGCTCTCTGCAAATGGATCGGACCACCAAAATAATAGACAAACCCATCACACAGCACACATATCATCCTTCCCTGGGCAATCTTAGATTTGCCATGTCGGGTAACACATCAGTCCTGGGTAATATTATCCCTGTCATGTCCAGTAATATATCAGTCCTGGGTAATCTTATCACTGTCATGTCCAGTAATATATCAGTCCTGGATAATCTTATCACTGTCATGTCCAGTAATATATCAGACCTGGGTAATATTATCCCTGTCATGTCCAGTAATGTATCAGTCCTGGGTAATATTATCACTGTCAAGTCCAGTAATATATCAGTCCTGGGTAATATTATCCCTGTCATGTCCAGTAATATATCAGTCCCGGGTAATCTTATTACTGTCATGTCCAGTAATATATCAGTCCTGGGTAATCTTATCTCTGCCATGTCCAATAATATATCTATCCTGGGTAATCTTATCACTGTCATGTCCCGTAATATATCAGTCCTGGGTAATCATATCACTATGATGTCCAGTAATATATCAGTCCTGGGTAATATTATCACGGTCATGTCCAGTAATACATCAGTCCTGGTTAATATTATCACTGTCATGTCCACTAATATATCAGTCCTGGGAAATCTTATCACTGTCATGCCCAGTAATATATCAGTCCTGGGTAATCTTATCACTGTCATGTCCAGTAATATATCAGTCCTGGGTAATCTTATCACTGTCATGTCCAGTAATACATCGGTCCTGGGTAATCTTATCATTGTCATGTCCAGTATTATATCAGTCTTGGGTAATCTTATCTCTGTCATGTCCAATAATATATCTATCCTGGGTAATATTATCACTGTCATGTCCAGTAATATATCAGTCCTGGGTAATCTTATCACTGTCAAGTCCAGTAATATATCAGTCCTGGGTAATCATATCACTATGATGTCCAGTAATATATCAGTCCTGGGTAATCTTATCACTGTCATGTCCAGTAATATATCAGTCCTGGGCAATCTTATCACTGTCAAGTCCAGTAATATATCAGTCCTGGGTAATCTTATCACTGTCATTTCCAATAATATATCAGTCCTGGGTAATCTTATCACTGTCATGTCCAGTAATATATCAGTCCTGGGTAATCTTATCACTGTCATGTCCAGTAATATATCAGTCCTGGGTAATCTTATCACTGTCATGTCCAATAATATATCAGTCCTGGGTAATCTTATCACTGTCATGTCCAATAATATATCAGTCCCGGGTAATCTTATCACTGTCATGTCCAGTAATATATCATATGAACATCTGAACAAGGAGCAGGATTTGGCCATTCAACCCCTCGAGCCTGCTCCGTCATTTAATAAGATCATGGCTGATCTGATAGTAAGTTGAAATCTGCATCCCACCTACGCCCGATAACCTATCACCCCCTTGCTTACCAAGAATCTACCCACCTCTGCCTTAAAAATATTCAAAGGCTCTGCTTCCACCACCTTTTCAGGAAGAGTGTTCCAAAGGCTCAACCCTCTGAGTTAAAATATTTCACACTTATGTTTAAACAGTGACCCTTAGTTCTAGATTCCCCCACAAGAGGAAACATGCACTCCACATTCTCCCCACAGGACCCCACAGGATCTTAAACATTTCAATCAAGCTACATTTTACTCTTCTAAGCTCCAGTGGATACAAGCCTATTCTGTCCAACTTTTCCTCATAAGACAACCCACACATTCCAGGTATTAATGTGGTAAACCTTCTCTGAACTGCTTCCAATGCATTTACATCCTTCATTAAATAAGGTGACCAGTACTGTACGCAGTACTCCAGACGTAGTCTCACTAGTGCCCTGTACAACTGAAGCATAACCTCCCTACTCTTTGTTATAAAAACAGAAGATGCTGGAAAAACTTAGGAGATCTGACAGCATCTGTGGAGGGAGAAACAGAGTTCATGTTTTGAGTCCATATGACCCTTCTTCAGAGCTAAAGAGAAGTAGAAATGTGATGACATTTATCCTGTTTAAGGGGGGTGGAGCAGGTGAAACTGGAAGGAAGGTCAGCGATAGGTGGGGGCTAAGGAGAGATTGACAAAGATGTCAAGGGCACAAGGCAAAGGGAGTGTTAATGGCAGTGGTAAGGACTAAAGAAGATGCTGATAGTGGCATAAAGGTAAGAAAGCAGAATGTGTTAATAGCAGAACAAGGGTCAGCACTCTGTGAAAGAACAACATGGAACAAGCAACAAGTGGCCATTTCAGACATTTTACAGCCTTTCAGACTTAACATTGAGTTCAACAACTTCAGACCATGAACTCTCTCTTCTATCTTCACCCCTTTTAAAATCCTTTTTAAAAAAAAATCTTTATTTTTCATTTACTTATTTTTAGTTTTATTCATTTATTCATTGTTTTATTCCTTTTTTACACCTCTTTTTTATCCCTTTATCCTTTTCCCCCAACTACCCCACCCTCAAAGGGCCATCTGTTACTTGTTCCGTGTTGTTCTTTCACAGAGTGCTGACCCTTGTTCTGTTATTAACATATTCTGCTTTCTTACCTTTATGCCACTATCAGCACCTTCTTTAGCCCTTACCACTACCATTAACACTTTGTTTGTCTTTTTGTCCATGGCATCTTTGTCAATCTCTCCTTAGCCCCCACTTTTCACTGGCCTTCTATCCAACTTCACCTGCTCCACATCCCCCCACTTAAACAGTATACATTTCATCACATTCCTACTTCTCTTTAGCTCTGAAGAAGAGTCATACAGACTAGAAATGTTAACTCTGTGTCTCCAGAGATGCTGTCAGACCTGCTGAGTTTTTCCAGCATTTTCTGTTTTTATTTCAGATTTCCAGCATCCACAGTATTGTGCTTTTATCTCCCTATTTTGTAATGAATTCTCCTCGCAATAAGTGATAACACTCTATCAGCTTCCGTAATTACTTTCTGTACTTGCATACTAGCCTTTCGTGATTCATGCACTAAAACATCCAGATCCCTCTGCATCTCAGAGCTCTGCAATCTCTCACCATTTAGATAATATGCTTCTCTTTTATTCTTCCTGCCAAAATGGACAATTTCACATTTTTCAACTTATACTCCATCTGCCACATCTTTGCCCACTCACTTAACCTATCTATATCTGTTTGTACCTCTTCATGTCCTCTTCATAACTTACTTCCTTACCTATCTTTGTGTCATCAGCAAATTTGGCAACTACCCCTTCAATCCCTTCATCCAAGTAATGTATATAAATTGTAAACAGTTGAGGTCCCAGCACTGATCCCTGTGGCACACCACTAGTTACATCTTGCCAACCTGAAAAAGACCCATTTATGCCTACTATCTGTTTCCTGTTAGCTAGCCAAACTTCCTTCCATGCCAACGTGTTACACCTACACCATGAGCTTTTATTTTCTGCAATAACCTTTGATATGGCACTTTATCAAATGCCTTCTGGAAATCTAAGTACAGGACATCCACTGGTTCCCCTTTACCCACAGCACATGTTACTGTAAAGAACTCTAATAAGTTGGTTAAATATGATTTCCCTTTCACAAAACCATGTTGACTCTGCCTGATGGCCTTGAGCTTATCCAAGTGCCCTGCTATAGCTTCTTTAATAATAGCTTCCATCATTTTCCCTACGACAGATATTAAGCTAACAGGCCTGTAGTTTCCTGCTTTCTGTCTCCCTCCCTTTTTGAATAATCGAGTTGCATTTGCCATCTTCCAATCTAATGGGACCTTCCCCGAATCTGGGGAGCTTTGGAAAATTAAAACCAATGCATCAACTATCTCACTAAACAATTCTTTTAAGACCCTAGGAAGAAGTCCATCTGGTCCCTGGCTCTTGTCAGTCCTGGGTTATCCTATCACGGTCATGTCCAGTAATATATGAGTCCTGGGTAATCTTATCTCTACCATGTCCCTGTAGTGTATCTGTCCTGTTACATGAATAACTAGTTATTAATCACACTCCATAAAAAAACAAGATGCCATTAATAAACTGCCCACCCAGTAATAAACCACGTGCTCAGTAGTAAACCAAACACCTAGCAATAAACCACACACCCAGTAATAAACAAAACACCCAAAACTTCACTCTCAGGAACAAACGACACATCCAGTGATAAACCACGTTCCACTCTCTTCTGGTACCATGACTTGGGCGTTGGTGTCCATGCATCCCCATGTCAGTCTTGCTCTGGAGGCATGGATCATTTTTCATGGTGGTACATTCATGCATTTTGCGAGGCTCATTGAAAAGATAAACCACACACTCAGGGCCAACCAAACGCCCAATAGTAAACCACACTGCTGGTGCCTCTACATTATCCCTACTTTCCTTCTGCTCAGAGAAGTTACTAATCAGGTGAATAATTTGCTTTCGGTTCCCTGAGCTTCACCTTCAGCCAACAGTCTATTATGAGGGATGCCTCCTGGAAGTCCATATAAATAACATCCAAAGCATTTCTTTCCCCAATTCCTTTAGTCACCCCTTCAAAAATCCAATGAGCTTCTCAGCCATGGCCTGTCCTTTACAAATCCATGCTGACTCTTCCTTATCTGCTGACATTTTGTTAAGGAGTTCAATTACCCTATCCTCATAGGGCAGAATTTTACATCCTGGGGCTATGTCCTGTGGTGGGGGCGTGAGGGATCTTTCCTGTCACTAAGGCCGGTGGGAATTTGCACTGAATCGCGTGACCCCAGCCTCATTAATTGCCAGGCGCCATATTTAAACGGTGCCCGGACATCGAGCTGCCCACCGTTGTAGATAGAAGATCCACCTCTTGGAAGGTGCTGCACTTAGAAGATCCACATGGTTGAAGCTGCACCCATCCGCCGCTGCACACTGTGTTCCAGGGCCCAGTTGCTGGAGGCCTCCATCTCCCTTTCCCATCTCCGTGAGCTGTGAGCTGTCCCTGCCCCTTCCTTCTTGCAGGCCAATCTGACATTTGCACCCCCCCTCCCCGCTGGACCAGGCGTGTATGGGCAGGTCTGGTATTCCCTCAAATATTTATCTCCCTTTCCGACCTCCAACTGTAGTTTTATCCATTAACTGTCCTGCCTGGTCTATTGTGGTCAAACTTCAGCCTCATGCTCCAAATTCTGCCTCACCTAGAATTTAATACCTTCCTCCTCCCCTTACAAATCTGGAAATAATGTCTGTGTGAGTGTCTCTCTCTCTATGTCAGGTTCAGTCTCTCTCAGTCCCACTCTCTCTTTCTCTGCCTTTATCTCTCCCTCTCTCTCATTCTTTCTCCCTCTAAAGAGTCACCCTGGGGTCAGGGTGGCACTGTGCATCATGGCCTGATAACAGTTGACTGTGGTAGTGGACTCCAGTATTAGATACTGAATGGTACTTTGTACTAGATTGGAGGGGGGGGTCACCTGACCTGAGGGTTGCTGGTCAGATTGCACATGTTAGGACCTGTCTTGATAGAATTCAGTTAGTGCAGATATGTGTTTATGTTAGGAAAATGTGTTACCAGTAAAGTTAGCTCAGCTATAAGGTCGACGGCCTGTGTGCATCATTGAAACAAAAAAACAAGACACATCACACTGCAAGTGACCTCACCACACAGCCAGAACCACCAACATGGCTGCCACCGCTGCCATCGTGTCCATGCTTGGAAGTGGTACCATGGTCCGTCACCGTCCTGGTGGCTCCATCTTCCAGAGTGCAATGCGGCCCAAGCTGGCACTAATGGAGCCTATTCTCAGCCGCTGTGCATTGTGGGAAGGTGGGGTTGCCATTGTTGCCTCTGACTGGAGGCAAAAATTTATTGTAATTCCTTCCCAGCTGGACACAGTGTCCCTGAATAATGTGGAAAAGGAGGATCCGCTTCCATTAGAATTATGGAGAATGAGCAGTAAATTCCATAATATTATGAGGGATCAAAAGCCCAGATTTGGACTTGTGCGAGATGTTGATTGCATATCAGTTCTGATGAAGGGGCATCCTTGACTTGAAACGTTTACTCTTTATCTCTCTCTTCACAGAAGGTGACAGACCCGCTGAGCATTTCCAGCATTCTCTGTTTATAATACAGATTTCCAGCATCTGCAGTGTTTTGCTTTTGTGTTTGTGTTGCTTATTAATCCTTTGAAACACTGTGGGACATTTTACTCAGTTAAACATTTGAGATAAATGTAAGTTGTTGTTGTATTGGTGGATCCCACTGAAGAAAGGAGGAATATTACACAGAGACTGAAAAAAGGGATTTGGTAATTGATAGTCTTTGATGCAGAAGGGTGTTTACTCTGGTGAAGAATAGTCTGAGATGTGATGGGCTTTTGGAATGATGAAAGGGTTGAACACAATGCAGCTGTTTGGAAAGAAAGGGATGTTTGGGCTGGAGACCGTGTCTCTTGGCGCCAGGTGGCGTGACTTGTCCCAGAATCATCACTCTCCGGAAGAATTGCACCCAACGTCTGGTATGATGTAGGGTCACTGGAGGTGTTTGAAAGGGAGCTTGATGAGTTCCTGAGAGAATGGTGTCAGTTCCAGGGAGTTAGTGCCTCACTTGGAGCCTCGGGGAACGGGAGAGGAATTTCCTCGAGCTTTTCATGAATTGGTCATTTTCCTTTGCCTGTTCTAAGATACGTTGTTCCTGAGAGGTGGGATGACACTGTGGGAAGTTATACAGTGTAGTGGATGGGACGAGCTTGATGGGTCTGATATAAAAACAGGTCTGGCAGCATCTGTGGTTTCGAGTCCATATGACTCTTCTTCAGAGCTATAGAAGTATTTAACATTCTGAATGTGTTGGAAAAATTAGATGTGGAGAGAATGCTTCCACTTGTGGGAGAATCCAAAACCAGTGATCAGGAATACTCGGGAAAAGTTACAAATAAATCCAATAGGGAAATCAGGAGCAAATTCTTAGGGCGGTTAGGACGTGGAATTCAC
Source organism: Cetorhinus maximus (assembly GCF_964194155.1). Taxonomy (NCBI): domain Eukaryota; kingdom Metazoa; phylum Chordata; class Chondrichthyes; order Lamniformes; family Cetorhinidae; genus Cetorhinus; species Cetorhinus maximus. The sequence goes on along the minus strand of NC_135899.1, from coordinate 26,998,030 downwards.
TAACAGCAGAACTATTGAGGCAAATAGCTTGAAAGTGAAACAAGGCAAGTGCATGAGAGAACAGGAAATAGAAAGAGGGTATGAAAAGTTGAGATGAGGTTGGTGAAATGGGATGAAGCTTGTCAGGAGTAAAAACACGAGCACAGACCAGCTGAGCCAAATGTTCTGTTTATTCTTTGTATTACAATCCACTGGAGTACAGCTCAGTTCTATCTTCTTATCTATTGAGAAGCCTGTTACTTTGGAAGTTGCAAAATACTTGCTCCACCAAATAGCCAAACTAACACTTTGCAGTAGAGCTCAGATCAGTGGCAATAAACTGTTGTCCCTGCACTGGGAAAAGAAAAGTGTGAGATTCAATCAAAAACAGAGCCCTCTCCTGAACACAATGAATGTCCCAAACACCATTGGGAATATTTGCACACCCTCAGTGATCCCTGATATCATTAAGTGATGGAAGTCAGGGGATAAATATTATATTTGGGGACCAGAAACACTGGAGCCCTCCTCAGTTGTTTTATTAATGAATTGAATAATTGATGTAACCGGATATTTCACCGCGCTCTTGAACTACTCCCTGAACTTGGACTGAGTCACCCCATAAATAAATGCGTTTGTACAGCAACTTAAATCCATCAACATAACTCCAACTTGTTCAAGGATATATAACAGTCTCTAACTGTGGCCAGTTAAATAATTCAAGTGGAGAATTTGTGTCAATGGATCGTGAAAATGATACATTCCCACAAACTGATACCATCCCACAAACTAATACAGTCCCTTAAACTGATGCAGCCCCTCAAACTGATACAGTCCCTCAAACTGATACCATCCCACAAATTGATACAGTCCCTCAAACTAATACAGTCCCTCAAACTGATACCATCCCTCAAACTGATACAGCCCCTCAAACTGATACAGCCCCTCAAACTGATACCATCCCTCAAACTGATACAGCCTGTCAAACCGATATAGCCCCTCAAACCGATACAGACCCTCAAACTGATACAGCCCCACAAACCGATACAGCCCCTCAAACCGATACAGACCCTCAAACTGATACAGCCCCTCAAACTGATACAGCCCCTCAAACTGACACAGCCCCTCAAACTGACACAGCCCCTCAAACTGATACAGCCCCTCAAACTGACACAGCCCCTCAAACTGATACAGTCCCTCAAACTGATACAGACCCTCAAACCGATACAGCCCCTCAAACCGATACAGCCCCTCAAACTGATACAGTCCCTCAAACTAATACAGTCCCTCAAACTGATACAGTCCCTCAAACTGATACAGTCCCTCAAACTAATACAGCCCCTCAAACTGATACAGACCCTCAAACTGATACAGACCCTCAAACTGATGCAGTATCTGAAGCTAACACTGTTTTTCAAATTCTCCTCTCTTCTCAGGAGCCCTTCAGGATCAAAGACATTCTTGTTCAATGAGTGCTGATATAGCTTACATTCTGCCGATGAAGTTTCTTTAGTTGGTCGGTGCCTTCCTGAATGAGTCTACTTGATTTTGATCTATCACAAACCAGGTCCCCCCATTAGTCATCAGGGACGTTTGAACTCTTCATGGATGTATGGGGGACATCCTTAAAGCATTTCCACCATAGATATAGTCATTATCAGTCACTCGCTGTCACTCAAAGGTATCACATTCTTGTGACCTTGAAAAAGAAATTCAAACACCTGATGTATTACTGAATGGATCACATGACATGAATTCAAGTTTTAAGGCTTTGACTGTAACAAACAAACTAAAAGCAGCTTTGACTAAACAACATGTCAGTAGGCAAATTGTACTTTCACCCATAGAAAATATCCCCGCACTTCACATTTAAAATGACTAAAAACCTCCCTCCACAATTGTACTTGATATTTTATCAGATATTTTATTTTACAGGAACAAGTCCAATTGATCCTTAGGACAGAATTTTTACCTCAGTGGACGGGCGCACGCCCAACCTACTCGAGCGTAAAATGATGCGAGTTGACTTCAGGCGAGCGTCCCGATATTTCAGTCGCACAATATATCAGTCGGAGGGCACGTGCGGGAATCAGGAGATAATTAAAAGGTTTATTCGGGCCATTAAAAAGATAATAAACTTAAATTTTTCACTGCCCATTCAAACTTACGGTTGGCGGGCAGGCAAAAAGGCCAAGCACCCTTTGCACTTTTTAGGAAACCTCATCCACAGGCAGGATGAGGTTTCCAAAAGCTAATAAATTTTTAAAAAATCATTTACAGGATGTGGGCGTCGCTAGCTGGGCCAGCATTTATTGCCGATCCCTAGTTGCCCTTGAGAAGGTGGTGGTGAGCTGCCTTCTTGAACCGCTGCAGTCCATGTGGTGTGGATACACCCACAGTGCTGTTAGGGAGGGAGTTCCAGGATTTTGACCCAGCAGCAGTGAAGGAATGGTGATATATTTCCAAGTCAAGATGGTGAGTGACTTGGAGGGGAACTTCCAGGTGATGATGCTCCCATCTATCTGCTGCCCTTGTCCTTCTAGATGGTAGTGGTAGTGGGATTGGAAGGTGCTGTCCAAGGAGCCTTAGTGAATTCCTACAATGCATCTTGTAGATGGTACACACTGCTGATACTGTGCGTTGGTGGTAGAGGGAGTGAATGTTTGTTGATTTGGTGCCAATCAAGAGCGTTGCTTTGTCCTTGATGGTGTCAAGCTTCTTCAGTGTTATGGGAGCTGCACTTATCCAGGCAAGTGGGGAGTATTCCATCACACTCCTGACTTGTGCCTTGTAGATGGCGGACAGGCTTTGGGGAGTCAGGAGGTGAGTTACTCGTTGCACAATTCCTAGCTTCTGAACTGCTCTTGTAGCCACAGTTTTTATATGGCTGGTCCAGTTCAGTTTCTGGTCAATGTCGATAGTGGTAGATTCAGTGATGGTAATGCCATTGAACATCAAGGGGCAATGGTTAGGTTCTCTCTTGTGGAGATGATCATTGCCTGATCCTTGTGTAGCTCAAATGTTACTTGCCGCTTGTCAGCCCAAGCCTGGATATTGTCCAGGTCTTGCTGCATTTGGACATGGACTGCTTCAGTATCTGAGGAGTCACGAATGATGCAATCATCGTGCACATTGCACAATCACATTGTGCAATCATCAGCGAACATCCCCAATTCTGACCTTATGATGGAAGGAAGGTCATTGATGAAGCAGCTGAAGATGGTTGGGCTGAGGACACTACCCTGAGGAATTCCTGCAGTGATGTCCTGGAGCTGAGATGACTGACCTCCAACAGCCTCAACCATCTTCCTTTGTGCTGGGTATGTCTCCAACTAGCGGAGAGTTTCCCCCTGATTCACATTGACTCCAGTTTTGCTAGGGCTGCTTGGTGCCACACTCGGTCAAATGATGCCTTGATGTCAAGGGAAATGAAATAAATAATAAAACCTTTTATATTTCATTTCCAACATTTTTCTGCTCATGTGACAGAGTCACATGAGAGGACATGTTTTATAACATTAAAAAAATTTTTTTTTTGAAAGCAGTTCATCTCCCTGAAGCAGCTCTGAAGTGTGCATGCGCAAAGTTCGCGCTCGACCCCTCCGCCCGCACAGGCAACGCCATACACTGTCCCTCGCGTTTCACACTGGGCAGGCCTTAATTAGCCCGTCAATGTGAAATCGCGCTCCAGCCCCAATCGAGGGCAGCGCTCGGCATCCCAACCAGCCCCGCCCACACCTGCTGAGCCTGCCTTACAAGGGCGAAATTATGCCCTTCGTCTCCAAGGGCTTGCTTTCTTTCTTTTATTTTGTCAGCTGGGTAACTCCTACTCCCTGGACTGACTTTCAAAGTGAGGGACAAATTGGAGATTCTTCTCTCGAGCTAAAGCTAGGAAAATCTTCCAGTCTTGGTTAAATCCTCACAAACCTGGTCCCTTCAAGCCAAATGCGAGCTCCCACCCATCCATGCAGACTGCCTTTGGTGTGATATCTAGAAAGCAACCTGGCCCCCACATTTAACCTTTAACTACCATGCCATTTAAACTTGTTGTGAGCAGAATTTAGAATGTCACATGATCCCTTTCATTCCTCCATTTAACCCATCTTAATGGCCCAGTCCCAAAATATAATAATCTTATAAAACTTCACTCTCGTAACAACATCCTCCCCAATTCCCTCATCCCGCTGATCTTGGGGAACTGATGTCGCTGCATTACCAGCCATGACACGCGAAGCCATTGGGTAAGGGGATGAATAGATGGTTACAGAGTGAGGGAAATCCAGCAGACCCAGAACAATCCCCACACACACACCATCATTAAAACCCACCAGGCCCACCACTTAAACACCAACAAAACCCATCAGGGCCGCAAACACCAGCAAAACGCTTCAGACCCCCAAAAGCCAACAAAACCCATCAGACCCCCAAACACCAACAAAACCCATCAGACCCCCAAACACCAACAAAACCCATCAGACCCCAAACACCAACAAAACCCATCAGATCCCCAAACACCAACAAAACCCATCAGACCCCAAACACCAACAAAACCCATCAGACCCCCAAACACCAAAAAAAACCCATCAGAACCCCACTAGACTCACTCCTCAATCACGAACAAAACTCATTCGACCCTAAAAACCAGCAAAACCCATCAGACCCCCAGACAGCAGCAAAACCCATCAGACCCTAAAATCAACAAAACCCATCAGACCCCCAAGCACCAGCAAAACCCATCAGACCCCCAAACACCAACAAAACCCATCAGATCCCAAACACCAGCAAATCCCATCAGACCCTAAACACCAACAAAACCCATCAGACCCCCAAACACCAACAAAACCCATCAGACCCTAAACACCAACAAAACCCATCAGACCCCCTAACACCAACAAAACCCATCAGACCCCCAAACACCAACAAAACCCATCAGACCCCCAAACACCAACAAAACCCATCAGACCTAAAAACCATCAAAACCCATCGGACCCCCAAACATCAGCAAAACCCACCAGACTCACTCCCCAAACACCAACAAAACTCATTCAACCCTAAAAACCAGCAAAACCCATCAGACCCCCAAACACCAGCAAAACCCATCAGACTCCCAAATACCAACAAAACCCATCAGACCTACCACCCATCGCCCAACATCAACAAAACCCAGCAGGTCACACCTAAAATACCAGCAAAACCCACAGTGTCATACAGACAGGAGGAGGCCATTCAGCCCCTCGAGCCTTTTCCATCATTCAATACAATCATGGCTAACCTGTGACCTAAATCCATATACCCACCTTTGCTCCATATCCCTTCATTTTGAGATTTATAGATTTCTGGTAACCAAAGGCATGAACAGTGGACCCAGCATCAAATGCCATTTATGGAAGAGAGTTCTGAATTTCCACCATCCTCCGTCTGTGGAAGTGTTTCCCTGTTTCACTCATGAAAGGCCTGGCTCCAATTTTTAGACTATGCCTCCCACATGTAGCCCTAGACTCTCTAGCCAGCAGAAATGGTTTATCCCTATCTATCATATCTGCCCCACTTAATATCTTGAAAGCCTCAATCAATTCACCCATTTAACTTCTAAATTCCGGATAAAACAATCCCAGCTTGCTAAATGTCTGCTCGTAACTTAACCCTGGGTGTCCAGGTAACATTCTGGTAAATCTAAGCTGCCTCCTTCTGAGACGAATAAATCTCATTATGGTCTGGTGACTTGAACTGCTCAGAGTTCTCCATCAGATCCCTACCCCACACATCATCCTACATATGCCCAGTAACTCAAAATCCTGGGAGAGCAACAGCATTAAACCCCTATAACTAACCCCAGGGAAAACTCTGGGAAATTCGACACCTTTAAGGAAATCGAGCAACTTAAAGGGATTCACGTCCCTGGTGAGATGTTTGCATATGAACAGCTACACACATACACACACACATACACACATACTGACTCACACACACTCATGCACACTCACACAGACACACTCACACAGATGCAGTCACACACACGCACAGTCACACACACACAGACACTCACACATATATACAAACACATACATATACACACACTCACATGCACACAAAAACGCACTCTCGCACACACACACTCACATACACTCACAGACAACACACACACACACACTCACAGACAACACAAGCACACACACACGCATAATCACACACACACATAATCACACACGCACACACTTACAGACACGCACACACTCATGCACAGCCACTCACACACATACACACACACTCACGCACAGACACACATACCCACAAACACAGACACACACTCACACATATATACAAACACATGCATATACACACACATACTCACATTCACACAAACACACACTTTCTCACACACACAATCTCTCACACACACACATGCACACACTCACTTGCTCGCACACACAAACACTCACACACAAACACATTCACATACACTCACACTCACACACACACACTCTCTCTCACACACACGGACACTCTCACACACACATGCATGCTCACACACACACTCAGACACACACACACCCTCACACTCACACACACACGCACACACTCACACATGCACACACTCACACATATACACACATGCACACTATCACACACACGCACTCTCACACACAGACAAACACACACAGTCTCACACACGCACACAGACACTCACACACACACACATGCACTCTCACACACAGACACACACACACACACACACACACACACACACAGAGTCTCACACACGCACACAGACACACTCACACACACAGACACACACTCGCACACTCACACACACACGCACACTCTCACACACACATGCATGCTCACACACACACTCAGACACACACACACCCTCACACTCACACACACACGCACACACTCACACATGCACACACTCACACATATACACACATGCACACTATCACACACACGCACTCTCACACATAGACAAACACACACAGTCTCACACACGCACACAGACACTCACACACACACACACACACACACACACAGAGTCTCACACAAGCACACAGACACACCCACACACACAGACACTCACACTCGCACACACACGCAGTCCTCGCGGCTGGAGACAAACTTAGAATGGGGATTAGAGAAAATTAGATAATTAAACTCATGGCTCAAAGGGTGCTGTGGAAAAAAAGATTTTTGCTTCTTGGATTGTGGGTACTCAGGGAGGAATGAACATTTCTATTGAGATGGGCTCCATTGAAACTGTGCTGGGACCAATATCCCACCAAAGCGTATAACTAGGGTCACGGATAGGGCTTTAAGTTAAAAGTGTGGGGCGGTGGGCGAGGGTTGGGGGAGTAGGGCTCGGGTAAATGGGGATTTTGAAATTCAAGGAGAGAAGTCAAGGCAACAGAACAGTGCGGTGATGCAGGTAAAGGCAAACAGACTGGGACAGGAAAGTGACAGGGAGCTTAAGATTAGTTGTACATCAGTAAGGCTCATGCAGGATTATACTGGTAAAAAAATGAAATTAAAGTTCTTTGTCTGAATGTGCAAAGCAAATGCAATGAGATAGATGGAGTAGTGGTGTGGACAGTGATAAATGCTTCAGATCTAATCACCATTATAGAGACATGGGCCGGGAATTTCCAGCCTCGTAAGGTGGGATCCATCGCAGGAGACTTGACTGCTCAGCCAAAAGGCTTGTTGACTTTTAGCGGGACCGGACGACCCTGGCGGTAGGCTGGTCTGGAAAATCCTGCCCACAGGTACATGGTGACCAATGCTAGGAAATGCATATTCCAATCTACAACACTTTGAAAAATTGGACAGAGTGTGAAAGGGGAAGGCGGGGGCCCCGATAGTAAATGTTGACATACAGATATTAGGGGAGGACTTGTGACGCAGTGGGCCTTTGTCTCATCTCGCTCCTTCGGGCATAACCCTTGCTGGGGTGCCCGGTGTTCTCGGGCAGTAACACAGCCTGGATGTTAGGCAGGACCCCACCCTTGGGCTATGGTGACCTCCCCCCCATCCCAGCAGTTTGTTGAGCTCCGCGTTGTTGCGGAAGGCGAGCCTTAGGTGGCAGGGGGTGATGTGGGTCTTCTTGCTGCCCTGGGTCGGGTTTGCCAGCCAGCAGGTGGAACTCGGTGGTCAAGTACTTGAGGACAGCGGCCATGTGAGATACGGGCGCTCCGGCCCTGGCACGCTTGGCATGGTGACCCTTGGGCAGCAGCCTGTGGATACGGCTGTCGGGGAATCAGGAGAGCAGCTCTGGAGGAGAGGGTCCTGACCTTGACGCGCCCTTTGCCCCCAGTTTTACCACGACCGGACATCTTTCAGAGTTTGCTTTCATTCTAGCCTCTGATCCAGAAGTCCGAGTCCCACTGCAGGACATGATGGACACAGAAGGCATGTTCATCACATGGCTAAACATGTTGATTATCAACCTGCAAATCATTCTTGTGTGCCTATGGCAGGTGGTATGAGTGGAAGAGTCTCCTGGTCAGCCATGCCATGCTTGATGTGGAGTGGTGCCCCTCTAACTACACATAACCTCTGGCTTTAAGCTAGTGACCTGCCCAAGGACATTGAGCTACGGGAGCAGGCATTTAAGTGTGTGCTTCTTCTGCTCATGTGTCTTTAGATGTGAAAAGGCTTCTAAGAGGGACATCAGAGATGAAGGATCTTGGCCCAGAAAATCATGAAGTAAAATCAGTATAAATGGAGATTAGGAATCGAAAGAGTCAGAAAATGTTGGTAGGAGTAGTTTAAATGCCCTTCACAATAGTTGTATCATTGGACAGAGTATTAAACAAGAAATTGTTGGTGCAAGCAAGCAAGTTAATGTAATAATTGTGGGAATTTTAATCTTTATCTACAGTGGACCAAGCAAATAATCAAGGGTAACCTAGATGAGTTGTAGAATGTTTTCATGACAGTTTCCTGGAGCAATGCTTTGTAGAACCAACTAAGGGTTAAGCTTGTTTAGACCTGGTAACATAAAATCAGGCAGGGTTAATTAGCAATCTCATAGTAAAAGATCCACTGGGAAATAGTGATCATAATACAATTTAATTTCATATTAAGTTTGACAACAACATATTCCAACCTGTTATAACTGGGATAGGAGGAATGTGTGAATTATCAAGCCTCACTACTCCACAGGCTGTACCATTAATTTAAATGCTTAATTTTCTTACCAAAATGGCTAATTGTGTACCTTTACCTCTAATACCCAGAGGAAAAGAGACTCTGATCATGCTTCTTTCAAAAACTCAGAATGATTAATTTACTTTTAATGAAAGGCTTCTTTTAACAAGTTGCAAGTGCTGGTTAACACAGAATTATAATCAGGGAGTATAACTATCTATCTCTTCCTTAAGAATTTCCCCAGCACACACACAGACAAACAAAGGGCAAACAGATAGAGTCTCTCTGCAGAGATGGGCTTTGGAGTATGGATGTTATAAAATAAAGGATAAAGTCTACAGGGTCTCGATGTTGTTGACCTGGAGTTCTCTCACGTGAAGACAGGCTGCTCGTCCCAGGTGGATGCCTGGAAGTTGTCACCACTGGTCTCAGCTTTGCAGGTCCAAGTGCAGACTAGTTACACTCAGGTGAGGGTTCACTGGCTACAGGTTGATAGCCATATACAATTTTAGGCAAGGTAGAGAGAGGGAGCCAATCAAGGTAGCCTTCCTTTCCTAGCTTGCTCTCCAACAAGACTGCCCCCAAAAGAAGCAGGTTCACAACTTAAGTTTTTTTTCTCTCTCCTATGTGATTGCTTTATTTTCTCCCAGCTTTTCATTAATTGAAGTGCTTTGCAGTTCAACACAAACACACAACTCCTTCTCAAGTACCATGTAGGTCAGGTGATTTATTGGAAGAGGCCTGCTTGTCGGCAGTTCCAAGGTGAACTTATGACCTTCCTAAAAACAATCCCAGGTTAGCATCCAGATCATGTCACATCCTTCCATTTTGTAAAAGAAAACTTCCGTCTTGGGAGATATGATTCTAACAAATCACAAACAAGCATCTTAAACTTTAAAAAAGTCAATTGCATTGGTATGAGGAGAGAATTGGCTAAAGTTGAATGGGCAGATAGACTAGGCGTGGCCATAAATAAACAGTGGGAAACATTTAAAGAAATAATTTAAAATGTTCAACAAAAGCACATTTCATTTTGATCAGCAAGAAACTCAGCAAGAAAGATCCATCTGTGGCTCACTCAGGAAGCCAAAGATCGTACTAGATTAAATAAAGAGGATTATAATGTTGCAAAAAATAGTAGAAACTCATAGGATTGGCAGTGTTTTAAACACCATAAAACGGCCACCAAAAAGTTGATTAAAAAGCGAACAAAGAGAATATGAGAGCCAACTTGCAAGGAATATAAGAATGGATTGAAAGAGCTTTTACGTGTATATAAAAGAGGAGAAAATTAGCTTAATGTAAATATTGGTTCCTTAGAAGCAGAGGCAGGAGAAATTATTATGTGAAATGAAGAAATGGCAGAGATATTGAACAAGTAGCTTGTGTCTGTCTTCACAGTAGAAGATACAAGTTGCATGCCAGAAATAGAAGGCATCTGTTATGGACTTGATTTTCCAGACAGGTTTCTCATTAGAAACATCAAATTTTATTTACAGGCTGCAACAGCAGTTACATGCTTCCATCAAGATCCACAACTAGAAGAACCCCCACTCCCAGGTTCCCCATGCTTAGAGTTGATTTGTTCACTCTGCAGCGTGATACTATAAAACAAAATAAGTCTTAAAGCTACGGTCACTACATTTCCTAAATCTACAATTACTACATTCCTTGTCCTTAAAAAATGTTTGTACAGTTTGCATTTACAAGAATATCTACCTTCATGATATTACAAATACACACACGGGTCATGGAATTATAAGTTCAGTCCTCTCAGGTGGTTTCCTGATCCGGGTGGAACATCGTAGCTTCACAGCTTTCAAATCTCTTACAGGATCTATGTTATCTGGAACCACAGAAACCTCAGGTATCTCTTTAGGCACAAGTAGTTCAGCAATATCTACTCCAACAGAGACATCTGATATGTCTATCCTTGGTTGAACAATTTCAACAGGGACCACGGGTTCTACAATGGTTACAGGTGGAACATCATTTTGTTGGGGTAACTCTTTCCCTCTCAAATGGTCTATGCATTTGTGGGTGATCTGGCCCTCCACTTCTATGTGGTAAGACAAGGGGCTGGTCACAGAAACTATTACATCAGGTAACCAACTCGATCTGTCACCGAAATTTCATACGTATAATACTTCACCAACAGTAAATTCAAGCTCGTGGCTATGCAAATCATGAGTCGCTTTTTGATTCCCTTGATTTATCTACACCCTGCCCTCTAAATTGGGAAGTACCAGGCTTAATCTCGTTCGAAGGTGTTGCTTCATAAGTAATCCTGACCGTGTTGAACCTGTAGTCGTGTGGGGGGGTTGCTCCATAGTGAAACAGGAAATATGATAGTTTAGTCTCCAGTGATCCACCCGATAATTTTTCATCCCAGTTTTAATAGTCTGCCCTGCTCGCTCAGCTAATCCGTTAGACGACGGATGATATGGTGCCGCCTTTACGTGTCTGATGCCATTTAGGCTCACAAATCTTTGAAATTCAGTGCAAGTAAATGCAGTACCATTGTTTGAGACGATTACCTCTGGCAATCCATGTGTAAAAAAAGCTTTGATGTAACTCTTCTATAGTCATGTCTGACGTTGGCGACCTAACCTCATACACGTCTAGCCATTTGGAATGTGCGTCAATTATTAGTAGGAATATGGTGCTAGAAAAGGACGCACGTAATCTATGTGTAATCTAGACCAGGGTCTACCAGACCATTCCCACGGGCGTAGTGGGGCCGTAACAGGTAACTTCTGTGGTTGTTGGCATTGTATACAGTGACTAATCACCTTCTCGATATCACCATCCATGCCCGGCCACCAAATGTAACTTTGTGCAATCACCCTTATTCTTGAGCTTCCCGGATGTGCGCTGTGCAACTCTGCTAAGAATGGTTCCCTTCCTTGTGAAGGAACAACTACTCACGCAGTCCATAACAGGGTACCACCCTGACTGCTCAATTCATTCCTTTGAGTGAAGAGTGGCTTCAATTCTTCAGGGATTGGTTCCTGGGACCATCCTTTCAACACTTGGTCTCTCACTCTAAACAGGACTGGATCATGATCCATCCAGTTTTTTACCAGCCTTGCGCAGACTGGCGAGGAATCCAGGAAATTCATCGCTAATACAATCTCTTGGGGAATAGGGGCATGTTCATTGCTCTTCTGCAAAGGAAGGCAACATAGGGCATTAGCATTGGCTATATGCATCCTTGGTCTGTGCACAAAAGTGTATTCATATGCAGATAAAATTAGAGCCCATCTTAGAGTTCATGCAGAAGCTATGGGAGGGATAGCTTTTTCTTCACTGAACAGGCCCAAGAGCGGTATGTAGTCAGACACTATCGTAAAGAGTTGGTATGTATGTATTGATGGAATTTTTTAACTCTGAAAATAATCGATAGTCCTTCTTTCTTGGTTTGTGAATACCCTTTATTGGCTGTGGAATAGGCCCTGGACATGTAGCCTATCGGCCTTTCTTAACTGTCATTCTTCTTGTGCAATAGTACCACTCCCACCCCATAGGGGGACGCATCACAGGTTAGCACCAGTTCCTTTGTCAGGTCGTGGTGTACAAACAAGTTTGAAGGGTGCAAGAGTTGTTTAACTTTCATGAAAGCTTCTTCTTGGGGTGACTTCCAAACCCAAAGCTGGTTTTTCTTTAATAATGCGTGTGGAGGGTCTAGGACCATTGATAAGTTAGGTAGGAATCAACCATGATAATTAACCGTACCTAAGAATGACTTGAGTTCAAAGATATTTTTAGGCGAATGTGCCTCCTTAATAGCTTTAACTTTTTCTTCTACTGGATGTAACCCTTGGGAATCCACCCAGTGGCCCAAATAAATGACTCCGCATGCCTGAAAGGTACACTTTTCTTTTTTCAAGCGCACCCCTGCTTCCAAAAACCATTTCAAGGCTCCATCCAAATTAGCCAAGTGTTCAGCTTCTGTGAACCCCGTTATCAGGGCATTAACCAGGTAGACCACGACTTGAGGTAGTCCCTGTCGCAAATTCTCCATTGTCCTCTGGAAAATCACGCAGGCAGAAGAAACACCAAAGGGAAGATGTATGTATTGGTATAACCCTTTGTAGGTGTTTATGGTCATAAACTCTCTGGAGGTATCATCCAGTTCCAGCTGCTGACACGCGTGACTCATATCTAGTTTAGTATAAATTCTTCCTCCTGCTAATTTAGCATAGAGATCCTCAATCTTGGGGTTAGGGTACTTGTCCAACCCGGCGGCTTTGTTTACTGTTAGCTTATAGTCCCCACAGATCCGGATGGCCTGATCCGGTTTTAAGCCAGGGACTATAGGTGCTGCTCACTCTAAGAGTTGAACCAGCTGTATGACGCCCAGCCTCTCTAACTGGCACCAATTCGGTGTCAACCTTCTCCCTCAGAGCATATGGCACTTGACTTTATTTAAAGAAACGAGGAGTTGCTTCCGAGTCAATGTAGATCTTAGCCTGTAGGCCTTTGATTCTCCCCAGTTCGTCTCGAAAAACCCTGTCATATTTCTTTAGCCGCTCTGGCAGTCCTCCTACTCGTAGCTGGAAAATTTCACACCAATTTAGTTTAATTTCTTTCAACCAATCATGACCTAGAAGGCTTGGTCCTCCGCCTTCTACTATCATCACCGGGAGTTGTGCTGTTTGGTGCTGATAATGAACAGGTACAGTGGTAATAGCTTTCACTTGGATAGCTTCACCAGTATAAATTTTCAATTGGGTTAAAGTCTGCTCCAAATTCAATTGTTGAGTACCCTTGTTTAAATATTTGAAGGTGTGCTCTCCCACTACAGTGGTTGAAGCATCAGTGTCCACTTCCATCATTAAAGGTTTTCCATTTACCTGCAGAGTAACAGCGATTGGCTGTGCCTTCCCTACTTTTACATTAAATAGGGAGTAAGTATTAGAATTGGTGTTTTCTGGTTCTTCCGCATTATGCACTTCGATTAACTTAGTTTGCTGCCTGGAAGTCTGTCTCAATCTTGCTTTACCGTGCTTCAGTATGTGCCCTCGTTTATAACAAAAATAGCACTCCACCTCTTTAAAAGGGCAAGTTTAAGGAGCATGATTGCCTCCACATCAGTAACAATTTATCTTCAGATTTGCTGCTGAGCTGTTTCCTGTATTTATTTTAAATTTTCGGTTAACGGGGACAGTCTCCCGCTTCGCGGCGGAGTCCCAGCTTTTTGCGCCACACCCGGCTGCCTGTTCTCGCTTCAACTGCAAGACGGCACCATTTTGCGCACCTTGTATAGCCTGCAAGTTCCATTCGGCGCTTTCCATCGCAAGCGCTATTTCCGATGCTTTCTTAAAATCAAGGTTTACTTCACCTAATAATTATCGTTAAATGGTATCATCTTGCACATCGCAGACCAAATGATCCCTGAGCTTAGTGTCTCCCCGAAATCACAGTGCTCAGTCAGTTGTTTCAATTCCGCCAACTGTAGTACTGGTCTCCCTCGGGGCTCTAACCTTCAAATTAAACCTGAGCCTCTGCCGGTGACTGGGTGTTTGGGTTGAAAGTGTCCCTTAATGAGGTCTACCAATTTACTCAAGGTCTTCGAATCAGAGTGGCCTTCGGGGGCCATCAAACTTCAGATTAAATTATAGGTTTTACGCCCACAAACTCTTAGGGGAATTGACCTTCCTTTTTCCTCCCCCGTATTTCATTTACCTGGAAATAGAACTCGAGGCATTCTACATATTGACACCAATCCTCTGTGGATGGTTCGAAGGGGTCATTCCTGCCAAAAATCTGGTGAGTATATCTTCCTTCTCTTCTGTTTAAACAAGATACTCACAGTTGCTGGGCAAGAGACAATGCCAGACCCAATTTATTCTCATCACCAGTTTGTTGTGGACTTACTTTTCCAGGCAGGTTTCTCATTAGAAACATCAAACTTTATTTACCGGTTGCAGCAGCAGTCACACGCTTCCATCAAGCTCCACTACTAGAAGAACTCCCACACTTAGAGCTGATTCATTCACAACTGTCTTGTGATACTATACAACACAATAAGTCTTAAAACTACAGTCACTATATTCGTACAATTACTACAGTAATCTAGGTGCAAAAAGAGTGAGGAAATTAAGGAAATTAATACGAACAGAGAAAAAGTACTGGAGAAACTTAAGTGACTAAAATCGGGCAAGTCCTCAGGACCTGATGGCCTACATCCCAGCGTTCTAAAAGAGATATAGCTGCAGAGATAGATGATGTACAGGCTATGATTTGCTGTAATTACCTAGATTCTGGGATGGTCCCTCCATATTGGAAGTTAGAAAATGTAATACTATTATTCAGTAAAAGGAGATAGAGAGAAAACAGGGAACTACAGACCAGATAGCTTGGAATTAGTCACCGGGAACATGCTGAAATCTATTATTAAGGAAGTATTAACAATATACTTAGGAAATCATATTATGATCATGGTTTCTTTTGAAAGAGAAGTGGTGTTTGGCAAATTCATCTGATTTTTCTGAGGATGTAATGAGTAAGGTAGATAAATGAGGACCAGTCGAGGTACCTGTATTCCAAGGTGCCACACAAAAGATGATAGGCAAGATAACATTTCATGGATTTGAGGGTGATATATTGGCAAGGGTGGAGGATTGATTAATGTATAGGAGGCAAAGAATAGTTATATGTGGGGCATTTTCAAGTTGGCAGGCTGTGACTAGTGGATTGTTCTAAATATCAGTGCTGGGGTCTCAGCTATTTACAATCTATATTAATGGCTTAGACAAAGAAATAGAGAGTAACACATTTAACTTTGCTGCTGATGCAAAGCTAGGTGACAATGTAAGTTGTGAGGCAGACATAGCATGGCTGCAAAGAGATATAGATGTGTTAAGGGAATGGGCAACAATGGAGCATAATGTGGGGAAGTGAGACGTTTTGCACTTTGCTCGTGAGAATAGAAAAGTAGAATTTTTTTAAAGCATAAAACTTGTAAATAGTGATGTTCAGAGGACCTTGGGAGTGTCTGTACAAAGAACTTAGAAAGTTAGCATGCAGGTGCAGAAAGCAATTAGGAAGACACATGACATGTTGGTCTTTATTCCAAGGGGATTGGAGTACAGGCAGAAAGTAGTCCTGCTTCAATTTTACAGGACTTTGGTGAGATCACACTTGGAGTAGTGTGCGCAGTTTTGGACAAATGTATTTGCATTGAAGGAAGTACAGTGAATATTCACTAGATTGGACCCTGGGTTGAGAGGGTGGTCCTATGATGAGAGATTGACTAAATTGAGACTATAATCTTTGAAGTTTGGAAGAATGAGAGGTGATCTCAATGAAGTATACAATCTTCTAAAGGGGCTTGAAAGGGTAGACACTGAGAGGTTTCTCCTGCTGGCTGAAGTATCGAGTACATGAGGGCATATTCTCAAGATAACAGGCCATTAATTTAGCATGGAAATGAGAGACATTTCTTCATTCAAGAAAGTTGTGAATCTTTGCAATGCCCTACCCCAATGGTGCTCCATTGTTGACTATATTTAAGGCTAGAAGGGACAGACTTTTGGTTTCTCAAGGAATCAATGGATATAGGGGGTGGGCGGAAAAGAAGAGTTGGAGCCCAAGGTCAGCCATGCTCATACTGAAGAGTGGAGCAGGTTCCACGGGCCATATAGTCTACTCCTGCTCTTGTGTTCTTGTAGTCAAGAAAAACCTGGGCCTCTTGAACACTGATACCAGTGATATTGTCGATAAAAATAAGGAAATTGTGGATATGCTGAGTAATTACTTTGTTTCTGTATTTACATTTGAGGGCGAGGTCAGCATTCCATGATTGAATCAGAAACAGGGAGCCAACAAAATTAACATAAGGTAACAGCCATGGAGAAATGAATGGCTCTAAAAGAGTGACAAACCCCAATGATCAGATGCTTTCAAGGTGAGGGTTTACAGAATGTAGCTCAGTACATTGCAGATAGCATAACTAAAATCTTCCAAAAGTCCTTCAATTCAGAAATTCTTCCTTTAAATTGGAACATTGCATCCAGTACTAGTCACCACACTTTAGGAAGGATATGAAGCCCCTTGAGAGGATGCAGAGTAAATTTATCAGGGATGAGGAAATTTAGTTGCAAGGTTGGGATTGAGAATCTGCGGTCTCTCCTAGGAGCAAGGATGGTTGAGGCGAGACATCATAGAGGTGCACAAGATTATGGCCGGTTTAGATAAAGTATGCCTGGAGTAGCTGTCCCATTAGCTGATGGCACAAGGCTTACCATCAAGGATGACAGGTTTAAAGTTTTGGGCAAGAGATACAGGGGGAATGTGTGAAAGAATGTTTTGCATGCAGAGAGTGGTAATTACTTGGAATTTGTTCCTTACAATGGTGGAGGAAATGGCGATGATTACTGATTCCAAAAGGAAATTGGATGATTGGAAACTTTCAGGGGCTACAGGGATATATTCAGGGAATGGGGCTGACTGGATTGCTTCAGAGAGAGTTGCCATGGACTCGATGAGCCGAATGGCCTTTTTCTGTGCCATATTGACTCAACAACAACCTGCTATTTCAGGAAGGTGACAGAGGAAAAGTAGGGAATTATAGGCCACTTGTCCTAACATCTGCTGTCAGGAAAGTACAGGAGTGTCTAATTAAGGAGATTGACTGAACACCTTGACATTTTTCAGCTGATCAGAAAGCCAGGGGATTTGAAAGGGTGGCTTACACCTGATGGACCTGATTGAAATGCGTAAGAGTCCTTTGCCTGTATACAGTTTGCAGGAGTTATGTTCTTTCTTTCTTGCGTATAGATGTCAGGTAGAATGGTGGAATCTGTAATTATGTGTGAACAACCAGCTTGTTCTAGCTTAGAATGGTGAGATAGTGGAACTTCAGGAGTTTTATAATTGCAAAGGGATTTGTATGCCACCGTGCGCAGGCAAATGCTGTTCATAATTTGCCTTCAACTGCACGAGGTTCATATTCAATTGCACCTTATCAAATGCCTCCTGGGAGTCCATGTACATAGACATTCCCCTATCCACCTCGAGTGCACTTATGATCGGACAAGAGCTGTATGATTGTGTAGTGAAATGTACGTGGACTGTTCTAATTGGTATCCTCAGGGGAGCCAGTTTGGCTGCTGCCAGGATAAGGACAGTCCGCCCAAAGATTTTGGTTCGGTGAAGAACGAACAAAGGATAACAGGCAAATAAGTAACAAAGCTGCAAGGAAGGTGCAAACTATGCTAGAAAACCAAAACCTATGAAAAAAAGAAATGCACTCTGCCATCCAGCTGCAACACGGGAAGTATACAGCACGCGCTGTTTTGTACATTACTGCCTGAACTTTACCTTTCGTGTATAAGCTTGGCCTGCCTTTCTCTGAATAAAGCTGCTCTATAACTGAACGTAATTGTCACGGGTGATCCTGCTGTAAATAAGCGGGTTAAACACAAAACAAAATACAAAAGGAGATGACTGGAGTAGTGGATAGGGTGATGTCTACGTACATGGACTTCCAGGAGGCTTTTGATCAGGTGCAAGTAAAGATGCAGTTGAAGGCAAGTTATGAAGCTGGTTGGGAAAGTAACCGAGGAGAAGGTGACAGAGATTCGGGATAATGGGTAGGTCAGGGGTTTCACTAGAAGTGTCCCACATGGATCTGTGTCGAGTGAATGTAGATTTGGGTGGGTCGACTAATCTTCATTATATGTCACCAACAAGCTGGATAAACAGTCAGTTTTATTATACATTATTGTATGAAGATAATCAATCAGTTACAATTAATACTGAAACTTTGATTGAATTATGTATTTGCTTGAGTTTGCCTGTATTGGTGAGGTTACAGTGTTGATTACTCCACTTTAATGAGGCAGAAGTTCAAATACTCAGTATTTGTGATTCACTGTAGTGCAGGAACATGGCTGTCTGTGTTAGACAATGGCACTGCAAGCTCCGGTAACCCTAAAGCTAATGACCCTGATATGGTCAACAATAAGCAGGCTGCATCAGTGGGAGTAAATAGTGTTAGGAACAATATATATTACATTTGTATTTGGATGTTAACAAAGGTGGAACATGGTTCTAGTTTCATTGAATGCTTTTTTGTGAGCTTGGTGCTGGAAAATCTGGAAGCCCTGTTTTTATTCATGCATTTCTAATGAGGTTTCACAACCCTTGATGTGAAGAGATGGGTTCCAAAGCTAAGTTGTTCTCATGCTGCTACAACACTGGCATCTACCCGGCAATGTAGAAAATTTCAAAGGTATGTCTGTTAAAAAAATCCATTACTTCGGAGGTTATAGCAGGATAAGTAGAAGATCATAATTTTATCAGGCAGTGTCAACATGGTTTTGTGCAAGGGAAATAATGTTTAACTCATTTATTAGAGTTGTTTATAGGAAGCAGAAAACAAGGTGGGTAAAGGGGAACCTGTAGATGTGGTGTACTTGGATTTCCAGAAGGCATTTGATGAGGTACAACATCAAATATGATGTACACAAGGCATGATTAGTATGGATAGAGGATTGGTTAGCTAACAGGAAACAGAGAGTAAGGTTAAATGGGTATGTTTTGGGTTAGCAAATTGTAACAAGTGGAGTGCCTCAGGGATCAGTGCTGTTCAACTATTTAAAATCTAAATCGATAGTTTGAATGAATGTACCAAATGTTTGGTAGCTAAACTTGCCAATTACACCAAAATGGGTAGGAAAGTAAGTTTTCAAGAGGATGTAGGGAGTCTGAACAGGGATATAGACAGGTTAAATAAATGGGCAAAAATTTGGCAGGAGTATGTAGGAAATTGTGAATTGTTCACTTTGGCAATAAGAATAGAAAAGTAGTATACTATTCAAATGAAGAGAGATTGCAATACTCAGAGGTACAGAGGGATTTGGGTGTCCTGGTACTCGAATCACAAAAAGTTAGTATGCAGGTACAGCAAGTGATTAGGAAGGCAAATGGAATGTTGGCATTTATTGCAAGGGAGATGGAATATAAATGCAAAGGGGTTTTACTGCAGCTGTACAGGGACTTGGTGAGACCATATCTGGAATATTGTCTCCAATTTTGGTCTCCTTGTTTGAAAAAGGAGATAATTGCGTTAGAGGCAGTTCAGAGGAGATTCACTTGAATCATTCCTGGGATGAGGGGCTGATCTTATGAAGAAAGGTTGAACAATTTAGGCCTACACTCATTCGGGTTTAGGAGAATGAAGGGTGATCATACTGAAAGAAATAAGATCCTGAGGCAATTTGAGATGGTAGATACTGGGACGATGTTTCCACTTGTGCAACAGGCTAGAACTAGGAGACACAGTTTAAGAATAAGAGGTTTACTCTTTAAGATGGAGATCAGGAGAATTTCTTTTCTCTCAAAGAGTCGTTAGTATCTGAAATTCTCCTCACCAGAAAGTAATGGAGTCTATGTCATTGAATTTATTCAAGACAGAGTTAGACAGATTTTTGACAGACAAGGGAGCCAAGTGTTGTGCGGGTGGAGGCAAAGTGGTGTTGAAACCACAACCAGATTATCCATGATCTTATGAATGGTGGAGCAAGCTCAAAGGGCTGCATGGTCTATCCCTGCTCCTAAGACCCATGTTCTTATGTTCCTGCCTTCAAGGAACAGAACAAATCCAATTTGGCCAATTACTCTCGACACTCAGCCATGATGGAAAATGTTACTGACAGCGCTATCAAGCAGGACTTAGTCAGCAATAACCTGCTCACTGATGCTCAGGTTGGGCTCTGCCAGAACCATTCAGAACCATCCTGACCTCATTACAGCCTTAGTCAAAACATGGGAAAAAGAACTGAATTCAAGGATAGCGTCTGAGGCCCCAACATCTTCAGCTGCTTCATCGGCTACTGTCTCCCATCATAGGATGGGAAGTGTAGATGTTTGATAAGAATTCCACTGTGTGCAGTATTATTCATGATTCCTCAGATACTGACATAGCTCCTGTGCCTATGCAGCAAAACCGAACAAGGTTCAGGCTTGGGCTGGCAGTGGCAAGTAACTTTGCACCACTCAAGGGCCGCACAATGATTATCTCCAACAAGAGAGAATCGAACCAGCTCCCGTTGACATTCAATGCCATTGCTATAGCTCGATACCCCACCATCAACATCCTCATGGGTTACCATTGACGAGAAACTTATGTGAACCATCCATATCAATACTGCGCTACATGTACCGGTTGGGACTGGCAAGCAGCTCACCCCATGACTCCTCAAAGCCTGTCCATCATCTACAAGGCACAAGTCGGAGCATGATGGAATAATCTCCATTTGTCTGGATGAATGTGGCTCCAACAACATTCAAGAAGCTCCACACAACACTGGCATCTACCCGGCAATGTAGAAAATTTCAAAGATATGTCTGTTAAAAAAATCCATTACTTCGGAGGTTATAGCAGGATAAATAGAAGATCATAATTTTATCAGGCAGTGTCAACATGGTTTTGTGCAAGGGAAATAATGTTTAACTCATTTATTAGAGTTGTTCATAGGAAGCAGACCATATTTAGTGACACCCATTCCACTACCTTAAACATGCAATCCTTCCTCAGCAGTACACAGTTGCTGCGGTGTGTACCATATACAAAATGCACTAGAGCAACTCACATCCCTCCTTCTACAGCTCCTTCCAAACCTTCAATCTCTACCGCGTGAAATGAGAAGGGCAGCAGATGCATAGGAACAAACCATCTGCAATTATGCCTCCACGCCAGGCACCATACTGACCGGGAGCTATATCACTGTTCCTTCACAGTCTCTGAATAAACATCCTGGTACTCCCTGCCCAACAGCCAGCTGGACTGCAGTGGATCAAAATGATGGCTCAGCACCACCTTCTCGAGGGCAAATCGAAATGGGCAACAGCTACTGGCATTACCAGCAATGCTAACATCCCACGGAAGAATTCAAAATATATATTAGTTTGAATGTCTGTTATAGTTTGAGGTGATGTATTGGTTTGAGGTTCTGTATTAATGTGAGGGATATTATTTTGAGTTGCTGAATTAGTTTGAGAATCGATTGAATTAAACCCCCCACTTGAATTATTTAACAAATTGCAACAGTTGAAGAGGGCAGCTACACCCGAGAGCGCAGTAGAGCAGCCCTGAGAGGGCACTCCAACTTTGGATGTTAATTCCTGATGAACACAGCAGCGTGAGTGATCAAGAATGTTTCCCCTGGTTGGTGAAACTAGAACCAGGGAACACGTTCTCAGAAAAAGAGGTAGGCCATATAAGACTGAGATGAGGAAGGAGGTGTGAATCTTTCGAATTTTCTACCCCAAGACCTGTGGAAGCTCATTCATTGAGTGTGTTCAAAGCAGGGGTTGATAGATTTCTAGATACTAATGACATCAAGGGATACGGGGATAGCGTGGGAAGATGGCAAAGTGTTAGAAGATCAGCCATGATCTAAGTAAATGGCAGACTGGGCTCGATGGTCTGAATGGCCTACTCCTGCCCCTATGTTCCTATGTATGGGATCCAGAGATGGACCCAATGGTGTCTGAATGATCAACATGTTATGACCGATGCAGTTGTAAAGCTGAGTTATTTAAAAAGCCCAGAGGGAAACTTTGAATAAGTGTCATAACCCATCGACTTAACCAGACACCAGGCAAAGCATTTTCACCTTACAAATTCAAAATGAGCTTCTTTTCACTTTGGTTCCTGTGAATACAGTTGGAGACTTACAGCTGCCTTTGGATCTCACATTGCCTCTGCTCTTCACAACCGAAAATTGCTGAAGTTATATCTACCACCATCCATTGAATGTAAATTCTCATTGTATCACCAACCTCTTCTAACAATAAAACCCTTTCATAGTTCAAATTTTATTAGTAATATAAACATATGTCTCGCTATCTGAAAGATAGGTATCAGTTTTCACCCCACTTCTTGAGCGCTCTGTTCAAAAAATGCAAATGCACGCTATCTCTCTTACATATCAAAACTAGGACATCAAAGCACATAGACTAGCTGGATTTAACCCAGTTAAGACACACCCACAGACTAAACCTCTATTTTAAAAGAAAAATATTTTCCTATAATATTATATACATTGACAGCTTCATGACAAATACCATTGCATGGAAGAATAGAGCTTACCATGTTCATCAGTTAATTCATGTGATCAGAATTGTTCAGTCTTGAGGGTTTTCCAATTTGGTCTCAGCACTAATTATATTCTCTCGCATCAGGGATCTAACTCAGGTGTCGTAATCTGTTGGCTCTTTTATTAAAAACTAAAAAAATTAGACGATTTTGCAACTTCATTGTCTCCATGGAAATCCCACATGATATAAATTAAAAGCTCTGCGATTGTATCAATTCAGAATTTAATTCTGAGGGATTGCTTACAGCGCAAAGGGACAGATCGCTTCATGCAGAATAAAATGGAATCACTTCACAGTATTGGGAAAGTATACTATACGATTCTTGCCATCATTGGTGTCCCTGGTAAGTGACAATGACAATTTAAGTTGTGTAAGTTATGTGTGTGTGTGAGCTGGTCTCTGGTTTTATTCTGTGAATCATAATGTTACATGCTGATCTAGCAGTCACCGTTGTACAGGCCCTGATCAATAATGTCATTTCGTTAAGAGTGCAGATGAGTCTCACATAAGTCCAGGTAATTCTGTGAGGGAAAGTATTACTGGGAGTATCCGTCACTGTAGAATTGTGCTGAGTGTGGGTCACTAACTGGAGTGGAACAGCTGACCCCAGTGATCATGTATTACTGGGAGTATCTGTCACTGTAGAATTGTACTGAATGTGAGTCACTAACTGGATTGGGACAACTGACCCCACTGACCATGTACTGCTGAGAGTATCGGGGCAGAATTTTCCACATATCACACTAGCTGGATTTTCCGGTTCTGCCGAAGTCAATGGACCTTTGAATGACTTGTTGAATTTTAACGGTCTCGCCAGGTCCAGTGCAATTCCACGACCAGTCCCATCTCCGTTCCTCTCCCACCCCTGTCCCTTGCAATACACTGGTCCCCTCTTCCATCGCTGCCGTGATGGGGCTGTAAAACTCCACCCTCTGTAACTGTAGAATTGGACCTAGTGTGGGTGACTAGGCAGAGTGGAACAAGCTGATTCAATTGTTATATCATTGTTTGAGGTAACTGATCACTCCACTCCGTGTATCTATCTCTGTGGTTATGAACATAACTGAAGGCTAAGCAGAATACTTTTGCTGTTGGTTGATGATGTTTGTAATTATGTGTACGCAGTGAAATGTGTGAATATTGTTTGGTCTCCTCTTGACCTGCACCAAAAGAAACTGATGTTAACTATTTACCAACAGCTAAACAGATGGACAGCACAGTTAATGTCTTCAAATTGTCTGGACAATAAATTACTGTTAGAATGAGTATGGTTACGGTAACCATAGTATGGCTGTTATTTTAATGCTGATTAAACTCCACCTTCCAACATGGTGCTGAGAATCTGTGGTCATGAGTGTTGTATTTTCATTTTCTGGCAATTACATGGGATAAAAATTGGACTCCAGTTATCGAGTCATCCATTTCTGTAACTGGTTAATTACCAGCAATTATCTCTGTAACACATGTAATCCACACAGATCTCTGCTCTCAGCTCAATGAGGTGTGTCCCATCGAGGAAAGAAACATATAGGCCAGGATTTTGCCCTCGTTGGGCGGGCTTGACAGGAGCAGGAGGGGGTGGTCGGGAATCCGACTGCCGTCCACGATCGGCTCCGCACTGCGATTTCACGCGATTAAGGTCCGCCAATTAAGGCCCGTCCTGCGTGGATTGTGAGTGGCAGCGCTGAGCGCTACGTGTGCGGGCTGGGGGAGGAGGGAGAGCCAGGCCTCGCATACAGTTCCCACATGCGCGTGAAAGAGTGCGTTATCCTCCCTGAGGTGCGGGGCTGCTTTAGGGAGATTGAAGCGCTTTTTACAAACTTAATAAATACTTTAAACATTGAATGAAACATGTTCCCTCATGTGACTGTGGCGCATGAGATGGGATGTGTTTTTAATTTCAAAATAATGCTTTTATTGAATTTGTATTAGCTGTAGGAAACCTCAACCCGCTGGTGGATGAGGTTTCCCAAAAAATGTAAAGGCCGCTTGGCCTTTTCGCCTGCCTACCAACCGTTAGGCTGGACGGACAGAGTAAATTTCAATTTAATGAGCTCGTTAATGGCCTGAATGGGCCTTTCAATTTCCGGTGGGTGCACAGCCGACTCTGGTGCTTGCCCGCCGAACGAAATATCGCAATGACTTCAGGACGCACGCCCAACATCATCACATGTCATATTATGTTCATGTGCGCTGGGCTCACGCCCGCACGCCGAACGCAAAATTCTAGCCATAATGTAAGGACATAGATGCCAGTCCAAGGACAGTAAATGCTGACATTATTTCACTGTCAATAATTAGACAGAGTACTTCTTCAACAAATAAGTCACTTCAAGATCTGCAATATTATGAAAGAACTGATGACTTATTAATTAATACTCAAGTTGCATAAAACAACATTGAATTTACAGCACTGAAATGGTCTATTCAGCCTAATTAGATCCTCCCGGTGTTTATGCTCCACATGAGCCTTCTCTCATCGCCCCTAATCTAACTCGGTCACCACAACCTCCTACTGTTTCCTTCCTCATTTACCTTCTGAGCTTCCCCTTAAATGCATCTGTCATAATCACATTAACTGCTCCAAGTTGTGCCAGGTTACTCAGTCTAACCATTCTCTGATTAAATGCATTTCTCCTGAATGCTTTCTTGGATTTATTAAGGATGATCTTATACTGATTGTCTCTCATTTTCAAGTCCACATTAAATGGAAATATCTTCTCTATGTCGATGCTGTCAAATTCATCCATCATTTTACAATCTCTATTTGGTCTTCCACAGCCTTCCCTTTTCTGAAGAAAGTTCCTTCTTTTCAGATAGATTTAACCCCTCTGTTCTGATAACACCCTTGTAAAAGATTCTGTACCATTTCTTTGCCTCCAAAACCTTTTTAAAATTTAGAGACTAGAACCGTGATGTAACCAATATTTTTTATAAATTTAATATAGCCTCTCAGATTTTCAATTGTCTTCCGCTCAAAATGAACCCCACCCCCCCCGTGCTTTGTTTGAAATTTTATGGTCTTTATAAACTGCATTGTAACTTTAAATGATTTGTGGATCTCTAAACCTCGAACTCCTTGTTCCGTTGATTAATTTCTCAATTATATCCCACAATATATTTTTATTCAATTATTTTTTGACAGTTTATTCTGCCTTTCACAGATCTCGCACCAGTTTTCAGGCTCAGATTCCTCACCCACTGCTTCATGCTGCACCTACAACACACATGATGCTCTTGTTTCTGAGGTCAGTGCTGCACTCCAGACGCCCACTGATATTTCTGCCCACGTCTCTCCTTCACTCAAAGGTCCAAACTTCATCACTTTGCTTCCAAATTCCGCACCTCCCTTGTCCTCGCATGATCCCATCTCTTCCCCTCCTTGACTTCTCTACCTCCATTTCAGGGAATAAGCCAATCTCTACATAAACCCACTAACACCACAGCTCTCTTGATTAGACTTGCTCCCACCCTGCTCCCTGGAAGGACTCCATTTCCTTTTCCCCAGTTTCTCAGTCGCTGCTACATCTTTTCAGATGATGGCACATTCCACATTGGTGCTTCCTCAGATTCCAGTGTGTTTAACAGGCCCTTGGACCGTATCAATCCCATTTCCCATATTGCTGCCATCACCCCTTCCACTCCCTGCTAGAACCACAAAAAGGCTTTCCCTTATCTTCACCTTGAACATTCAATAGAATTTCATCTGCCATTTCAGCCACTCCAGTGCAGTTCCACCACCAAGCCCATCTTCCTTTCATCTCCCGCCCCAGTCCCTTGCAATACACTGACCCCCTCTTCCATCATGTCCTACATCCACTCTCCTTCACCTGACACCTTCCCATACAAGCATGCAAGATGCATCACCTGCCCTTTCACCTCCTTACTTTCCAACATCCATGCAGATGAAAGAGCGATTAACTTGTACCTCTTCCAGTTTAGTAACTGCTCATGATATGGTCTCTTCTACATTGGAAATACCACACGCAGGTTGAGTGATTGCTTGGATGCACATTCCCATTCAGTCCTCAAGAGTGACCCTGAGTTTCTGGTCACTTTGCCATTTGAATTCTGCATCCCAGTCCCATTCTGACCTCTCTATCATCAGGTTCCTACACTATTCCATGCTTAAGCTAAATGAGGAATCGCAATGACCCAGAGATGGAGAGCAGAAGGAAGCCTGTAATTTTACTCTTCACCATATCCAGCAACTTTGTACTCCTGTGACTTTGTTTGAATGTTATATACATTTTATACTATGTCATTACAGGAATGAATCCTGTGTATTATAATTATTCTTTATATATCTTAGCACAGGTTGGAGTTAGGCACTTCATTAGTTGCTGAACACAGTTTACAAACTTCAGATCATAAACACTGCTTCCATTTTCCTGGATGGCACATTCTAATAATGAAAGATAGGTGCACCCAACCACTGAGAGTGGAGGGGGTGTGGACTGATGCTTGTGGTGAGGATTCACTCGCGGAACATGGCATGTGGGCTCAACAACATCCACACATTTCTCCATCATATTCCCTCTCGACTAGAGCCGTCTTCACCACCCCTCTGTTGTTCTCCTTGTACCATTTACACCTTCTCTGGACCTATCTTCAGTTTCTTTAATTGTTCCATTCACCTCACACCATCATGCTTTTGTCATTGAATCACTCCTGCCCTCCACTCGATCACAGATCTTCCATTTTGTTGTATACTCCCCTGATCTTATATATCACTGGCTAAATCATTGCTTGAAAACCAGTAACCTCTAATGTCTGATGAAAGATTATCCACCTGTACTGTTAACTCTGTTTCTCTATCCACAGATGCTGCCGGGCCTACTGGATATTTTCATCATTTATGTTTTATTTTATCAGGTTTAGTTCATTCTCAGTATTTTCCTTTGTCTCAAACAATTAGACGTGGATAATAGTGACCTGTGATGCATGGTTCAGGGCTGTTACATTATCCAAGGCCTGGGAAGCATGACCTCTTATACCTGTGAAACATATTAAATCATTGCCAGACAACCTACTGAAAATATTGTATAGGTTTAGCTCTTCATCCCTGCCCCATGCCCAATAAACCTAAAAATGGGCTGATTTAGGTTGGGTTCGGATTGGTGATGTGATTATCAAAATTTTAACCTCTCACTCTACTCTAACTGCCTGAAATAGAGACAGTTTAATCAGCAAATTGCATTCTTTTTTTCCCCCTCTGTCTCTTACAGTAAATTTAATGGCGATCCTCATCCTGTCTCGAGGAAAGTGCGGCCTCTCCACGTGCACCACTCAGTACCTGATGGCCATGGCAACAGCGGATCTACTGGTCATTATCACTGCAGTCATCCTGTATCGGGTCGGGTCCTATTATTTTGCAACATCTTTCCTGGAAATCACCCCTGTGTGTAGTATTCTCTTTATCCTGTTTTATGCAGCAGCAGAATGTTCTGTCTGGTTCACCGTCACTTTCTCCTTTGATCGCTTTGTGGCCATTTGTTGTCAGAAGCTGAAAACAAAATATTGCACCAAGAAAACTGCGGTTGTGGTTCTAGCAACAACCTGCATTCTGCTCTGCTTAAAAAATGTTCCCTTCTACTTTAGATTTGAACCTGGAGAGATAATTGATAATGTTCCCTGGTTCTGTAATGAAAAGCCAACTTATTATACTGATCCAGCATGGGTGGCATTTAGCTGGTTTGATAAGGTTTTAAACCCATTGCTCCCATATGCTTTAATTCTCTTGCTCAACGCTCTGACAGTCAGGTACATTTTAGTGACCAGTCGAGTCCGTAAGGGACTGAGGGGTCAGAGCCAGGGAGAGAATCGCAGTGACCCAGAGATGGAGAGCAGAAGGAAGTCTATCATTTTACTCTTCACCATATCCGGCAGTTTCATACTCCTGTGGTGTCTCTATGTTGTACACTTTTTATATTATGTCATTACAGGAATGAATTCTGTGTATTACAATGACTCTTTATATATCTTTGCAGAATTTGGAGTTATGCTTCTGAATTTAAATTGCTGTACGAACGCATTTATTTATGGGGTGACTCAGCCCAAGTTCAGACAGCAGTTCAAGAGCATGGTGAAGTATCCTGTCACATCAATTGTTCAATTAATTAATATACAAAAAAATTGAGAGTAGCCCAGAGATCAGTCCCAGTGTTTCCATTTTAAGAATGTAATAACCTCTACCCAGGCTTACATCAACTGAATGATACCAACAATTACTGAGATTCTAAAAATCTCCCCAATGGTGGTGGGGGTGGGTGGGGTGGGGAGGGCAATGGGTTCAGTGTTGGTGTGGGGGGAGGGGAATGAGAGCATCCCCTACAGGGCAGGAAGTGGAAGAGCAGCCACAGTCTCTCCTCCACCACCAATGGTTCAATTGTCAGCTCAACACATCTGCTCAGAAAGAAAAATACTTCTCAGAGAAACAAAATACTGCAGATGACAAAATCTCCCTAGGTCAATATATTATTATGGGCAGGGGGTGATTTAATTTCAACAGCCCTGATCTCTCCTTTCACCACCCCTCCATAAACAGAAAAATGCTTTTTGATTTTTCATTTCCCCCTTTATAAGTGGTGATGTATTTCCCAATGCCTCAGTTTTGGTCTGATCCAATTCTTTAATAATAACCCTACAGCAAACGCGAGAAAGCATGCACCAAAAGGGTTAGTCGATTTGCACACACACAAGCGCAAGAGAAGGGTATCAATGTAGCCTCCTTTCATTCCTACAATAAAGGTGGGAAAGAGAAAAGAAAGAGGTAAAGGGCAAAGACTACAGATAAAATAGAATTATTGTTTCACATGAGTTCAGAGTCCAGAACCAAATTCCAATGGGGTATTCTTTCAGAGTCGACAGGTTGAAGACTGATGCTCGATAATTCAATTTTCTAATAGAGATGCCTTCCATTGTGAGCTGGACACACAGATGCAAATGAGTCTTGTAGGCAATATTGCAGAAGTTCAGAAGTTCCAGTGAAACAGCATAGATGGAGGCCAGGCATTCAAACCAGGGACAGAGATCTGGTTCTAATCTACTGCATGGTTGGTGGAAGATGGTGGTCTTCTTTGCAACCCCATAACTCAGGGTAACTGGTTCCTCCAGCTAGTGGTGGGGTGAGGGTGGGGGTCATGAGATATGACTCCCACTTCTCCACTTTTGTTTGGAAAAAGAGTGTTTAGTCCTTTGTGTAGATTCTTGAGATGGTTAATGTTTCAATTATTCATAATCTCAAAGAGCTTTTAGGGTCCTTTGTCCTATCAGACAGGTAGTTTCCAGTGGCCAGGACTGGCCTTAGGAATGTAAATGGCCTTTATACAATTCCCTTGGAATTTGGGTCTCTGCAGTTGCCATGTCATTAACGTCCCTTTAGAGATAACAAGGTTGCAGCTGCTCTGAATGCCAGAAAATTCCTTTTGCTTGAGTCAGGATCAGCCATGGCTTCAGTCATCTTTCTAGCCTTTGCATACTTTTTAAAGATTTTAACATTAGCCATGATATATAAAAATATAGGCTGAAGTCTTAGCCCCCTGACAATATTATTCTAATTATTTCATATTTGGAGACATCCTATTGAATCTATCTCCCTTTCATCCCCATACTCTCTTTTCTCTCTCTCTCTCTCTCTCACTCTCTTCCTATTTGTTCTTTGTGGATAGGGGTAGTGCAGAGGTAGAGCATTCATGCCTGGATAAACCCTTCCAAGTAGATCAGGTGGAGAGGTGGCATCCTGGGTATGGTGTTGGGTTTGACTCTTCACAGTATCTGACAGCCATGGCATCTCAGCTTGGCGGCTGCTCGCTAGAGGGGAAAGAATCCCTTCCTGGTCTCCATGTCAGTTGATATTTGATTTTATCAACAGTTTTCTTTCTTCATGTTCTGTCCCTCTCTCCTTTAAATCTGCCAACACCACCCCTCTCCTGGGAGATGGGAAAAAACAGCCCATGGTCACTCCGCCCTTGTAAACTACAGAGACTGACGAAGGAAATAGGGGGATTTGGGGATAGGATATTCAAGACGAGGTGAGGTGGAACATCAGCCATGATCTCATTGAGCAACAGAATAGACTCAAGGGGCCAAATGGCCTCTTCAATATCCTATTTCTAATGTCGTTATGTTAACCCTCAGTTATTTAATGTCTTTAATGTTACAAAACATTCCAAGGTGCATCACAAGAGATTATATAACAGAATATCAAACTACCTAGGAAGATATTAGGACGGGGCTAGGTTTTTAGCTGCTATTGAAGGAAGAGAGAGAGAAGCGGAGAGGACGGTTGGGGGTTGGGATCTGCAGGCTGGGGATTAGGGAGGAGCTTCCAGAGCTCATGGCTCAAGATGCTGAAGGCAAAGCCCAATAAGATCCCTTTTCAGAGGCACCTGAATAATTTTGCTTTTCAAGTGCAGCGTAATTCAGGGCCTCAGGCTGCCCCAAAGCGTTCCACACAGAATTTACAGAAAAAAGCCTTTGGCTGCAATAGCTCCAAGCTTGAGTCCATTCTCCACATGAGCCTTCACTGTCACTGGGTCAAAATCCTGGAACTCCCTTCCTAACAGCACTGTGGGTGCACCTACACCACGTGGACTGCAGCGGTTCAAGAAGGAAGCTCACCACTACCTTCTCAAGGGCAATTAGGAATGGGCAATAAATGCTGGCCCAGCCAGCGAAGCCCACACCCCATGAATGAGAAAGAAAAAGAGCCTTCTCCCACCCTCTTCATCTCATCCTCTCAGCACATCCTCCTATTCCTCTCGCTCTCATCTGTTAATCCAGCTTCCCCTTGAATGAACTCTGAGGTTCTGCACAAGCACTCCCTGTGGGAGCATGTTCTGCATTTTCGTGATCACAGTAAGTCCCCACAAACACTAAAGGGGGAATGGTCAGCTAAACTGAGAGTTAAGAGATAGGGAGGGCTGTAGGGGCTGGAGGGGGTTACAGAGATAGGGAGCTATGCAGGGCTGGAAGATGTTAGAGAGATAGGGAGGGGTGGAAGTGGTGGAAGAGGTTACAGTGATAGGGATGTGTTGGGGGGTGAATGGGGTTTCAGAGCTAGGGAGAGGTGTAGGGTTTTGAGGAGGTTACTGTGATAGGAGTGGTGTTGGGTCTGCAGGAAGTTAAGAGATAGGGAGGGGCGTAGGGACTGGAGGAGGTTACAGAGATAGGGAGGGGTGTCAGGTCTGGAGGAGGATACTCTGATCGTGAGGATTGTAGGGGCTGAAGGAAGTTACAGAGATAAAGGGATACAGAAGCTAGAGGAGGTTACAGAGATGGGGAGGGCCTGGAGTAGGTTACCTTGCCTACAATATTCTACACTCATATCCTGACCTCATTAGCCCTCCCCGTTCTCCCCCATTTTCCCCACCCCATTTCCCCTTCCTCAATCTCCCTCCCACTCCACCCTTCCTTTCCCACTCTCCTCCCTTTCCCCCTCCAAGCCCCCTCCATGACCCCCTTCCTTCCTTTCCTCAAACTCCTCCTCCCCTTTCCCACTCACCACCCTTCCTCTCAAGCCAAATTAGGGGATGGTCCTGTATAAACTGGGACCGGTTCCTGATCTGTCCACTTAAGGGACAGTATAATGTGCAACAGTGGAGGGTTTTCAGTTGTTGTCTGAGGCTATTAATGCATATAATGTTATTGGAAATTATGTTTTTTAAAAAGAAGTTTAGTCTATGGGTGTGTCTTAATTGGATTAAAGCCAACCAGTCTGGGAGCTTTGATGTGTACTAGTTTTGAGATGTAAGAGAGGTAGCGTGTATTTGCATTTTGTTGAATCGAGCAATCAAGGGGGGTGAAATCTGGCACCTAGCAAGCAGAGACCAAGAGTGTTTATATTACTAATAAAATTGGTACCATGAAAAGGATTTTATTGTTAGAAGAGGTGGAGTTCAATGAGGCTGGTGCTCCAATGAAAATTTACATTCAAATAGATATGCTGTGTATAACAGAAAGCAGTTTTGTGTGTGCAGGGCAGAGGCATGTAACATCAAAGCAGCTGTAAGCCTACAACTGTCTTCACAGGAACAATAGTGAAAGGATCCTCATTTTGAATTTGTAGGGTGAAAATGCTTTGCCTGGTGTCTGCTTAAAGTCTATGGGCTGTTATTGCCTTGGTGAAGATTAGTTTGGGAATTTGTTAACAAGTTATGATAGTAGTAATTTGTAGCCATGTGTATATGTTTAACTTGTGTAAATTAATAAATGTCTCATGTGGTTTGATATAAAACTCTCGAGAACTGGTGGTCTGATTCCGGAATTTAGAGTTGCCTCTCAAACATACCACTTAAAAATATAGGTCATGGCAGCTGTTTCAAGTTTCCCTCTGGGATTTTTAAATAACTCAGCCTTTACCGACTGCTGGGTCATAACAATTGGGGGCTCTGACAGGACAAAAATATTTCTAATTGCTTGATTGGTTTGGAATTGGTGAATCTTAAGGTTTCGATTATAAGAAGCATTTTGAATTCAGGAGCTTGGGAGGTATTTTAGAAGCAGTTAGACTGCAAGATGGCTTTGGCAATTGCTAAGGCTTGTCTGGGAGTAGAAGAGATAACTCTGATTGGGCTGGAAAGAATAACGAAAAGTAAGTTAACAGAGTTGGCAGATAAGTTAAAATTGGGGTTGCCTGAGGGTGCCAGGAAATCAGATATAATTAAAAGTATAGCACAACATCTACAGTTAGAATTGAAACCTGACACTACTGAGTCACAGCTAGAGGTAGTGAGACTTCAGTTACAAATGAAGATGCTTGAATTTGAACAAGCAAATAAACTGAAAAAACTTGAATTCGAAGCAAAGGACAGAGGAATGGCTTTAAAAAATGGAATTAGAAATTATGAAGATAGAGAAGAAAGAAAGAGAAAAAGAGAGAGAAAGAAAGAATTCCAACTGAAAATGTTGGCAGTTAAAAAAGAGACGCCAGTCAGTGAGGAAGGAATTATCACCAGAGTAGAACCCAGTGGGGAAATGTTTAAATTTGTACAAGCTCTTCCAAAGTTTGAGGGAAAAGATATTGAAGCATTCTTTATTTCACTTGAGAAGCTAGCTAAACAAATGAAATGGCTACAGGAAAACTGGACGTTATTATTACAGTCTAAGTTGCGAGGTAGGGTGCATGAGGTATATGCTTCATTATCAGGAGAAATGTTGGCGAATTATGATGTGGTGAAAAAGGCTATTTTGAGTTCATATGATTTGGGTCCTGAAGCATACAGGCAGGAATTTATGAATATGAGAAGACAGTCTGGGCAAACTTATAGTGAGTTTGGAAGAGTAAAACAAAGTAATTTCGATTGTTGTATACAGGCTTTAACAATAGAAACAACCTATGCCGTCCTTAGGAAAGTAATTCTTTTGGAAGAATTTAAAGATTCAATCCCTTTGGTAGTGAGAAGTCATGTGGAGGAACAAAGGGTTGATTCTGTAAGACAAGCAGCAGGGATAGCTGATGATCATGAGTTAATTCATGGAGCTAAACTTTTTTTTTTGTCACCCTTTCAAATTGGAAAAGGATAAAAACTGGGAAGATGACAGGAAGGTGTGTAGTCAGGGAAGAGAAGGAGTAGCTGAAAGTTCCCAGGAAGTTTTTTCTCAGAATATAAAGGAAGGTGCTGAAAGCAGAAGTGACATTCGAAAATTGAGGTGTTTTCATTGTAATAAAGTGGGGCACATGAAGTCAGTGTGTTGGAGATTGCAGGAAAAATCTGTAGCAATTGTCGGGGTACAGAAAAGCTCTGGAAGTAAAAGTACTGTGGGTTCTAAGATTCAGGCACAAGAGAAACCAATCATTTATGTACAGGTGAAACAGGGAGGACCAATGATAGGTGAAGAAGTGGGAATATGTTCACAGTTTACTCAAGAGAATTCTGAGGAGCAGGTTGCAGCAATGTTTAAGGACTTTGTATGTGAAGGAAAGACTTTCCATATGTACAGGGTGGAGTAGGTAAAGATGTTACATTTTTAAGAGACACGGGGCTAGTCAATCCTTAATGTTGTGGGATAGTGATACTTGTTGTTCAAAGGGAGTATTGCAGGAGCAGGTAATAATAAGTGGG
Organism: Cetorhinus maximus; assembly: GCF_964194155.1. Lineage (NCBI taxonomy): Eukaryota > Metazoa > Chordata > Chondrichthyes > Lamniformes > Cetorhinidae > Cetorhinus > Cetorhinus maximus. The sequence goes on along the minus strand of NC_135899.1, from coordinate 26,962,730 downwards.
ATTCATGAAGATGCTAAATCTATTCTGCTGTGGAAGGTAAATTAAAAGAGCAAATAGAAGACAAGTGAAGCTAAAGTTGAAGTGGTGGAAAAATTGCCCATTACAGGGGTTCAATTTACCTTGGGTAATGATCTAGCTGTATCACAAATGTGGGTGATGCCTATGGTAGTTGAGCAGCCTGTAGAAGTGTTTTCAACACAGCTGTTACAGAAGGAACATCCTGGATTGTTTCCTGCTTGTGTTGTAACAAGATCAAAGGCTCATAGGGAAGAACAAGAAAAACGAGGCAGGCAGGCAGTTCAAAGGCTGAAAGAAGGTGTCGAAATCCAATTAGCTACCACTGTGTTTGATAACATTGTTCAGGAGGAAGGATTACAGGGCTCTGAAATTCATTTTCCTCCAATCAAATTGGATAATGAGGAGGTGCTTGAAAATGTAAATGAAATATTGAGTTACCTTCCAAACTAGTGTCAAAGTGATTTGGAAAAGCTATTGCAGCGACACAAACCCATTTGTGGAAATAAGTTAGGAAAGAAACATTTAGCTATACATGATGTATGTATAGAAATTTCATCTTCAATAAGGCAACAACCATATAGATTAAACCTAGAAATGTTAGCACAAGCACAAAAAGAAATTGATTTCATGCTTCAAAATTATATCGTTGAGTCTAGTTGCAGTAACTAGATTTTGCATATTGTACTGGCACCAAAACCAGATGGATCACAAAGACTATGTGTGGACTATCAAAAGGTGAATGTGGTGACAAACACAGATTCATATCCCATACCACAGTTAGAAGATTGCATTGAGAAAGTGGGACAATAAAAACTTATCACAAAGATTGACTTGCTAAAAGGATATTGGCAGGTACAGTTGTTGGAGAGAGCAAAGGAAATATCAGCTTTTGTAGCACCAAGTGGACTATATCAGTTTAAAGTCACACCATTTGGTATGAAGAATGCACCTGCAACATCTCAAAGACTGACAAACAAAGTGTTTGCAGGTCTCAGCAATTGTGCTGTTAATATTGATGATTTAATTGCTTTCAGTCAGGCGTAGGAGGAGCATTTACAGTTATCTGGAAAAATTATTTACTCAACTACAAGAAGCTAATTTGCTGATGAGCTTGGCTAAAAGTGAATTTGCAAAAGCGTAAGTTACATACCTAGGCCATATCATTGGACATGGTAAGGTGGCTCAGAGAAGAGCGAAAGTCAAGGCTATCGTGGATTTCCCAGTGTCTACAACAAAGCGAGAAGTTTTGGGATTTCTGGGCATGAGTGGGTTTTACTGGAAATTTGTACCAAATTTTAGCTGAGTGGTTGCTCCACTGACTGAACCATTAAAAAGGAACAAAAGTTTCAATGGGCACTGGAGTGTCAGAAGTCATTTGATAGTTTGAAAACTGTATCAACTATGACACCAGTTTTGGCAGTACCCAATTGTGCCAAGCAATTCAAGATGGCCATTGACGCAAGTGATATAGGCATTAGGGCTGTACTGTTACAAGAAAATGACACTGGAATTTAGGGTAATTTTCACGGAAGCTGAATGTGCAACAGAGAAGTTTTCAACAATCAAGAAAGAGACTTTGGGTTTGGTGTTAGCATTGCAGCATTTTGAAATTTATGTTGCAAACAATTTATCAGAAATAATTGTTTCTACAGAGCTTAATCCTTTGAAGCTTTTGGAAAAATTTCAAGAGAAAAGTATGTTTCAGTTGGATTCTATTATTACAACCATTTAATCCACAATGCATATAATGTTATTGGAAATTATTTTTTTAAATAGAGGCTTAGTCTGTGGGTGTGTCTTAATTGGATTAAAACCAGTTAGTCTGGGTGCTTTGATGTATATTAGTTTTGAGATGCAAGAGAGGTTGAGTGCATTTGCATTTTGTTGAATAGAGCATTCAAGAAGGTGGGGGGTGGGGGAGGGGTGAAATCTGGCACCTAGCTAGCAGAGACCAAGCAATGTTTATATTACTAATAAAATTGGGACTATGAAAGGGATTTTATTGTTAGAAGAGGTGAAGTTCAAAGGGGCTGGTGATTCAATGAGAATTTACATTCAAAGAGATATGCTTGGTGTAACAGACAGCAGTTTGATGTAAGGCTGAGGTATGTAACATCAAAGCAACTGTAAGCCTACACAGGAACCAAAGTGAAAGGATCCTCATTTTGAATTTGTAAGATGTAAATGCTTTACCTGGTGTCTGCTTGAAGTCTATGGGCTGTTATTGCCTTAGTGAAGATTAGTTTGGGAATTAGATAAAATTTATGACAGTAGTAATTTGTAGACATGTATGTTTTTAACTCGTGTAAGTTAATAAATGTCTCATATAGTTTGATATAAAACTCTCAAGAACTGGTGGTCTGATTCCTGAATTTGGAGCTGCATCTCAAACATACACTCAATATTTAGCTTATGACAGTTGTTTAAAGTTTCCCTCTGGGATTTTAACTAACTCAGCTTCACCAACTGCTGTGTCATAACAGCTGTGTTAAATGTTAATATGTAATATATTGTTTGTTGTATATTTTTAGTTAGTTGCCTATGAGATAATGTTTAGTTCTGTTGCTTTTAGATTATTTGCTACAGTAAAAGTTTTACAATTTGAAATCTTGTCATGCAATTCATTTAAGTTAGTCACTGAGAATTCAAATATCTTTTTCAAACCTATCAATCTGCACGGGGATCGTACCAGGACATTCCACATACCTTGGTCAGTGAGGGGGTGGGGGAATTATTCTGTAGTATATTTTCAGGGACAGTGACTATGTATGTGTGGCTTATAAAGGTATTAATGCATGTTGTTGACCTGACAATAGCACCAAGATTGAACGGTTGAATAATACCTGTCCGCTCACCCGTCCCTACTCATCTGCTGCTGAAACTCGCATCCATGACTTTGTTAACTCCAAACTCGACTATTCCAATATTCTGCTGGCTGGACTCCCTTGTCCACCATCTGTAAACATCAGCTCATTCAAATCGCCATTGCCCTATGTCCTAACTCACAGAAGGACTACTCACCCATTGCCCCAACCCCCACACCACCGCACCTCCACCCCGTGTTCACTGATCTACATTGACTCCTGGTTGGTTATTGTCTCAATTTTAATATTCCCATCCTTGTCTTCAAATCTCTCCTTGGCCCATCACCCCACTGCATCTCTGGAACTTATTCCAGCCTCTACACACCTCCCTATCTCTGTAACCTCCTCCAGCCCCTATACCCCTCCCCATCTCTATAAGCTCCTCCAGCCCCTACAGCCCTACCTATCTTTGTAACCCCCTCCAGCCTCTACACCCATCCCTATCTCTGTAACCTCCTCCAGTCCCTACACTCCTCCCTATCTGTCACTCCCCCAGCCCCTAAACCCCTCCCTATCTCTGTCACTCCCTCCAGCCCCTAAACCCCTCCCTATCTCTGTCACTCTCTCCAGCCCCTACGCCCCTCCCTATCTCTGTCACTCCCTCCAGCTCCTACACCGCTCCCTATCTCTGTCACTCCCTCCAGCCCCTACACCCCTCCCTATCTCTGTCACTCCCTCCAGCCCCTACACCCCTCCCTATCTCTGTCACTCCCTCCAGCCCCTACACCCCTCCCTATCTCTGTTACTCCCTCCAGCCCCTACACCCCTCCCTATCTCTGTCACTCCCTCCAGCCCCTACACCCCTCCCTATCTCTGTCACTCCCTCCAGCCCCTACACCCTTCCCTATCTCTGTAACCTCCTCCAGCCCCTACACCCCTCAATATCCTCCAAATTCTACTTCAGCTCTCGCCCTCCTCCCGCCGCCCCCCACCAACCCCGCAGCGCTGGGTCTATCAGAGGCGCGTTTCACGCCGGCTGGCCGTTAATTGGCCAACCAGCTTGGAGCCGCGGTTGGGGGCCGATTGCAGGCAGCGGCCCGTTTCCTGGCCGCTCCCGGGCTGGCCCACCGCGCCCACCCGACTGCCCGAAAATCCTGCCCCTGGAACTCACTCCCTGTATCTTTCCCCCTGTTTTCCTGCCTCCAAACCATTGTTTAAAGCTTCACTTTTTGACCAAGTTTCTGGTCACCGCCCCTAATATCTCCATATGTGGTTTGGTGTCAAAATGCTTTTGATAATCATTCCTGTGACACACCTTTGGATATTTCACTGCATTTTGCAAATCACTTCCATTGTTGTTGTTGATTGTTAGACTTACAGATTTCCCGATGAGATGTTAAACTGAGGTCCGGCCTGCTCTCCCAAGTGGATATCCATGGCCACCGTTGGGAAAAGAGCAGAAGGGGCGTTCTCCCCAATGTCCTGGCGCCAACATTTATCCCTCAACCAATATTGCTTCAGAAAAAACAGGTCACCTGTTCATTATCTCATTGCTGTTTGTGGGATCCTGCTGTGCGCACATTGGTTGCCAAGTTCCCTTCACTGCAACAGTGACTAAATCCAACAATCATGCTTCATTGGCTGTGAAGCTTAAAGTTTTTGCACAGTCCTGATCCCCATAGGGTTGAAAGAGTATAGGGGAACAGGGCGAGGTACGAGAAAGATTCACCATCATTATCCCACAGCTGGGAGGTTACTTCCATCAGGAAAATTTGAACAGGCTGGGACCCTTGGATGATTTGATTGACATACACAAGATCCTGAATGGTCTTGACAAGGTGGACGTCGAAAGGATGTTTCCTCTTGTGGGTGAGTCCAGAACTAGGGAGCACTGATTTAAAATTAGGGGTCACCCTTTTAGGACAGAGATGAGGAGAAATGTTTTCTCTCAGAGGATTGTGCGACTTTGGAACTCTCCGCCTCAGAAGGTGGTGGAGGCGGGGTCACTGAATATTTTTAAGGCAGATGTAGATAGATTCTTGTTAGGCAAGGGAATAAAAAGTTATTGGGTTAGATGGAAATGTGGAAATCAAAACACAAGAAGATCAGCCATGATCTTATTGAATGGCAGAGCAGGCTCGAGGGGCCGAATGGTCTACTCCTGTTCCTATTTCTTATGTTCTTATGTTCTTTAATTCTAGAAAAGAGAAAGCTGAGGGGTGACCTGATAGAGTGGGATTATGAAGGTATTTGATCGGTTAGCCACAGAGGAGATGTTTCCAAATGTTGGGGAGACCAGAACTACAGGCCTTCAATATAGGATAGGTGGAGGGACAGGTAGTATTGAGGAGGCGGGGAGGCTGCAGAAGGATTTGGACAGGTTAGGAGAATAGGCAAAGAAGTGGCAGATGGAATACCACGTGGGGAAGTGTGAGGTCATGCACTTTGGTAGGAAGAATAGAGGCATAGACTATTTTCTAAATGGGGAGAGAATTCAGAAATCTGGAATGCAAAGGGACTTGCAAGTCCTAGTCCAGGATTCTTTTAAGGTTAACTTGCAGGTTGAGTTGGTAGTTAGGAAGGCAAATGCAATTTTGGCATTTATTTCGAGAGGACTAGAATATAAAAGCAGGAATGTGCTGCTGAGGCTTTATAAGGCTCTGGTCAGACCACATTTAGAATGTTGTGAGCAATTTTGGGCCCCATTTCTCAGGAAGGATGTGCTGGCCCCGAAGAGGGTCCAGAGGAGGTTCACGAGAATGATCCCAGGAATGATAGGCTTAACATGTGAGGAACATTTGAGGACTCTGGGTCTATACTCATGGAGTTTAGAAGGATGAGGGGGGGGTCTGCTTGAAACTTACAGAGCACTGAAAGGCCTGGATAGAGTGGACGTGGGGAAGATGTTTCCATTAGTAGGAGAGACTAGAACCCGAGGGCACAGCCTCAGAGTAAAGGGAAGACCTTTTAGAACAGAGATGAGGAGCAACTTCTTTAGCCAGAGAATGGTGAATCTATGAAATTCATTACCACAGAAGGCTGTGGAGGTCAGGTCATTGAGTGTATTTAAGACCGAGATAGGTAGGTTCTTGATTGGTAAGGGGATCAAAGGTTACGGGGAGAAGGCGAGAGAATGGGGTTGAGAAACTTATCAGCCATGATTGAATGGCAGAGCAGACTCGATGGGCCGATTGGCCTAATTTCTGCTCCTATGTCTTATGGTCTTGTGGTCTAAGGATAGTCACAAATAAACTCAATAGGAAAATCAGGAGAATCTTCTTTACCCAGAGAGTGGTCAGGTTGTGAAACTCACTAACACAGGGAGTTGTTGAGTTGAATATTGTAGATCTGATCAAGGTGAAACTGAATAAACAAATTAGAAAGAAAGGAATAGAAGGGTATGTTGATGAGATGAGATAATGAAGGGTAGAGACTCATAAGAACATAAGAACTAGGAGCAGGAGTAGGCAATTCAGCCCCTCGAGCCTCGAGCCTCAACTACAATTTCCTGCCCACTCCCCGTAACCTTTCAACCCGTTATTAATTAAAAATCTGTCTATCTCCTCCTTAAGTTTATTCAGCGTCCTGGCAAACTGACAATCTGACTCCAACAACCTCTCCTTCGATTAATCCTGGACACACACACACTCACACACAGACACACTCACACACACAAACACACACAGACACAGACACAGACTCACACACATGCACGGACACACACACACACATACGCAAATATACAGACACACACACACACACACACACACAGACACAGACACAGACTCACACACATGCACACTTACACTCACACACACATACGCAAATATACAGACACACACACATGCACACTTACACTCAAACACACATACGCAAATATACAGACACACACACACACACACACAGACACACATACACACACACACACAAACACACACAGACGCACACACAGGCACACACAGGCACACACACAGACACACCCACACACAGACACACACACAGACACACACACACGCACAGACACACACAGGCACACACACACACATGCACAATTCACCCCACACAGAAATGTAAGATACGCATATATCACCACCATCCTGACTTGGAAATATATCACCGTTCCTTCACTGTCGCTGGGTCAAAATCCTGAAACTGCCTTCCAAACAGCACTGTGGGTGTACCTATACCACATGGACTGCACCGTTCATGAAGGCAGCTCACCACCAACTTCTCAAGGGGCAATTAGGGATGGGCAATAAATGCTGGCCCAGCCAGCGATGTCCACATCCCGTGATAGAGAAAAAAGAACCTGAAAAAGAACATGAGGAGAAACTTTTACACAAAGAGTGTTTAGGATTTGGAATGCATTGTGATGGATACAGGTTATTGTGATGGATACAGGTTATTGTGGTGGATACAGGTTATTGTGATGGATACAGGTTATTGTGGTGGATACAGGTTCAAATTAATGTTGTAAAGAAACTTGGATAAATACTTGGAGAATAAACCATATAGAGTGGGTTGAGCGTGGTAGGACTGACTGGGTTTCTCTTCGAACTGGTGCAGATTCGATGGGTTGAATGGCCTCCTGCTCTGCTGTAGCATTCTATTCAAGACGGGCCAAAGCTCATTGCGATCAACTAAAGCTGTCGAAGGTTATGGGATTGGGGTGGGGGATTTGCAGGTGGGGATGGACATGTGGGCCAGAAACAGGGGAAACACCAGGGCTCCCGCATTGAGCGTTACCCCCACCGCCCCATCCTTCTGGAGCATATCTCCCCACCAGCCCCACTCAGGGTGTCACAGTGTTTCAGCGGGTCACAGCTGAGGAAGCCTCAGCAGTTCGCAGCTCTCATACCTCAGGGGATGGTGCTCTCCATTCACAATATCACTCCTCAGGGTGTCACCCCCTCACATTATCACTCCTCAGGGTGTCACCCCTCATTTATCACTCCTCAGGGTGTCACCCCTCACAATATCACTGCTCAGGGTGTCACCCCTCACATTATCACTCCTCAGGGTGTCACCCCCTCACGTTATCACTCCTCAGGGTGTCACCCCCTCACGTTATCACTCCTCAGGGTGTCACCCCTCACATTATCACTCCTCAGGGTGTCACCCCTCACAATATCACTGCTCAGGGTGTCACCCCCTCCAATATCACTCCTCAGGGTGTCACCCCCTCACAATATCACTCCTCAGGGTGTCACCCCCTCACAATATCACTCCTCAGGGTGTCACCCCCTCACACTATCACTCCTCAAGGTGTCACCCCCTCACAATACTCACAATATCACTCCTCAGGGTGTCACCCCCTCACAATATCACTCCTCAGGGTGTCACCCCCTCACAATACTCACAATATCACTCCTCAGGGTGTCACCCCCTCACACTATCACTCCTCAGGGTGTCACCCCTCACAATACTCACAATATCACTCCTCAGGGTGTCACCCCCTCACAATATCACTCCTCAGGGTGTCACCCCCTCACAATACTCACAATATCACTCCTCAGGGTGTCACCCCCTCACAATATCACTCCTCAGGGTGTCACCCCCTCACAATACTCACAATATCACTCCTCAGGGTGTCACCCCCTCACACTATCACTCCTCAGGGTGTCACCCCCTCACAATATCACTCCTCAGGGTGTCACCCCCTCACACTATCACTCCTCAGGGTGTCACCCCTCACAATACTCACAATATCACTCCTCAGGGTGTCACCCCCTCACAATACTCACAATATCACTCCTCAGGGTGTCACCCCCTCACACTATCACTCCTCAGGGTGTCACCCCCTCACAATATCACTCCTCAGGGTGTCACCCCCTCACACTATCACTCCTCAGGGTGTCACCCCCTCACACTATCACTCCTCAGGGTGTCACCCCCTCACACTATCACTCCTCAGGGTGTCACCCCTCACAATATCACTCCTCAGGGTGTCACTGCTGAGGTTCCTTTAGAATATGGCAAGTGCTGGGGATAAAATGGTGCATGATTTCTTTCAGGGTTGCCAAGTATGAGCCTGAAGGACATAGCAACAGGGGGGGAGGCCAAGTAGCTTCGAGCCTGATCCCTTATTCAATTTGTTCATCGCTGATCTGTACCTTAACTCCACCTACCGGCCTTTCTTCTGTAATCCTTAAAGCTCTTCCGAAGCAAATTCATATCAATCTTATTTTCAAAATTTCCAGTTGACTCCCAAACTCACTCTCCATCTCCTTCTTTAAGACTTTCCTTAAAGCCTGTCCCTTTAATTAAGCTTTTGGTCACCTGTTCTAATATCTCTTTGTGGTTTGGTGTCAATTTTTGTCTGATTAACACTCTTGTGTGGCACCTCAAGATGAATTCCTATCCCAAGGGCGCTATTTAAATGCAAGTTGTTGTTCGATCCTGTCCCATAATCAAATTCCACACACGAACAATTAAATCCACAGGAGACAGTAATGAACAAACCAATAAATATTGAACTCTGACCCTGAACACTATCTCCTCACTCTCACTGATTATTCAGTTTAGTTCTGACTGGACCTACCCATGCATTTGTTTGATTATTGCCTCTTGTGTTTATCTCTGATTTAAAAGTCATCAGAGTTGTCTGAGCAACACCACACATTTTCCAGGTCCAAAGCACCAGCAACTCACCAAAGCTTCTTGGACAGCACCTTCCAAGCTCACGACCGCTACCATCTAGAAGGACAAGGGCAGCAGATAGATGGGAACACCACCACCTGGAAGTTCCCCTCCAAGTCACTCACCATTCTGACTTGGAAATAAATCACCGTTCCTTCACTGTCACTGCGTCAAAATCCTGGAACCCCCTCCCTAACAGCACTGTGGGTGTACCTACACCACATGGACTGCAGTGGCTCAAGAAGGCAGCTCACCAACACCTTCTTCAGGGCAATTAGGGATGGGTAATAAATACTGGCCCAGCCAGCGAAGCCCACGTCCCATGAATAAATAAAAAAAACTTAAGTGCCACCAGGCCTCAGCCTGTCACACCTCAGGGTCTCCCCTTCTCCCTGGGTCTTGCTCCCAGGGTTTCAGGCCTAAGTGGCTCAGGCCTCAGGCTTCCGGACCTCCAAAGGGTAAATCCAGTTTTGCTTCACATAACCAGTCAGCTGCTGTTACTAATCAGGTTTCTAACTGTATTCTCAGTTCTATTGTTCATGGTTAGTTAATGAGAGATTGTTGACCAATTAAATCTGTCACACAATTTCATAATCAAGCAATTTACTCAGATCACCCCCTCCCATTGGTTGTTGGAACTGCGTTGGTTCAGTCAGGTCAGTGCACAACTCAGGATAATATTAAATAAATCACACACACATCTGAAAAATAAAAAGCCCTCAAAACTAAGTCCCTTCATAAAACTGAAACCCCTCATCTCTGGTGCCATTCTGGGGCATGTCCTCTGCATCCCCTCCAAGGCCTCAACATCCTTCTTGAAGTGTGGTTTCCCAGGCTTGAACACAATACTCCAGCTGCGGTCTAACCTGTGTTTCATAAACGTTTAGCATAACTTTCCTTGCTTTTGTACTCTGTGCCTCTATTTACCGTATGATCCTTTAACAGCCTCATCAAACTGTCCTGACATTGTCATGGATTTGTGTATGCACACACACATACACAGACAGACAAAGTTGGGTGTCTCCATCACCACACTCCCTTTAAAACTGTACCTTGGGGCTGAATGATACGCTCCCATATCGGGAGCAATCACCACCTCGTCGAGCGTATTGTAGGGCATGATGACATCGAGCACCAGTTTACAAAAATACGAAAAATACATGGGCGAGTCAAAAACTTGGAAATCCACTCGCATTCCTTAAATTGAAACTCAGCAGCCAATAAAGGTCATTAATGGTCCTATTCACTACTATAATACCGTCAGAAGGCAATAACGTGCCTTCGGGGTGAGAATCACACTAGGTGGGGAACCTGTTTTTTAAGGGTCAGCTTGTTTGGGTGGGTTTTAAAACTGGCACTGAGACCAGAGTCTCAGCTTAACACTTCATTGGCCACAGGGACAGCTCATGTGAATGAGCAGAGGAAGCTTTTGGAAATTGTTTCATTTGGAGGACTCTCCTCTTATTCAGAGGGCTCTCTCGATTGATTATTATAGGGTTGGAAAGTCTCTGAGACAGATGGACATTGTGGTCTCAGTTGGAGACCCATCCTCCAGTGAGGAGGAGAAAAGGATTTGGAGGAGGAGGAGGAGGAGGAGAAGGGTGAGAGGGAGAAGGGGACATGAAGGCTCAGGTTTTAGTAGTTTTTCAGGCAGGAGACAGAACAGCGCCAGATCCTGAGGGTTAGGAAACCCTCAGCGGAGAAGCAATCTTATACTGCCCCAAGAGTAGACAGGCAGAGATTTAACTACTTGCAACTGAGCGAGACTCAGTGCAGAAGAAGACTCAGGATTTCAAGAGTCACTAGGACATCAATTTGTGAGATGCTTATAAAGGAGATCTCGTCCGGTTGAGTTGGTAAACACCCGATAAATTTAAGATAACAGTGGAACTTAATTTCATGTGTGTACCTGCATGTCATTGTAATGTAAAGGTGCTCAGCAGAGCAAGAGTTAACATGGGACTGGGGAATAGCACCTCCCATGGTATGATGTATAGAGCCACATGGCAATAGACTAGGATAACAGTCTAGAAAGAGCCTGCATGGGGGCAGCATCATGCAAGGCAGTAACTGGGATATGTACATAGTTAAGGATTACCAATAAATGTTTTCATGTTTAATGGTTCATGTTTAAACATACAAGTCTCAAGATCTCATCAATGAGATACCAAATTAATCCATAACACAACACGGTGATCAGCAGTGGTATGAAAGGTGGCATTTAAATGATGAACCCAGAACAGAATCCCAAGATTAGAGAAACTAAAAGCAGCTGAAGCCTGACCAGAGAGACATACGCCTCAGGAGAAAAATTGAAGAAACAGCTGAAGAAGCTTCACTATAGACTTGGAAGTTGAGGAAACCACCAGAGTGGGAGTCCATTGCAAGGCCGTAAGTGGCACAGAGTGAAGGGGCCTGAAGGCAGAGAGCTGCCTCAGGGAGATGAAGACTTTGAAACCAATAAATGAAGTTTTAAAAACCAGGAAAAAATGACCAAGTATCACAATCAGTCACCTGAACATATACCTGATGAAAAATCTGTCCATCGATTTTTACTTTTTTATTAGATTACAGAAACCTCATCCCGCCCTTGGATGAGGTTTCATCAAAAATGCAAAGTCCTCCTGGCAGATTCACCCATTCGCCAACCGTAAGGTTGGATGGACCACGAAAAACCGGAGACAATTGGAACATTAACAACTTTAATTGCCTTCTTAATTGTCAGCGGGGGCGCACTTCCGACACTCACGCGCGCCCGCCGACCGAAATATCACGCCAGCACGGGATGATGTCGGGACGCTCGCCCCACATCATCCCGCACGATTTCGCACCCACCCGCTGACCTAGAAATTCTGTCCTACGCATAGTAGATGCACTCAATTGATCATCTGATGTGTCACCCGACACTGTCCCGCGCCAGGGGGGGCTCTGTAAAGTGCTGGCCGCTTGCTTGTTCCAGGTCACGGCCTGCAGCCTCAGAAGCTGGACAACCCGCCCTCCAGCGCTCGTTGAGTGGGACAACGGTCCGTAACCCACCCTTGCCACTAATTGGCGACAATTACCGTATTACTCGGTGTGCACCAATGGCGGAACGCCACCAAACTCTGGGTGCTCATGGAGTTTACATTACCTTTTCTCATTCTTCCTTTCCAAATGCGTCACTCAAAACCAATAGCTGCCTTGTGTATGCCCATTTCACCAGCCTGTTTAATGGGTTGTTGGCTTTTATCTTGAGGCACCTGGAATTCAAAGTGGAGGAAGAAGAGCTTCAATTGTACAGGATCTTGGTCAGAATTCATCTGGAGTAACTGTTCTGACCACGGAAAGATACAAAAGTTCAAGACATGTCGATCTATCTTTCGCATGGTTCCAGGAACACCTAGGGTCTTCTCTTCTTGGTTCCTTGAACCTCATCTCTCAACTCGTGACATCCTTCGAGATTTTAGCTGAACCAACTTAACTCTAACATACAAACAAATCCCTTTGCAGCTTTAAGATGTCACCTCTAGTGGATCCGTTTCCAACCCCACAGTTTCCAAGTCTACGTTAACTGCTGAAGCTTCCGGTCCACCTTAACTACTGAAGCTCCATACTTCACAGCATCCTTTTATTTATTTTTTCTCTCTCTTCTTAGGCACTTACTTTAGCTATGGCATTTCTGTCTATACTGGGTCCACTGGTTTCTTACACTGAATTCTTACAGCAACCCCTTAACCCTGTGACAGTTACTTTAGTTACAAGCTAAGCCTATTACTGGATTCCTACTGCAACTTCTCAACCCATGACAAACATTGGCAATGACCTACACAAATGCTAACGTCCCAGCAAATGCCCTACTGCTGGCAAGTGCCCTGCTCCTCACTCTCATTCCTGACAAATGGACCCTTGCACATGTCCTGTGAAACATGCTAACGCTTAGTGCAAAGACCTCAAGAATGCACCCCTATTTTTATACCCTTTGAAGTAGCTTTGCAACATTTAGACCAGCTATGTGCACCTGGCTCAACACAACTAACAACTTCTAACCCAATATTTGTAACTCTTGACCAATGGGAAGAGTGCTCCTAGCTTCCCCACAACAATCTAACCTTAATTTCTATTTCTAATCAGAGCTCCTTAGAACATTCTCACCATCAGGTCACTTTCCTAACCAATCAGCTTTGCAGCTTTGGCTTTTATTTACTGCTAAGCTCGACTAGCGAGAGCCCAAATGTGCAAATATGTCCAAGCTATAACCTCAGGTCACCCCCACGTCTTCTTTCTTAAAACTACATCACAGTATTTGGCACTTAAAGAGATGACAACTTTAAGGCTTCCTTCACAACATGTCACAAAATTCACACATCATCCCAATAACACATACGAATTCAGACTTTTTTATCACTAAGCTTATGTACAGTATAATCTGATCATTTAAACCTTTTAATTACACAAACATGCCAAAGAAGTGCAGTCTAACAACTGAATAGGAGGCAAGTCAGGAAGTACATTTTCACACCAATGTAAAGAAAACATTTGAAATTCACTCCCCAAAAATCTGTGGATGTTGGGGCAATTGGAGCTTTGAAGTCTAAGATTGATGGATTATTTTTAGGTCGTGAAGGACACAGCTGGAAACTGGACTTCAGGTATAAGCAATGATCTAATGGAATGGTGCAGCAGGTTCAAGGGGCTGAGTGGCCTCCTCCTGTTCCTAATGTTCTTCCCACTGTCTCTTTCTGTGTCAAACTCCTTTCAGCTCACTCTGCTCAGCAACTGATAATGTAACCAGTAGTATTTCTTTAACTGGACCGTTCACAATATCGAGAGAGTTTGTTTCTCAACTCGGCTCAAACTTCCTGTCAACACTTTACTGGAGCCTGATAACTGGCAGGTTGTTTTGATTCAGATTGCTTCAATGGTATTTTACTTCCAATGTGTATGAAGCTGCCTGAGGTAAACAGGAACAGGATTTAATATCAGTACAGGAAACAGCCCACAGACCGAGAGGGACAACATCAGTACAGGACAAAGCTCACAGACTGAGAGGGACAGTATCAGTACAGGACACAGCTCACAGACTGAGAGGGACAGTATCAGTACAGGACACAGCTCACAGACTGAGAGGGACAGTATCAGTACAGGACACAGCTCACAGACTGAGAGAGACTGTATCAGTACAGGACACAGCTCACAGACTGAGAGAGACAGTATCAGTACAGGTCACAACTCACAGACGAAGAGGGACAGTATCAACACGGGGCACAGCTCACAGACTAAGAGAGACAGTGTTAGTAGAGGACACAGCTCACAGACTGAGAGAGACAGTATCAGTACAGGACACAGCTCACAGACTGAGAGGGGCAGTATCAGTACCGGACACAACTTACAGTCTGAGAGGAACAGTATCAGTACAGCACACAGCTCACAGACTGAGAGGGACAGAATCAGTACAGGAAACAACTCACAGACTGAGAGAGACAGTATCAGTACAGGACACAGCTCACAGACTAATGGAGACAGTATCAGTACAGGGCACAGCTCACAGACTAATGGAGACAGTATCAGTACAGGGCACAGCTCACAGGCAGAGGAAACAGTAACAGTACAGGACACAACTCACAGACTGAGAGGGGCAGTATCAGTACAGGACACAAATCATAGACTGAGAGGGGCAGTATCAGAACAGGACACAACTCACAGACTGAGAGGAACAGTATCAGTACAGCACAAAGCTCACAGACAGAGAAGGACAGAATCAGTACAGGACACAACTCACAGGCTGAGAGAGACATTATCAGTACAGGACACAGCTCACAGACTGATGGAGACAGTATCAGTACAGAACACAGCTCACAGGCAGAGAGAGACAGTAACAATACAGGACACAGCTCACAGACTGAGAGAGAGACAGTATCAGTACAGGACACAGCTCAAAGGCTGAGAGAGACAGTATCAGTACAAACCACAGCTCACAGACTGAGGGAGACAGTATCAGTACAGGAAACAGCTCACAGACTAGAGAGACAGTATCAGTACAGGACACAACTCACGGACTGAGAGGGACATTATCAGTACAGCACACAGCACACAGACTGAGAGAGATAGTATCAGTACAGGAAACAGCTCACAGACTGAGGGAGACAGTATCAGTACAGGAAACAGCTCACAGACTGAGAGAGACAGTATCAGTAAAGGACACAGCCCACAGACTGAGAGGGACATTATCAGTACAGGACACAGCACACAGACTGAGAGAGACAGTATCAGTACAGGACACAACTCAGACTGAAAGAGAGACAGTATCAGTACAGGTCACAGCTCACAGACTGAGAGAGAGACAGTAGCAGTACAGGACACAGCTCACAGACTGAGAGAGACAGTATCAGTACAGGACACAGCTCACAGACTGAGAGAGACAGAATCAGTACAGGACACAGCTCACAGACTGAGAGAGACAGTATCAGTACAAACCACAGCTCACAGACTGAGGGAGACAGTATCAGTACAGGAAACAGCTCACAGACTGAGGGAGACAGTATCAGTACAGGACACAGCTCACAGACTGAGAGAGACAGTGTTTGTACAGGACACAACTCACAGACTGAGAGAAACAGTATTAGTACAGGACACAGCTCACAGACTGAGAGAGACAGTGTTTGTACAGGACACAACTCACAGACTGAGAGAGACAGTATTAGTACAGGACACAGCTCACAGACTGAGAGAGACAGTGTTTGTACAGGACACAGCTCACAGACTGAGAGGGACAGTATCAGTACAGGACACAGCTCACAGACTGAGAGGGACAGTATCAGTACAGGACACAGATCACTGACTGAGAGGGACAGTATCAGTACAGGACACAGCTCACAGGCTGAGGGACAGTATCAGTACAGGACACAGCTCACAGACTGAGAGAGACAGTATCAGTACAGGACACAGCTCACACACTGAGAGAGACAGTATCAGTACAGGACACAGCTCACAGACTGAGAGACAGTATCAGTACAGGACACAGCTCAAAGACTGAGAGGGACAGAAACAGTATATGACACAGCTCACACACTGAGGGGGACAGTATCCGTACAGGACACAGCTCACAGACTGAGAGGGACAGAATCAGTATATGACACAGCTCACACACTGAGAGGGACAGAATCAGTATATGACACAGCTCACACACTGAGAGGGACAGTATCAGTACAGGACACAGCTCACAGACTGAGAGGGACAGTATCCATACAGGACACAGCTCACAGACTGAGAGAGACAGATTCAGCACAGGAAACAGCTCACAGACTGAGAGAGACAGTATCAGTACAGGACACAGCTCACAGACTGAGAGAGACAGTATCAGTACAGGACACAGCTCACAGACTGAGAGAGACAGTATCAGTACAGGACACAGCTCACAGACTGAGAGGGACAGAATCAGTATATGACACAGCTCACACACTGAGAGGGACAGTATCCGTACAGGACACAGCTCACAGACTGAGAGAGACAGTATCAGTACAGGTCACAGCTCACAGACTGACAGAGACAGTATCAGTCCAGGAAACAGCTCACAGACTGAGAGGGACAGTATCCGTACAGGACACAGCTCACAGACTGAGAGGGACAGTATCCGTACAGGACACAGCTCACAGACTGAGAGGGACAGAATCTGTATATGACACAGCTCACAGACTGAGAGGGACAGTATCAGTACAGGACACAGCTCACACACTGAGAGGGACAGTATCAGTATATGACACAGCTCACACACTGAGAGGGACAGTATCAGTACAGGACACAGCTCACAGACTGAGAGGGACAGTATCCGTACAGGACACAGCTCACAGACTGAGAGAGACAGATTCAGCACAGGAAACAGCTCACAGACTGAGAGAGACAGTATCAGTACAGGACACAGCTCACACACTGAGAGAGACAGTATCAGTACAGGACACAGCTCACAGACTGAGAGAGACAGTATCAGTACAGGACACAGCTCACAGACTGAGAGGGACAGAATCAGTATATGACACAGCTCACACACTGAGAGGGACAGTATCCGTACAGGACACAGCTCACAGACTGAGAGAGACAGTATCAGTACAGGTCACAGATCACAGACTGACAGAGACAGTATCAGTCCAGGAAACAGCTCACAGACTGAGAGGGACAGTATCCGTACAGGACACAGCTCACAGACTGAGAGGGACAGAATCAGTATATGACACAGCTCACAGACTGAGAGGGACAGTATCAGTACAGGACACAGCTCACACACTGAGAGGGACAGTATCCGTACAGGACACAGCTCACAGACTGAGAGAGACAGTATCAGTACAGGACACAGCTCACAGACTGACAGAGACAGTATCAGCACAGGAAACAGCTCACAGACTGAGAGAGACAGTATCAGTACAGGACACTGCTCACAGACTGAGAGAGACAGTATCAGCACAGGAAACAGCTCACAGACTGAGAGAGACAGTATCAGTACAGGACACAGCTCACACACTGAGAGGGACAGTATCAGTACAGGACACAGCTCACACACTGAGAGGGACAGTATCAGTACAGGACACTGCTCACAGACTGAGAGGGACAGTATCAGTACAGGACACAGATCACACACTGAGAGGGACAGTATCAGTACAGGACACAGATCACTGACTGAGAGGGACAGTATCTGTACAGGACACAGCTCACAGTCTGAGAAGGACAGTATCAGTAAAGGACACAGCTCACAGTCTGAGAAGGACAGTATCAGTACAGGACACAGCTCATAGACTGAGAGGGTCGGTGTCAGTACAGGGCCCAGCTCACAGACTGAGATGGGCAGTATCAGTACAGGACACAGCTCCCAGACTGAGAGAGACAGTATCAGTACAGAAGTTTTGAAAACTCCAATTGTCACCCTGCATCCACAGCCTTTCAGGGAGTGAGTTGTAGCTCTCCACTAGATTAAGTCCCTGTTTTAAGTTGCCTCATTCAGCATTGTTATCATCGTGGATATAATGTTACCGATCATCGCACTTAGACTCGATATTTACACTTCAGTTCGCGTCCAACGTAGGATTGCATGACCTGATGGGTGTAATTTTTGAGCGGACTCCCCCACTGTTCAACCTTCCTGCTCCCTGACTCACATGCTTGCTGATCCCGTGTCCTGACCATCACGCTCGCCGCCTCCCTCTCCTGACCCTCCCTCATGCATCTCCCTCCCCGACCCTTCCGCATGGAGCCTAACTCCCCCACCCTCCCACATACACCCTCCCTCGCCCAACTCTCCTGCTCACTGCCTCCCGTCATATTGGTCCGAATGACCTAGACAGGAAGAGGGATGTGGTCCCCAGTCAGAATTTAGCAATCTAGGTCAGAAATTAACAAGCAGGACCTCATAAATAGTAATCCCCAGATTATTCCCTGTGTCACGCGCAAGTGAATATTTGAAATAGGAGTATAAAGCAAATTATGGTGCAGGAGGGAGGGCTTTAGATTCATGGGACATCGAGACTGGCTCTGGGGGAGATGGGGCCTGTACAGGCCAGAAGTGTTGCACTCAAATAGAGCCAGGACTGAGTTCCTTGCAGGGCTATGTGCTAGTGCTATTGGTGGGGGTGGGGGAGGGTTTGGGAGCTGGTTAAACTAACTTGGCACGATGTGGGGACCAGGAGGTAATATTGGAGAGGAATGCCAAGATGCACAGAATGCTGGAAGAGATAGATAGTGCTCAGGTAGGGAATGGTAAGTTATTGGATGGGATCATAGTCAGAGGGAAATTAATAAGGTTCAAGTCAGAGTTACTGTGCATGGTTGTGAATGTGTGGAGTATGGTAACTAACATTGGTGAGTTCCAGGTGCAGATTGCCATGTGGAATTGTGATGTGGCTATAATAGAGACCTGGCTCAAAGAAGGGCAGGACTGGGCGTTAAATATTCCTGGATACAAGATGTTCAGGAAAGGGAGAAAAGGGGAAGAGATGGTGCTATTGGCTAAGGAGAATGTTGCAGTGCCGGAGGGAGAGGATGTCCCAGAGGGGTCGAGGACTGAATCTATTTGGCTGGTGCCAAGGAGAAAAATAGGTACAGTCACATTTTTCTGTGTAGTCTACAGGCCACCAACTGGTGTGAAAGATGTAGATGAACAAATTTGCAAGGAAATTAGAGAGAGCTGCAAGAATTATAGGTTATTTATAATGGGGGATTTTAACTATCAAAATATAGACTGGGGTAGTAATTGTGTGAAGGGGAGAGAGGGGCAAGAATTCCTAGAATGTGCTCAGGAAACTTTTCTACATTGGTATGTTCCCAGTCCAAAGAGAAAGGAAGCGTTGCTGGACCTGGTTCTTGGGAATGAAGTGGGCCAAGTAGATCAAGTGTTAGTGTGAGAACATTTATGGGAGAGTGATCATTGTATCATAAGGTTTGGGCTGGTTATGGAAAAGGACAAAGAACAATCCGAGTAAAAATAATTAACTTCAGTGGAGTAAGAATAGACCTGGGCCAGATAAACTGGAATCGAATGTTGGCAGGAAAAACGGTATCTGAACACTGGGTTACCTTCAAAGAAGAGAGAGTTTGAGGATAGACAGGATATATTCCCACAAAAGAGTTTTATAGAAATAGAGTGGGCAACAGTAAATCATTGGATGGGGTGAGAATAAGCGGGAAAGTAAAAAGCCTAGATCAGGGCTAATATGCATGTATGTGAATGCATGGAATGTGACTAATAAGATTGGTGAACTGCAAGCACAGGTTGACAAATGGAATTATGGCATTATTGCTATAACAGAGACCTGGCTCAAAGAAGGGCAGGACTGGGTGTTAAATATTCCTGGGTACAAGGTGTTTAGGAGAGGCAGGAAAGGGAGAAAAGTGGGGTGAGTGGCAATATTGGTTAAAGACTGCATTACAGTACACGGTAGAGAGGGTGTTCCCGAGGGGTCAAGTACAGAATCTCTCTGGCTAGAGGTAAGGAATGGGAAAGGTGCAATAACATTGATTGGTGTAGTATATAGACCACCAACTAGTGGGATGGATGTGGAGAATCAAGTTTGCAAAGAAATTACGGAGAAATGCAAGAGTTATAGAGTAATCATAATGAGGGACTTCAATTATCCAAGTATAGACTGGAGTAGGAATAGTATAAAAGGACAAGAGGCGCAAGAGTTCCTGGAATGTGTTCAAGATAATTTTCTACAGCAGTATGTTTCCAATCCAATGAGGGGACATGCACTTTTGGACCTGATTCTGCAAACTGAGTTGGCCCAAGTGGATCAAATATCAATAGGAGAACCTCTAGGGCACAGTGATCATTGTTTCATAAGGTCTAGGTTAATCATGTAAAAGGACAGATAACAATCCAGAGCAGGGATAATTAATTGGGGAAAGCCAACGTCAATGGGATAAGAATGCATCTGAGTCAAGTAAATTGGAATCAAATGTTGGTAGAAGAAACAGTGGCTGAACAATGGGGCACCTTCAAAGAAAAATTATTACAGGCAATGTCAAGGTATATTCCCTTGAAGGGGAAAGGCAGGACAAATCAATCCAGAGCACCCTGGAAGTCGAGAGAGATAGAGGTGAAGTTGAAAAGGAAGAAGTGAGCGTACGACAGATGTCAGGTAGAAAATACAATGGAAAATCAGGCAAAATATAGAAGGGCAAGTGAAGAAACTAATAAGAAAAACAAGGAGAGAGCAGGAAAAGAGACTGGCAGCGAACATAAAAGGGAATTCCAACGTGTTCTATAAGCAAGTGAATAATAAAAGGGTGGTAAAAGAGAGAGTAGAGACAATTAGATGCAAAAAAATGGTGCTTGCATATGAAGGCTGGAGAAATAGCGGAGGTGTTGAATGAGTGCTCTGTATCTGTCTTTACAAAGGAAGAGGATCCTACCCAGGCAGAGGTGACTGAGGAGGTAACTGGTACACTAGAAGAACTTACAATCGAGAGGAAGGAGGTGTTGGAAAGGCTATTGTTATTTAAAATAGATAAGGTACCAGGACCGGATAAGATGCATCCAAGGGTACTGAGGGAGGTGAGAGTGGTAATTGCAGAGGCACTAGTGATAATCTTTCAGTCTTCCTCAGACACAGGTGCCAGGGGACTGGAGAATTGAGAATGTTACACCATTGTTCAAAAAGGGGTGCAAGGATAAAGCCAGCAAATACAGACCAGTCAGTTTGACCTCAGTGCTAGAGAGACTTCTGGAAACTACAGTAAAGGATAAAATCAATAATCACTTAGACAAGTGCAGGATAATTAAGGAAAGCCTGCATGGATTCATTGAGGGAAAATCATGTTTAACTAATTTGCTGGAGTTTTTTTGAGGAGGTAACAGAGAAGGTTGATAAAGGAAAAGCTGTTAATGTGGTGTATATGGATTTTCAAAAGGCATTTGATATAGTGCCACACAACAAACATGTGAGCAAAATTCTAGGTCATGGTAAAAAAGGGAGAGTAGGCACTTGGATAAGAAATTGGCTAAGTGGTAGGAAACAGGGAGTAATGATAAGTTATTGTTTTTCAGATTGGAAGGAGGTTTGTTGTGGAGTTCCTCAAGGGTCAGTGTTGGGACCCTTGCTCTTCCTGATATGTATTAATGACCTAGACTGTGGTGTGCAGGGCATGATTTCAAAATTTGCAGATGATATGAAGATTGGAAATGTTGTCAACTGTGATGGGGATGGTCTTGAACTTCAAAAGGACATAGACATGTTGGTGGATTGGGCAGACAAGTGGCAGATGAAGTTCAATGCAGAGAAGTGTGAGGTGATTCATTTTGGCAAGAAAGATATGGTGAGACATATAAAATAAAGGGAGAGGCTCTGAAGGAGGTGCGGGAACAGAGGGACCTCGGTGTATACATATATAGGTCATTGAAGATGGCAGGGCATGTTGAGAGAGCAGTTAATAAATTATATAGTATCTTAGGCTTTATTAATAGGGGCATTGAGTACAAGAGTAAGGAAGTCATGTTGAACTTGTATAAGACACTGGTTAGACCTCATATGGAGTACTGTGTCCAGTTCTGGGTGCCATAATTGAGGAAGGATGTAAAGGCATTGGAAGAGTACAGAGGAGATTCACAAGAATGATTCCCGGGATGAAGAATTGTAATTATGAGGATAGATTGGAGAGGTTGGGGCTGTTTTCCTCGGAGAAAAGAAGGCTGATAAAACAATTAACAGAAGCAAAGAGAGAGTATGAAAGAGACTGGCAGCTAACAAAACAGGGAATCCCAGTGTCTTCCGTAGGCATATAAATAGGAAAAGTGTGGCAAAAGGAGGAATGAGATGGATTAGGGACCAAAAATGGGATTTACACTTGGAGGCAGAGGGCATAACTCAGATATTAAATGAATATTTTGCATCTGTCTCTTTATCAAAGAAGGAGGTCCATGGTGGAAGGACCAGAAGGATTTAAAATTGTTAAGGTAGAGGTTGTCTGCAGCTAAAGTTGATAAGGGACCAGAACCGGATGAGATGCACAAAAGGATTTTTAAAATTTATTCTTTCATGGGATGTGGGCATCACTGGTAAGGCCATCATTTGTTGCCTATCCCTAATTGCCCTTGAGGTTTGCTAGGCCATTTCAGAGGGTAGTAAAGATTTGCTGTGGGTCTGAAGCCAGGCCAGGTAAGGATGGCAGATTTCCTTCCCTAAAGAGCATTAGTGAACCAAATGGTTTTTCACAACTATCAACAGTCACCAAATTTCAATTCCAGATTTTATCAATTGAATTTAAATTCCAGAAGCTGTGGTGGGATTTGAACACATGCCACCACCCCCCACCCCACCCCCCAAGCAATAAACCTCTGGATTACTAGTTCAGTGACATTACCAGCACATCACCGTCACTCTTTAGCACAAGTGTAAATGAGAACAGAAATTGTGGAGGCACTGGCCAGAATTTTCAAGTCTTCCTTTGACTCAGGTATGGTACCAGAGGGCTGGAGCTAGTGTTGCATGCTTGTTCAAAAAAGGGTGTAAAGATAGGCCCAGAAACATTTGATACAGGGCCACACAACAGGCTTGTGAGCAAAGTTAAATCTCATGGAATAAAAGGGTCAATAGCAACATGGATACAAAACTGGTTGAGTGTCATGGAACAGAGAAGTAGTTAATTAATGTTTTTCGGGCTGGGGGTAGGTTTGTAGTTGGAGTTACCCAGGGGTCGGTGACGGGACCCTTGCTCTTCCCTATATTAATCCTCTATATTAATGAACTAGACCTTGGTGTACAGGGAACAGTTTCAAAATTTGCAGATAATACAAAACTTAAAAGCATTGTGAACTGTGGGAAGGATAGTGCAGAACTTCTAAAGGACAAAGACAAGTTGGTGGAACAGGCAGACAGGTGGCAGATGAGGTTCAATGCAGAAAAATGTGAAGTGATTCATTTTAGCAAGAAGAACATGGAGCAACAATATAAAACAAAGGGTAAAACTATAAAGAGGAATGCAGGAGCAGAGGGACCTGGAAGTATACGTACACAAGTCATTGAAGTTTGCAGGACAGGTTGAGAGTGCAGTATTAAAACATACAGAATCCTAGGCTTTATTAATAGAGGCATAGAGTACAAAAGCAAGGGATTTATCTTAAACTTGTATAAAACACTGGTTTGGCTTCAAATGGCGTATTGCATCCATTTCTGAGCAACACACTTTTGGAAATATTCACAAGAATGGCTCCAGGAATAAGGAAATTCAGTTATAAATGATAGAATGGAAAAGCTGGGACTGTTTTCCTTGGAGAAGAGATGGTTGAGAGGAGATTTGATAGAGGCATTAAAAATCATGAGCTGTCTGAACAGAGTAGATAGGGAAAAACTGTTCCCACTGGTGGAAGGATCGAGAATGAGAGGACATATTAATAATGTTAATTCATTGGCAAAAGAAGCACTGGAGACATGAGGGGGAGGCAGTGGCATGGTGGTATTGTTACTGGACTAGTATTCTAGAGACCCTGAGTAATGCTCTGGGGGCCAGTAGCTCACCACTACGGCTTGCAGTGCGACAAGCCCAATAAGGAGATCATGCTGTACTGCTGGGAGGGGAAGGACCTGTGGAAATGCCTGCAGGAGGGGAGGAAGGTCAATGAGTGCGCAAACCCACCACAGTGAGCCCTTCACAGAGTACTGGACATGCCTTGACTATAGCAATCCGCAAGCAACAAGATGCTTTTGATAATTGTGTGCTCGACAAACTGGGCTGGGTTCGACCAGACCTAGGAGAACTCTCAAAGGTTACCAAGGTGCAGATAGACCGGCCAATTGCTGAGAATGTCTATCGCTCCAAGCCGAGGCCAGAGCCCAACCCAATCATTGAAGGAGAGTTGCAACCCACCAAGAGCCTGGCAGCAGGCTCTTCTTCTGGAACTGGTGAAGGATGAAGCAATGCCCCACACTCAGGTACTGAAGAATTTAAATAGTTTGTTTGTCATTGCACCAAGCCAAGTGGGCGCTTAAAAATACCTGGGGCCAGTTGCACCACAGACATCCTTATCATCGTATGCAAATAATGTTGAGAGAAATAAAAATAAAACTTAACCATGCAAAAAAAAAGTCCTTTAGGGAAGGAAATCTGCAATCCTTACCTGTTCTGGCCTACATGTGACTCCAGGCCTACAGCAATGTGGTTGACTCTTAAATGCCCTCTGATGGAGATGAGTAATAAATGCTGGCCTAGTCAGCGATGATCAAATCCCATGAACGAATTTAAAAAAAAATATCGGAGGCAAATTGCTGTAGTTCCAATAAAGGCATACGACATGGCCTCTAACCCTCTTCCACTCTGCTGTGGAAATCCAAGACTTCAGAACAAAACTGCTTTTTGCAGCCCAAGACTTCTCTGGCTTGACTGGATTGCTGATTCAAACTGCCACTTCTCCCAACCGTGAGCTCACAGCTAACAGCTCACAACTAACAGCTCACAGCTACATCTCACGGCTACCCTAAGCTCTCCACAGTGACTCACAAATAACTTTTGTTCCCCTTTCTCCTCATGCTCCATTGTTCTCATACCTCTGTGAAACTCAAATCCTTCCAAATATAAAATCTTTTATGTCTCTAATGTGCCTTTGCTGTCGGGTCAATAAAATATAACATCCCCAGTACTATTTACCTCTGGGACTCCTGCAAGATGCAAACATGTTTCTTTGTCCCTCTGACTTGCCTTTGACATTCAAACAAACTCTCAACTTATCTCAAAATCCAAATGTTAGATCTAATCTATTCACTTGTACCTTGAGCCTAACACCTCTATCCTTTTCATGTTTTTAACTCCCCAGACAACCTGTCTTTTATTAATCCCTGCCCAGCTTAATTAAATCATACACTCATATGCACAGACACACATAGCCTTCTTCACAGAATAGCACAATATTCCCCAAAAATATTAAAAGAAATAACATCCATTTCTCACACCTCTCTCCTTGGCCAAAAATGAACCATCATAATTTCCAAAAGATGGTTTCATTTTCCTAACACATTTTGTATTCCTTACAATATTTATCTATACAAACAAAATTATTACACTATAGCGTAGATGCATAAACCATGAAAATATATACAAACCTTTTGTAAAAATAGAGTTCATTCCAGTCCACTCTCCATTTGCCAATATCCAAGTTCTTTTGAATTTTAAACTCATGGCAACTCATCTGTGATTAAATTGTAAATTGAACAGTTGCAATAATAAATTCACTAAAATAATCTGGCATTTCTGTCTGTCCTGAAACTTTTCCACAACTTCAAAGGATTGTGGTCAGTATATCTAACCGTCTCTGAAGAATTGTTTGCAATATACACTTCAAAACCTTGCAAAGCTAACACCAAACTTAAAGTCTCTTTCTCCACAGTTGAATATTTCTTCTGATGTACATTCAACTTCCATGAGAAATATGTTACTGGCTTCTCAATTCCCAGTTCATCTTCTTGTAGTGACACAGCACCAACAGCCACATCACTGGTGTCAATAGCCAATGTAAACTGCTTTGTATAATCAGGTGCTGATAAAATAGGTGTAGTAGTTAGTACAGCTTTAAACTGTCAAATGCATCCTCATACTCCTGTGTCCGTTGGAACTTTCTGTTCTTTTTGAACAGTCTAGTCAGCAGAGCAACTACACTGCTGAAATTTGGCATGAACTTCTGACAAAACCCAGTCATGTCTAGCAATCTCAAAACTTCTCGTTTTGCTGTAGACACTGGGAATTTCACAATAGCTTTTACTTTTGCATCACTTGGTTCACACACGGACAAGAAGAGCTGAACTCTCGAGGTGAGGTGAGAGTGGTAATTGGCCGGGTTGGATTTGTTCTGCTTTTTGTGAACAGGACACACCTGGGCAATTTTCCACATAGCTGGGTAGATGCCAATGCTATAGCTGTACTGGAACAGCTTGGCTAGGGGTGCAGCAAGTTCTGGAGCACAAGTCTTCAGTACAATTGCTGGAATATTGTCAGGACCCATAGCCTTTGCAGTATCCAATGCCTTCAGCATATCACGTGGAGTGAATCGAATTGGCTGAAGACTGGCATCTGTGATTCTGGGGACCTCCGGAGGAGGCCGAGATGGATCATCTACTCGGTACTTCTGGCTGAAGATTGTAGCAAATGCTTCAGCCTTACCTTTTGCACTGGTGTGCTGGGTTCCTCCATCACTGAGGATGGGGATATTTGTGGAGCCTCCTCCACCAGTAAGTTTAATTTTCTAGCACCATTCACGACTGGATGTGGCAGGATTGCAGAGCTTAGACCTGATCCGTTGGTTGTGGGATTGCTTAGCTCTATCACTTGCTGCTCATGCTGTTTGGTATGCAAGTAGTCCTGTGTTGCAGATTCTCCAGGTTGACACCTCATTTTTAGGTATGTCTGGTATTGCTCCTGGCATGCCCTCCTGCACTCTTCATTGAACCAGGGTTGATCCCCTGGCTTGATGGTAGTGGTAGAGTGGGGGATATGCCGGGCCATGAGGTTACAGATTGTGTTCAAGTACAATTCTGCTTCTGCTGATGGCCCACAGCGCCTCATGGATGCCCAGATTTGAGTTTCTAGATCTGTTTGAAATCTATTCCATTCAACACGGTGGTAGTGCCACACAACATGATGGAGGGTATCCTCAATGTGAAGGCGGGACTTCATCTCCACAATAACTATCCGGCAGCCACTCCTACTGTCATGGACAGATGCATCTGTGGCACGTAGGTTGGTGAAGATGAGGTCAAGTATGTTTTTCCCTCTTGTTGGTTTCCTCACCACCTGCCGCAGACACAGTCTATTCATTTTTATTCTTTTATACATTGTTTTATACCTTTTTTTATCCCCCTTTTTAATCGCATTTTCTATCCCTTTTTCCCCACCACTACTGCCCTCCCCCCAACGCCCCCATAAGGACCACCTGTTACTTGTTCATATTGCTCTTTTCAGAGTGCTTACCTTTGTTCTGCTATTATCACATTCTGCTTTCTTACCTTTGCCACTATCAGCCCTTTTTTAGCCCTTACCACTACCAATAACACTCGCTTTGTCCATCTCTCCTTTGCCCCCACCTATCGCTGACCTTCTATCCAGTTTCACCAGCCCTACCCCCTTAAACAGTACAAATTTCATCACATTTCCACTTCTCTGTAGCTCTGAAGAAGGGTCATACAGACTCGAAACGTTAACTCTCTTTCTCTCTCTATAGATGCTGTCAGATCTGATGAGTTTTTCTAGCATTTCTGAACCTCTTTTGAATCTATTCTGCTCATAGATTGTTTTTATTCTGATTGGTTCAATGGTATTTTGCATCCAATCAGATTGAAGCTGAGTAAACAGCACCGGAAGCAGCTCCCGGTTTGAGGAGATTTGTTTTCTTGGAGAAGGATTTCCCTCCAAATGTTTCATCCAGTCTGAAGGAAGCAACAATAATTGGATTGATAGTGCTGGTCCTTCTGTGTGGAGAGGTGTCTGCAGGTGACCGATGGAGCCTATGAACATACGAGCAAGGAGCGGGAGTAGGTCATTTGGCCCCTCGAGCCTGCTCCACCATTTAATTAGATCCCGGCTGATCTGATAGTAACCTGAAATCCTCATCCCACTACCCCCATTACCTTTCACCCACTTGCTTACCAAGAATCTATCCACCTCTGCCTTCAAAATATTCAAAGACTCTGCTTCGACAACCTTTTGAGGAAGAAAGTTCCAAAGACTCACATCCATCTGAGTGAAAATATTTTGCCTCATCCCTGTCTTAAATGGGCAACCCCTTATTTTTAAACAGTGACCCCTAATTCTAGATTCTCCAACAAGAGGAAACATCCTCTCCACATCCACCCTGTCAAGACCCCTCAGGATATCATATGTTTCAATCAAGTCGTCTCTTACTCTTTTAAACTCCAGCGGACACAAGTCTCGTCTGCCCAGCCTTTCCTCATAAGACAACCCACCCATTCCAGGTATTATTCCAGTAAACCTTCTCTGAACTGCTTCCAACATGTTTACATCCTTCCTTAAACAAGGTGATCAATACTATACACAGTACTCCACATGTGGTCTCACTAATGCCCTGTACAACTGAAGCATAAACTCCCTACTTTTGTATTCAATTCCCCTCACAATAAATGATAACATTCTATTAGCTTTCCTAATTACCTGCGGTATCTGTGTCCCAAGCTTTTGTGATGAATGCACCAGGACACCCAGATCCCTCTGAATCTCAGAGCTCTTCAATCTCTCACCATTTAGATAATAAGCTGTCAAAATGGACAATTTCACATTTGCCCACAATGTACCCCATCTGCCAGATCTTTGCCCTCTCAGTTAACCTATCTATATCCTTTTGTAGCCTTCTTATCGCCTCTTCACAAATTGCTTTCCCACTTATCTTTGTGTCATCAGCAAATTTGGCAACCATCCCATCCATCCCTCTATCCAAGTCATTAATATAAATAATAAATAGTTGAGGTCCCAGCACTGATCCCTGTGACACACCACTCGTTACATCTTGCCAACCTGAAAAAGACCCATTTATGCCAACTCTCTGCTTTCTGTTAGCGAACCAATCTCCTATCGATTCCAATTTGTTACCCCCTGCATCATGAGCGTTTACCTTCTGAAATAACCTTTGATGTGGCACTTTATCAAATGCCTTCTGGAAAACTAAGTACAGTACATCCACCAGTTCCCCTTTATCCACAGCACATGTGACTCCTTCAAAGAACTCCAATAAGTTGGTTAAACATGATTCCCCTTTTACAAAACCATGTTGACGCTGCCTGATTGCCTTGAATTTTTCTAAGTGCCCCACTATGACATCTTTAATAATAGCTTCTAACATTTTCCCTATGACAGATGTTAGGCTAACTGGCCTATAGTTTCCTTTCTGTCTCCCTCCCTTTTTGAATAAAGGAGTTATATTTGCTATTTTCCAATCTAATGGAATCTTCCCAGAATCTAGGGAATTTTGGAAAATTAAAACCAGTGCACCAACTATCTCACTAGCCACTTCTTTCAAGGTCTTAGGGTGAAGTTCATCAGGACCTGGGTACTTGTCAGCCCGCAGCCCCAATAATTTGTTCAGTACCACTTCCCTTGTGATTGTAATTTTCCCAAGTTCCTCCCTCCCTTCCCTTTACCGATTTACAGCTATTTCCAGGATATTACTTGTATCCTCTATAGTGAAGACCGAAGCAAAATAGCTGTTTAATTTGTCTGCCATCTCCCTACTTTCCATTATCAATTCCCCAGACGCACTCTCGATAGGACCAACGCTCACTTTGTTAACTCTTTTCTTATTTAAATATCTATAGAAACTCTTACTATCCGTCTTTATATTGCTAGCTAGCTTTCTCTCATACTCTAATTTTTTCCTCCTTAATAATCTTTTTGTCATTCTTTGCTGTTCTTTATATTCTTTCCAATCTTCTGACCCGCCATTTGTCTTTGCGTACTTATATGCTTTTTCTTTAAGTTTGATACTGTCTTTAACTTTTTCAGTTAACCACGGATATTGGGCCCTCCCCTCGGCATTTTTCTTTCTCATTGGAATGTATCTGTTCTGTGTATTCTGAAAATATCCCTTTAAATGTCTGTCACTGAACTTTTATTGATCTATCCCTTAACCTCATTTGCCAGTTCGCTTTAGCTAGCCCTGCTTTCATACCCTCATAATGGCCCTTATTTAAGTTTAACATACTACTCTTGGATGCACTCGTTTCTCCCTCAAAATGAATGTAAAATTCAATCATATTATGAGCGCTGCTACCCAGGGGTGCCTTTATGAAGAGCTTATCAATTAATCCTATCTCACTGCTCAATACCAGGTCTAGTATAGCCTGCTCTCTGGTTGGCTCCAGAACGTGATATTCCAAGAAACTATCCGGAAAACTTTCTATGAACACCTCATCCCCTCATCTACGTTACCTTTGCCCATCTGATGTTTCCAGTCTATATGTAGATTAAAATCCCTCTCTTCTTTTATCTCTTATCTCTTCTGTTATACTCAGTCCTATGGTGTAGTTACAATTCGGAGGCATATACACTACTTTAACAAGTGACTTCTTGCCTTTGTCATTCCTCATCTCAACCCAAACCGCTTCTACATCCTGGGTTCCTGAACTTAGGTCATCCCTCTCCAATGTGCTAATACCATCATTAGTTAACCACCCTCCACCTTTTCCTAACTTCCCGTCCTTTCTAAATGTCATGTACCCTTCAGTATTCAGGTCTCAATCTATGTCACCCTGCAGCCATGCCTCTGTAATGGCTATCAGATGTACTTATTTATTTCTATTTGCTCTATCAGTTCATCTGTTTTGTTTCAAATGCTATGTACGTTTCGATACAGAGCCTTTAGTTTTGTCCTTTTATTGTTTTTGTAGCGTCTAGCCTTATCTGCTGATTTACTCTTAGAATCGTTCTCTCTGTCACTTCCTGCCACAGTCTGTTTATCAATTCCCATTTTAATACCTGTCTCTCTTGCCTTGTCTCTACTCTTTGGTTTACCACATCTTCCCAAATTTGATTCCTTGCCCCCACTATTCAGTTTAAAACCCTCTGTACTTCCCTAGTTAGGCAGCTCGCAAGAACTCCAGCCCCAGCACGGTCCAGGTGTAAACCGTCCCAACTGTGCAGATGCCACTTTCCCCAGTACTGGTGCCAGTGCCCCACAAACCGGAACCCACTTCTCCCACACCAGTCTTAAATTCACACATTCATTTCTCTAATCTTATTTGTCCTAAGCCAATTTGCTCACGTGGCTCAGGTAATAATCCAGAAATTATTACCTCTGAGGCTCTGCTTCTTAATTTGGTGCCTCACTATTCATACTGACTATGCAGAGCTTCCTTCCCCATCCTGTCTATGTCGTTGGTACCTACATGGACCATGACCACTGGATCCTCCCCCTCCCACTGCAAGCTCCTCTCCAGCTCTGAGCAGATGTCCTGAACCCTGGCATGAGGCAGGCATCAAAGCTGTCTGGAATCTCGCTCTTTGCTACTGAGAACAGTGTCAATCCCCCTCACTATACTGACCCCTACTACCATGACATTCCTTTTTGCTCCCCCCACTTGAATGGCTTCCTGTACCACGCTGCCATGGTCAGTTTGTTCATCCTCCCTGCAGCCCTCACTCTCATCCAAACAAGCTGAGAGTGTCGGAGATTAATCACACCAAGGCATGATTTCTTATGTAGAAACCCCATTTATTCCTTGTGCACAAGGGAGACAGCACAATGAGAGCTACTGTGCAGTCTCATAGCAGAATACACACAGACTTGTTAAAAGCATTTTTACAGCCACTCAGTAAGTTTTGCAACAAACCTATCTGTATATTTTCATAAGTTAACTGACCAATCCATGTTCCAGTAAATTTCCATTTTCCACAAAACAGATGTTTGGTTACTCAGTTGCTTATCACAACCCTAATTGCAATCGGCCTGAGAAAAACAAAATGGAATGTCTCAAGGCTCATCCTGAAACTGTGGCCAGGCAAGATTATATTCATCTCAATGTTGTAGTAATTTTCTCTTAAGCCGAGGTGTACAATCAACTTCTCATTAACCCTTCCAGCACCAAATGGGCTCCCTGCAGTTTCCCAGGCCACCACACTTCCCCCCTTTTGTCCTAAAAGGGCAATCCACCACTCTTAGCCGAGTTCTATGTATCCTAGTCGCTGGGCTTCATCCTCAGTGGGGTCCTGATTCCTGAGGAGAGGGAGGGAATGGATAGCTGACTTGCCACCAGGACTCTGGAGGTTCTGTAGTCGGCAGACAGAGCGGATGCAACAGAGGACGAGCTAGATAATAACATACAGAACAATGAGTAGGGCAAGAACTATGACAAGGTATTTGAGGAGGGTTTTGAAAAGGCCCCCAAACCACCCACCGATATTAGGGAGCCACCCCCACCAGTCAAAAGATTTTTCCTGGGCAACTGCATGGAGGAGGCGCACTTGGTCCTGAATGAAATATACATCAGTCTCAATCCTCTGATCCTTGTTAACGTAGAAACAACATGTTTCATTAATAGCTGCACAGACTCCCCCCTGCGCTGCTAGCAGGAAATCCAGGGCCATACGGTTCTGGAGGACAACCTTGGAAAGGGACTTAGCTTCCAACTGCAAACTCTGAATGGCATCAACAGTCTTGTTCTCAATACGTTCCATTGTAGCAGAGATATTAACAATGGCCTTTTCCAGCTCTGAGACCCCTAGACCTGGGATGAGGGCCCAGACAAACTTGTGGAATCCAGTGTTACGGGTAACAAGCGGGTTCCAGGTTGATCGTTTATGACGCCCCACAGGCCCTAGATGGTGGTGGAGAGAGTGGATGGTAAGGCTCTTGACCCCAAAGGTCTCAGGGACAATATAGCCAATGGTGCAGGTGCCCACCCAATCGACAGGGAGGGTTTTGTACGCCCTGTTTCCGCAAAGCCAAAATGAGCCATTGCGGACAAGGGTAGGGTACCAATAAGTGGAATTTTGGCAAAAGTTAAGCCACTTCCAGACGAGAGAAGAATTCGTCTGAGCATACCAGTGGATACAGCAGGTCTGACTGAGTTGCAACGCTCGCAGGGCCAACAGGTCGGGGCAACCAGACTGATTTTTGTAATTGCAAGGCCTAGATTCTTCAGTATAGCAGCCATTAGAGGTCCAAGTGGAGGTGGAATATTTTAAGGTGAGATTGTACAATCGTTGGCAATCACACCCACTCACGTTAAAGTATGTGAGATTAGCCTCAGATCTCGGGACCTGCGAAAGACACACCATCTCATTGGTCTTGCACTCCCAAAAGGCGGTTATAGGACCAGACTGGTTGTGGAACCGAAATCGACCCTCCTGGTAGTTATAATCAGCAAGGTAGGCACAGGAACCCAATGGCAATTCGCCCACCCGAGTACTACCCTTGGTATAATTTCTCCTGATGCATAGCCAGGCCAGCCCCTTAATGACCACAAAGGTGGGCTCCCGTCTCCAAATGGGCACTCAATGAATGAGGGCCCCTGTATTACCTTGGGACCATGCGGAATCTGAGGGGAAAGCCAGAAAATGCATCTCTGAGGAGGAGGGGTTAACAAATCCAACATTTAGTCCGATTAACTTGCGAGGCTACAGCCTGCATTCATTGAACCGCAGAATTGGTAGTCCATGCCCCCGCAAGAACCACGCAGGACAGGATTCACATCAGAGTCCACATTCTGACGGCTCAGTTAAAGTTCCTGCATAAGCACTTCCGTCCGAGGCCAGCGTCCGCTTGACATGCAAAGCATGGATCCACAAGGGTCGTCCTTCAACCTTCATGGCCATATGGGTGGTGAGCAGGACTTGGAAAGGTCCTTCCCATCGAGGTTTCAAACAGTTCTTTCTCCTGAAGGTCTTAACCAGGACTAGGTCTCCGGGCTGGTATTGATGGCAATCTTCAATGGTGGGCTTTTTCTGAGTTTTTCATTCTTTCCACCGCCCCAGTAGACTGGGAGTGGTATGGACAGGAAAGGTGATGGTTGCATTGTAAGGCC
Source organism: Cetorhinus maximus (assembly GCF_964194155.1). Taxonomy (NCBI): domain Eukaryota; kingdom Metazoa; phylum Chordata; class Chondrichthyes; order Lamniformes; family Cetorhinidae; genus Cetorhinus; species Cetorhinus maximus. The sequence continues at coordinate 26,928,295 of NC_135899.1, read as the reverse complement.
TTCAGCAGTTCCTTTATCACTTTAGCGATAAAATGAGGTCCATTATCACTTGATAAAATCTCTGGTTTCCAAAAACTGGGTATGTATTCACGTAACAACAATTTTGCAACAACAACAGCATCATTTCCTCGGGTGGGATACGCCTCCACCCATCGCGAGAACAAACATACTAGAACTAAAACATAATTACATCCCATACATTTAGGCATTTGTATAAAGTCCATTTGAAGGTGTACAAATGGGCCCCATGGCTGGGGTCCCGTACCAGCAGTCACTGTGGGCATCTTGCCTGGGTTATGTCATTGGCAAAGCAGACATTGTGAAGGTATTATAGCTGCCATGGTGAAAAACCCAGGCGCAACCCACATCTGCTGTGCCATTCTGTTCATTCCCCCTTTGCCCCAATATTTTCTACTCTATATAATGTCCTGACATAGGTATGACAGGTATTACTAATACAATGCCTATTAGCATATTACTATTCACTATACATTCAACATTCATTCTATATATGCATGTCAAACCTCTGAGCTGGCAACCGGTCAAGTCATGATTCTTGTGTCGTGAGAGATTCAATAAATGCTTAGTTACCCATAAAGGGACTACCCCTTCATTAATCTGTCTTAAATTTTCTCGGGCTTGTTCCAGTGCCCAAGATCCATAGGTGCTGCATACATCATTTCTGCTCACTTCGTCTGTAATATCTTTCCCTATTTCAATTAATTTATTGATAGTCCCCGCATGACTTTCGAGCAAAGTATCCAGGCTTTGGATTAACCGTGTCACGTCCTGGTCCATATCTAATTGGGTATCTTGGATCCCCTGTCCCCGCTCTAGAATCTCCTTAAGCTTAAAGCTCAGGGTACAGACCTTCTGGTCAACAGCTGCCAGGTTCTGAATTAACCACTGATGTCCCTATATTGAATATCATAGTGGCATCATTTATCAGGCTGCGCTTAACGCGGTTCCCTCCCAAGCCTGATCGCATCTTGCCATTGAACTGAACTGCTTCAGTCATCAATTGGCACGTCAGAGCCGTATAGAGTGCTTGTGTATGGGTTGAGCACCATTGGGGCGGGGCAATTCCGGGTTTGTTCAAGACTATGGGTACCAGCTCATGGGGTACATTATCATACAAAACTTCTGATTAACCAGTACCAAACCATTTGTCAGTCCTGGATGCATAGTCGGACAAGATGGGTCAGTCGGTGTGGTTTGAGGGTCTTCAATTATCTGTACTCGGACTGTGGAAGTAGGTGTGGAAGGTGACTGGATAATGATGGACCTCCCATGCCCGATCTGAAGCAAACCCTTACTACAATTTGAAAGCACTTGTCCTCCTACTGTTACATTTATCATTCCCCATTGCGTGTCGCATTCGGCACTGTCCATGCTGTACCAAGGTTCCTCCTGTAGTGCGGGATGAGCAGTGATGATCCCTGACCTTGTTGCCAGTACTGATATGCCCACGACCAGGATCATAGATCTGTGGAGACATTAACACCGGCTCCTGTTCTCCGGTTTACCGCTTGGTCAATTGTCATGTATCTTTCACTGTGTTTAATGCCTCCATTTACTTCCCGTTCTCATATCTACAAGTGCGCATGTATCACCTGTCATAATTACCTCATATGGTCCATGCCTGTTCGCTCCGAGCTCACCTTGACCATCACCTTATTCCCCACTTGGTCCATTATTGCTCTTTGGATTTGCCTGTTTCCATATCCTTAATCACCTGTCGGTCTCTAACTTCCTCTCTCAACTCATGCAATTGCTTACTTAATTCCCTTACATAGTCCGTATTTTTCCTTTCAGTGGCCCTACACCTCCTCCTACTATAATGCCTTCAGGAAATTGCATGGCCCTTCCTGTTATCAATTCAATGAGGTGAACCTGGTAGTTCTATTTGGTGTAGCCCTAAGGTACATCAGAATGCTGGGCAATACCGTGGCCCAACTGTTGCCTGTCTCCTGAATTGCTTAGGCTATAGATGTTTTTAAAGTTCAGTTCATCCTTTCCACCATCCCTGAACTCTGGGAGTGGTAAGGAATATGGAATTTCTGTTTAATCTCAATAAGATTACACATTTCTTTAATGGCTCTCCCTGTAAAATGAGTTCCCTGATCTGAAACCATCTGGATAGGCACCACCACTCCTTCCAGTTTACCCTCTCCTGCTGCTGTCTCATGTCGGACCTCAATTCCTTAAACAACTCTACAATGCACCTTCTTATCCTATCTTTCAATGGCTCAGTATCTTCACTTCCAGTGGCAGTTCACTCTGGGAGCCACTTAACTCTGCCTGTCATCAGGGTCTTGCTCTTTAGGCCATATTAACTATTCCATGTCAACGGGGATCTCTGTCTCTAGATCTTTGTTTATCTTCCCCTGTGCGGTTCCAATGTCTCAGTTGATGGCCAGATTTTCAAATTCAGTTCCCTTAAAATAGTTTGTACATTATGTCCTCTTTCCCTACTTTCCTCATGCCATTTTACACTTGCAACAGCTACCATCTTCTCTTGTTCAGGCTGTCTGGAGAGACTTTACAGTCCAATAAAGTATTCTCATAACAGTTTTAAAACAGAAATCAGCCATTAACATGTTTTGCTTCCTTATCTTCTCAAACAACATCTTATTGTCTCAAAAGTAACCCACTAAATTATGTCTGACATTTTCTTTTAGAATTATCCCAGATTCATTAACTCGGCCAAAAATTGGATTTCTGCCAAACTTTGTCAAGGTCTTGAGCTTAGTTTCATATTTTGGGAACAGACTTTACAAATACAAAAGCTTGCAGCATTTGAATTAGTGCCAATTGTTGTCAAACCTTTTAAAATGAAAATTCCCTTTTGAGAACTTTATCAAGAACCAAACCTCAAATTTTTAAACTTTGTAAGAACTGTAATTTACACTATCAAAATTAAAACAATCTCTTTTTTCATGTGTAATGATTTGTATCCAGGTTAGAAGTCCCATATGTTTCTCGACACATTCTTTATCTGAGATAGCATCCTCGTTATTCAAAGTAACCTGTTAAATTACACTGCACTTTACCTCTCAAGATTGTCCCAAATTCAAATTACAGTGCTGTTGGAATGCAGATTTCCTTTAATATTTAATTAATCTCTTCAAAAGAAACCCCTTTTTATCCATTGGAACCACCTAGACCTTGTGTTTATGTCTTTTGGTTTTCCTGGAATCCTTCTGAATTTCAAGTAATTTTTTTTCCTCAGAATTTTAGAATACGAACTCGTATGTATCAGTCCAAATCAGCTTGGAAGCTGATGATGAGGGTTATTCCTTACTAGTCTGCAAGGGTTGGTTCATCTCAAACAAAGGCAAGTCTTGTTTTATCTTTACACTACCTTCAAATTACGATTTTTGCCAGAAATCTCAACTCAAACTTTATATTCAAAACTTTGGAATGCCTGAATGTACTTTTCCTTTAATCTAATATGGGGCTTTTGACTCTAAAGTGCTCAACCACACACACAAAAGACAATTTAGGGATGAAAACACATTAAAGCTCACATACAAATGCTTCCTTGCACACAAACAAAGACATATATAAAGGTATGTGTTTATATTCCTATAATATTGAACTTAACTCTAAACGAAGCTTCGAGTAGCAGTGGGGGAAATAAAGGGATCTTGGAGGCTCCACCTATAGAGACCTGCAAACTGACGAAAGCTCACATTTCCCCAGCTCCTGCCTGTCAGTGCTTATTAACTCCCCTAGGGGTACCCCCCTTTTCTCTCTTTCTCTCTCTCTCGCTCTCTTTTCAGTACAAACAGCTCTTGTAACTTAGATCAATTCATTGTTTTAAGTTACAGAAAATTGAGGAGCCGGCCTTTCGGGTCCCAATCATCCTTCCCCATTTTCAGGAAAATCTCGTCATCCCGCATGGGACATTATACACCCCCAATTTGTTTCTCCCTTACGACGTTTCCCAAGTGCTCAACCATATCCCGATTAAAAGTTCCATCTGGTGGGAAGCTCACTCCCTTACCTTGGGTTCACTTAACCCATTCAGAAACATGTTGGGTATTTTCAGGTCCATAATGGACATACAAATAAGCATTTGGGGCTCCCTTTGAAGGGGGAACCTAGGGTTTCTTTAATGCCAAATTACCCATCCTCTATCTAATAACTAAGAAAGGCCAGTCCTTGGCAGATCCCCGACCCGCAATCTACTTTCATCAATCAGCCCATCCACACGCTAGAGGGGTCCCGGACCCCAAGCCACAATCACACACACACACACACACTTAGTTCCAACTCCAGGGGCTGCCGACCCTGAGTATATTCTGGCCAGAGCGGTCCTAGACGCTACAAATTAATCTCCTAAATACTCAAATAGATCACTTACCCTAAGAGTCAGCCACAGGCAGGTGAAGGCAGATCGCGGGTCAACAAACCCCAGAAGCCCAAATCGGGCTGCCGCTGACTGAGGAGTCCTTGAACCGTGAGGTCCTAACGCTGGCACTCTGTGGCCCAACCTTAGGGGTTAGTCATCTTGGTGGAACCTCCAAGAAACTGTCGGAGATTAATCACACCGAGGCATAATTTCTTATGTAGAAACCCGATTTATTACTTGTGCACAAGGGAGACAGCACAATGAGAGCCACTGTACAGTCTCGTGGCAGAATACACGCAGACTCGTTTAAAGTATTTTTACAGCCAATCAGTAAGTTTTTGCAACAAACCTATCCGTATATTTGCATAAGTTAACTGACCAATCCATGTTCCAGTAAATTTCCATTTTCCTCACAACAGATGTTTGGTTACTCAGTTGCTTATCACAACTCTGATTGCAATCGGCCTGAGAAAAACAAAATGGAATGTCTCAAGGCTCATCCTGCAACTGTGGGCAGGCAAGATTGTATTCATCTCAAGGTTGCAGTATTTTTCTCTTAAGTACAATCAACTTCTCATTAACCCTTCCAGCACCAAATGGGCTCCCTGCAGTGGTCCAGGCCACCACAAGAGAACCTCAAACCTGTTAGACAATTGTAGAGCCTCACACTCCTGCACTCCTGCCCTCTGGGTCCCCTTACCTGCCTCACTCGCAGTCACACCCTTCTGTTCCTGACCACATCAGAAGAACCTACTCTAAGTGGTGTGACTGCCTCCTGGTATAAAGCATCCAGGTAACTTTCCTCCTCCCTGATGTGTTACAGGGTCTGCAGCTCAGCCTCCAGCTCAATGATTCTGAGCTGAAGTTCCTCAAGCCGCAAACATTTACTGCAGACGTGTTTGCCCTGGATCACAATGTTAACCAGGTGCTCCCACATGCTGCAGTCTCGCCATATCACCTGTCCTGCCATCCTTAATGTGTTTTAAATACTTACTTAATTGTATTCATCACTTATTTAATGTTGCTTTCTTATATATTTTATTAACTTTACCACCAAATTATGTGCTATGTTAAACCTTAGGGATAGAATAGAATGTACCCACTTTTCAGATACTCACCAAACACCTTTTCCTGTAGTAGAGCAAGAACCAAATTCTGTGGGGTGAGAAAGATAGAAAGAGGAAACAAACAATATCTTCTCCCAACTCCCCTCTCACCAACTCCAAGTCTTCATTCAGTTAATCAGCTGCACTCCATTTGCCAAGGCTGCACTAAAGAACCCTGAACTTATCGTAAACTGAACTGGGGCTACAGTAACCAGATTCAACCAGTTAGCTAATTAACTACTCAGCTCCTACATCTGAGAGTGAGTTTACCCTGTCTAAACTGCAAAAAAGAAAGAATTTAGCCTGCTTACACTGCACTTTCAGGTTACTGCTAATTATAGACTAGGTTAGATTTTAAGAGAAAAATTGATGAACAAAACGAACACTTAAAACTCCCCTCTCACCAAACTTCAAGTCTTCACTCAGTTAGTTGGCTGCACTCTGTTTGCTATCCGCCCCACTCTCTTGACTCCCCTGTAGATCAAAAATCTGTCTAACTCAGTCTCGAATACATTCAATGACCCAGCTTCTGCTTCTTTATGGGGTGGTAAATTACAAAAATTACTGACCCTCAGAGAGGAAATTCCTCCTCATCTCTATCTTCAATGAGAGATCCCTATTTTCAAACTGTGCCCCCTAGTTCTAGATTCCCCCACAGAAGGGAAACATTCTCTCAGCATCTACTCTGTCAGGACCCTTCAGAATCTTATACATTTCAATAAGATCATCTCTTATTCTTCTAAACCCCAACGAGTGTAGGCCTAACCTGCTCTATCTTTTCCTCAACCCTTTTTCTTTATCCTAGGAACCAGTCTAAGGGAATTTCTCTAAATGCCTCCAATGCAAGTATATTCCTCCCTAAAAAAGGAAACCAAAACTGTGCACAGTACTCTAAATGCAGTTGTACCAATGGCCGGTACATTTCTAGCAAGAGTTTCCTATTTCTTTTTATTCATTCACGGGATGTGGGCTTTACTGGCTAAGCCAGCATTTATTGCCCATCCCTAATGCCCTTGAGAAGGTGGTGGTGAGCTGCCTTCTTGAACTGCTGCAGTCCATGTGGTGTAGGTACATCCACAGTGCTGGTAGGGAAGGAGTTCCAGGATTTTGACCCAGTGACAGTGAAGGAACGGCGATATATTTCCAAGTCAGGATGGTGAGTGACTTGGAGGAGAACTTCCAGGTGGTGGTGTTCCCATCTATCTGTTGCTCTTGTCCTTCTAGATGGTAGTGGTCGTGGGTTTGGAAGGTGCTGTCTAAGGAACCTTGGTGAATTCCTGAAGTGCATCGTGTAGATGGTACACACTGCTGCTGCTGTGCGTCGGTGGTGGAGGAAGTGGATGTTTGTGGATGTGGTGCCAATCACGTGGGCTGCTTTGTCCTGGATGGTGTCCAGCTTCTTGAGTGTTGTGGGAGCCATTGATTGTTTTAATTAGTCTTTAAAGGGCCTTAAGAGGCCTTTGACAGTTCAGCGGGAGCACAGCCGACTCCGGTGCTCGCCTGCCGAACTGAAAATCGGAATGACGTGCGGTGACATCAGGACGCATGCCCGACTTCACCACCCATCATTTTACACGTCGGTGAGCGGGCCCCGCCCCCACACGCTGAACAGAAGATTCTGGCCAATGTTTTCTTTTGTGGGGGCAAACGTTACTGGAGGCAATCAAGATAAGGTAGTCACCAAGCAATTCAATGGGCTGTTCAGAAGAAACTTCTTTATCCAAGAGTGGTGACGATGTGGAATTCGCTACCATACAGAATGGTTAAAGTGAATAGCGTTGATGTATTTAAGGAGAAGCTAGACTAGCATGTGAGGAAGAAGGGAATAGATTTTTATCCTGGTAAATTTGGGAGAGGAAAGATAGGAGGTGTCTCAAATGGAGCATATACGCTGACATGGACTGATGGGGCCAAATGGCCTGATTCTGTGCCATATATCCTGTGTAATCCTATGTGATTTGAGTGAAGGTGGCATCTCCTCACCGGTGAGGTTAAGGGTGTTAAAGGGGTCCATGGACAGTAGCCCAGTTTTGGGGGAAAGACCCTCGGGGGACTGTGGAGGGGCTGAGGGTGCTGGAACACCCTCAGTGTTGTGGGGGGTGGGTGGGGAGGGGGGTGCCGGGGTGGAAGGTCAGTGGGGGTGGTTCAGGCTTTGGGGTGAGGGTCTCAGTTTGTGGAGGAGGGTCAGGTGGAGGAGCTCAGGGTTCAGGGTCTCAGGGTGTGGGTGTATGATCACAGGTTGATGGGGGTGCTCTGTCCTCCTAGGACTGAGTGCTTGCAGTTGTTGGGCTCAAAATAGTATATTTTGAGCGAGATGTGAGTGGTAGAGGATAAGGGCGTAGATTTAGAGGCCTACCTGCAGTGAGACCAGCGGTGGAGAGACGTCATGAACCACAATTTGACGCTAGTGCAGGAAACCAGCTGATTGGTGAGTATTTCTAGTCTTTAAATCAAAAGCAAGGTCTTTACTTTGAGTTTAGGTCTCAAGTCTTTTTCTCTCTCTTTTCCTTAAAAACAGCTTGTTAAGTATAAGATCGATACTGGTGTAAAAATATAATTAATTACAATGAAGTGTAAGGAGCAGGGATACTAAAGTAATTAATTAATAGATTAAATAAAATAAGATAGCGATGGCAGGATGGGTGATGTGTTGCTGCTGCAGCATGTGGGAGCTGCTGGACACCAAGGTGATCCAGAGTGAACACATCTGCAGCAAGTGTTTGCAGCTCGAGGAACTTTGGATTCGAGTTGAGGAGCTGGGGTCTGAGCTGCAGACTTTGTGCCACATCAGGGAGGGGGAGAGTTACCTGGGCACTTTGCTCCAGGAGGCAGTCACACCCCTCAGATTAGGTAATTCAGATTTGGTCTGTGATCAGGCACAGGAGGGTGTGACTGCAGGTGAAACAGGTATGGGGACCTGGGGTGCAGCGTTCAAGGAGCCTTGGCCCCTGCAGTTGTACAACAGTTACAAGGTTCTTGCAAGCTGTGTCGACGAGAGTGGGGACTGGAGGGAGGATGAGCGAACTGACCATAGCACCATGGTACAGGGAGCCATTCAAGTGGAGGGAAGAAATAGGGATGTAGTCGTGGTAGGGAACAGTATAATTAGGGGGATAGATACTGTTCTCTGCAGCCGTGAGCGTGAATCTCGAAGGCTGCGTTGCCTGCCCAGTGCCAGGGTTAAGAACATCTCCTCAGGGCTGGAGAGGAACTTGGAGTGGGAGGGGAGGAACCAGTTGTCGTTGTCCATGTTGGTGCCAATGACATTGATAGGACTAGAAAGAAGGTTCTGCTGAAAGAATTTGAACAGTTTGGAGATGAATTAAAAAGCAGAACCTCCAAGGTAGTAATCTCGGGATTACTACCTGAGCCACGGGCAAACTGGCATAGGGTAAATAACATAAAAGAGTGGCTCAGAGATTGGTGTGGGAGGAATGGTTTTCAGCTCATGCGGCACTGGCACCAGTACTGGGGGAGAAGGGAGCTGTTCAGGTGGGATGGGCTTCACTTGAACCGTGCTGGGACCAGTGTCCTGGTGAATTGAATAACAAGGTCTGCAGAGAGGGCTTTAAACTAAATAGGAGGGAGGGGTGGGGGCGTGTTCTGAAAAGGGGATACGTAGGCTTACAAAGCAAAATGATATGGCAGCCTTGCAGGGCAGCTATTTAGGTAATGATACCCAGAGTGTGACAGGAAGGGACAGAGTGTACAGACATGAAAAAAACGCAGCAAATAGAGTCAAAGGGGGAAAAAATAGTAAAAAGGCAAAATTAATAGCTCTTTATTTAAATGCATGTAGTATTTGGAACAAATAAATGAATTAACAGCACAAATAGACGTTAATGGGTATGATCTTATAGCCATTACTGAGACGTGGTTACAAGGAGATCAAAGCTGGGAACTAAATATTCAGGGGCATGTGACTTTTCGAAAGGACAGGCAGGAAGGAAAGGGTGGTGGGGTAGCTTTGTTAGTACGCGATGGAATAAGTATGATCGCAAGAAATATGGGTGGAGGTAAGAAATAACAAGGGGAAGAAGACACTGGTGGGCGTAGTCTATAGGTTCCCTAACAGTAGCTATACTGTAGGACAGAGAGTAAATCAGGAGATAATAAGGGCATGTAAAAAAGGCAGTACATTAATCTTGGGTGACTTTAATCTTCATGTAGATAGGAAAAATCAAATTGGCAGAGGTAGCCACAAGCAAGAATTCATAGAGTGTATTCAGCAGTTTCCTAGAACAATATGTTGTGGATCCAACCAGGGATCAGGCTATTTTGGATCTGGTAATGTGTAATGAGGCAGGTTTAATAAATGAGCTCAGAGTAAAAGACTCCCTAGAAAACAGTGACCATAACATGGTAGAATTTAGCATTCAGTTTGAGAGTGAGAAACTTGGGTTGGAAACAACTGTGCTAAACCTAAATAAGGGTAATTACAAAGGAATGAGGGCAGAGTTGCTGGGGTGGACTGGGAAAGGAGTTTAGCAGAAAAGACAGTTGATGAACAATATCAGACATTTCATGACTCACAACGAAGATATATCCAGTGAGGAAGAAGGATTCTAGGAAGGGGATAAACCAACTATGGTTAACCAAGGAAGTTAAGGATAGTATCGGATTGAAAGAAAAAACATACAACATGGGAAAGGATTGAGAAAGTTGAGAAAGGATTGAGGATTGGGAAAGTTTTAAAAAAAACAACAGAAGATGACCAAAAAAATAATAAACAGGGAGAAAATAATCTTTGAGGATAATCTGGCAAGTAATATAAAAATGGACTGTAAGAGCTTCTTTAAATATATAAGAAGGAAGAGATAGGCCAAAGTGAACATAAGCCCCTTAGAGAATGAGGCTGGGGAAATAATAACGGGGAACCAGGAAATGGCAGAGGAGTTGAATGAATACTTTGCATCGGTCTTCACAGTCGAAGACAGTAATAGAATCCCAAAAATACTAAACAATCAAGGAGCAAAAGTGAGGGAGGAAATAAATACAATAACTATCACTAGGGAAAAAGTACGAGGGAAACTAATGGGGCTAAAGGCCGATAAGTCCCTTGAAACTGATGGGTTCCATACTAGGATATGAAAGGAAGTAGCTACAGAGATAGTGGATGCACTGGGAATAATCTTCCAAGAATCCTTAGATTCGGGAATAGTCCCAGAGGATTGGAAAACTGCCAATGTAACACCCTTATTCAAGAGAGTGAGACAAAAAACAGGTAACTATAGGCCAGTTAGCTGAACATCTGTCATTGGGAAAATGTTAGTCTATTATAAAGGATGTAATAGCAGGGCATTTAGAAATACATAATCTAATCAAGTAGAGTCAGCATGGCTTTATAAAACGGAAATCATGTCTGACAAATTTATCAGAATTCTTCAACCTTCATTTCAAAGGGAATGGGGTATAAAATAGGGAAGGCTTGCTAAAACTATACAAGGCACTAGTTAGACCACATCTAGAATACTGTAGACAACAATTTTGGTCCCCTTATCTAAGGAAAGATATACTGGCATTGGAGGCAGTCCAGAGAAGGTTCACTCAGTTGATCCCGGGTATGGAGGGATTTTCTTATGAGGAGAGGTTGACTAGGGTGGGCCTGTACTCATTGGAGTTTAGAAGAATGAGAGGCGACCTTATTGAAATGTATAAGATTCTTAGGATGCTTGACAGGGTAGATGCTGAGAGGCAGTTTCCCCTTGTGGGAGAGTCTTGGACCAGGTAGCATAATCTCAGAGTAAGGGGTCGCCCGTTTAAAACAGGGGTGAGGAGAAATTACTTCTCTCAGAGAGTAGTGAATGTGTGGAAGTCTTTACCGCAGAGGCTGTAGAGGTTGGGTTGTTAAGTATAATCAAAGCTGAGATAGACAGATTTTTAATCACTAATAGAATCAAGGGTTATGGGGAAAAGGCAGGAAAGTGGAGTTGAGGATTATCAGATCAGCCATGATCTCATTAAATGGCAGAGCAGACTCGATGGGCCGAATGGGCCCACTTCTGCTCCTACATCTTATGGTCCCAGAGTAGGGTTGAGGGGCACATGGCAGAAGGGGAGGGGCAGGAGTGAGGGGGACGGGTCAGGGCGGGAGTGAGGGGCCGGAGTCCGGGCGGGAGTGAGGGGCTCAGGTCAGGGCAGGGTTGAGGGGCCGGAGTCCGGGCGGGAGTGAGGGGCTCAGGTCAGGGTGGGGGTGAGGGGTTCAGGTCAGGACAGGAGTGAGGGGCTCGCATCAGGGCAGGAGTGAGGGGCTTGGGTCAGGGCAGGAGTGAGGTGCTTGGGTCAAGGTGGGAGTGAGGGGCTCGGATCAGGATGGGAGTGAGTGGCTCGGGTCAGGGCAGGAGTGAGGGGCTCAGGTCAGGGCAGGAGTGAGGGGCTCAGGTCAGGGCGGGAGTGAGGGGCTCAGGTCAGGGCGGGAGTGAGGGGCTCGGGTCAGGGCAGGAGTGAGGGGCTCGGGTCAGGACAGGAGTGAGGGGCTCAGGTCAGGGCAGGGGTGAGGGGCTCGGGTCAGGGCGGGGGTGAGGGGCTTGGGTCAGGATGGGAGTGAGGGGCTCAGGTCAGGGTGGGAGTGAGGGTCTCGGGTCAGGGCGGGGGTGAGGGGCTCGGGTCAGGACGGGAGTGAGGGGCTCAGGTCAGGGCGGGAGTGAGGGGCTCAGGTCAGGGCGGGAGTGAGGGGCTCGGGTCCGGGCGGGGGTGAGGGGCTCAGTTCAGGACAGGAGTGAGGGGCTCGGGTCAGGGTGGGAGTGAGGATCTCGGGTCAGGGAAGGAGTGAGGGGCTTGGGTCAGGGCAGGAGTGAGGGGCTCGGGTCAGGGTGGGAGTGAGGGGCTCGGGTCAGGGTGGGAGTGAGGATCTCGGGTCAGGGAAAGAGCGAGGGGCTCGGGTCAGGGCGGGGGTGAGGGGCTCAAGTCAGGGCGGGAGTGAGGGGCTCGGGTCAGGGTGGGAGTGAGGGGCTTGGGTCAGGGTGGGAGTGAGGGGCTCAGGTCAGGGTGGGAGTGAGGGGCTCGGGTCAGGGCGGGAGTGAGGGGCTTGGGTCAGGGCAGGAGTGAGGGGCTTGGGTCAGGGTGGGCGTGAGGGACTCAGGGTTCGTTTGCCCAGGCTCAGTATGAGGGAGGGTCCATCTCTCCCTTTCACTCGGAGTTCCAGTCTCTCTTCTCTCTGATTTTCTGTCAGTCTCTCATCACTCACTGAACATTCCTTGTTTTACAGTGAGAGGGAAGAGCGGCTACAATCCTACAAAGAGTAAGCTGATCATCAAACATCCTCTTGATTTCTGTGTAACTGTATGAATCATTGTCCATTCTGTGTCAAATAAACTTAATAACTCATTGGGATCTCTGTGTGTATGTGTGTGTGTGTGTATGTGTGTGTGTGTGTGTGTGTATGTGTGTGACCCTCTGCCTCTCTCAATTTTTCTCTCTTTCTCCACTTGTCTCTCTGCCTTGTGCTCTGTACCTGTCTGTATCTGTATGTGTCTGGAGGAGAGCTTGAGAGGAGGACCCTGAGCCAGGCAGTCAGCAGCACCTAGAGGAGAGTGTGAGAGGAGGACTCTGGGATAGGCAGTCAGCAGCACCTAGAGGAGAGTGTGAGAGGAGGAGTCTGGGACAGGGCAGTCAGCAGCACCTAGAGGAGAGTGTGAGAGGATGACCCTGAGCCAGGCAGTCAGCAGCACCTAGAGGAGAGTGTGAGTGGAGAACTCTAGGACAGGGCAGTCAGCAGCACCTAGGGGAGAATGTGAGAGGAGGACCCTGAACCAGGCAGTCAGCAGCACCTAGAGGAGAGCAGAGGAACTATAAAAACAGTGCGAGAAGCAGTGAGAGTTTGAGAGCAGAGGTGACTGAGAAGTGCCTGGAATAAGAAAAATGTAGGGCCAATTAAATAAAGTAATATAAATAATCCAAAGCCAAATAAAGTTAATGTAAGGGAAGTAGAGTTAAGACATGGCAGGGCATCCATGGACTGTGTGTCCTGTAACATGTGCAAAGCCAAGGATGATACCGGTGTCCTAGATGACCACATGTGCAGGAAGTGCTGTCAGCTGCAGAAACTTGAGCTCTGGGTTTCAGAGCTCGAGCGGCGGCTGGAGTCACTGTGGTGCATCCACGAGGCTGAGAGCTATGTGGATAGCTCATTCAGAGAGGTGGTCACATTGCAACTTATTGTCCTGGAGACAGAGGGGGAAATGGGTCACTACCAGGCAGTCCAAGAGAATTAGACAGGTCGTGCAGGAGGCCCCTGGGGTCCCGCTCACAAATCGGTTTTTCGTTTTGGAAGCTGGTGAGGGCGCTGATTCCTCAGAGGAGTGCAGTCAGAGGCAGGTTTGTGGCACCACGAGTGGCTCGGCTGTACAGGAGGGGAGACAGAAGAAAGGAAGAGCTATAGTGATACGGGGTTCATTGGTTAGGGGAACAGACAGGTGTTTCTGTGGCTGTAGATGTGACCCCGGGATGGTATGTTGCCTCCCTGGTGCCAGGGCCAAGGATGTCACAGAGCAGCTGTCGGACATTCTTCTGGGGGAGGGTGATGAGCCAGAGGTTGTGGTCCACATTGGTACCAATGACTTAGTTAGGAAGGGGGATGTGGTCCTGTAATCAGAATTTAAGGAGCTTGGTAGAAAATTAGTAAGCAGGACATCAAATGTAGTAATCTCCAGATTACTCCCAGTGCCACGTGTCAGTGAGTACAGAAATAGGAGGATATGGCATCTGAATGTGTGGTTGGAAAGATGGTGCAGGAGGAAGGGCTTTAGATTCCTGGGACACTGGGACTGGCTCTGGGGAAGATGATATCTGCACAAGCCGGACGGGTTGCATCTGAACAGAGCTGGGACTGAGTTCCTTGCAGGGCGTTTTGCCAGTGCTGTTGGGAGGATGAAGGGGCCATGGCTGAGGTATTAAATGAATACTTTGCATCCGTCTTTACCAAGGTGGTAGATGCTACCCAGGCCATGGTGACAGACAAGGGAACTCTGTCACTAGAAGGATGCAAAATTGATAAGGAGGTGTTGAATAGACTGTTGGTACTTAAAGTTGACAAGGCACTGGGACCAGACGAGATGCATCCAAGGATGTTGAAGAAAGTGGGAATAGAAATTGTAAGGGCACTGACCATAATCGTTTAGCCATCCCTAGACCCAGGGGTGGTGCCAGAGGACTGGAAAATTGCAAACATTACACCCCTGTTCAAAAGAGGATAAGACCAGCAATTACAGACCAGTCAGTTAAACTTCAGTGGTGGGCAAGATTCTAGAAACAATTATTTAGGATAGAATCAATAGTCACACAGAAAAATATGAGTTGATAAAGAAGAGCCAGCATGGATTTCTGAAGGGAAAATTATGTTTAACTAACTTCCTGGAGTTTTTTGAAGAGGTAACAGAAAAGGTTGATGAGGGTAATGCTGTTGATGTGGTGTACATGGACTTTCAAAAGCCATTTGATACAGTGCCACACAATAAACTTGTGAGAAAAGTTATTGCTCATGGAATAAAAGGAACAGTAGCAAAGTTGATACAAAATTGGCTGAGAAATAGGCAGCAGAGAGTAATGGTCAATGGATATTTTTCAGGTTGGAGGAATGTTTGTCGTGGAGTTCCCCGGGGGTCGGTATTGGGACCCTTGCTTTCCCTGATATATATTAATGATCTAGATCTTGGTGTGCAGGGAACAATTTCAAAATTTGCAGATGACATGGAGCTTGGGAGTGTTGTAAACTGTGAGGAGGACAGTGTAGAACTTCAAGAGGACATGGACACATTGGTTGAGTGGGCAGATAGGTGGCAGGTGAAGTTCAATGTGGAGACGTGTGAGGTGATATAGTTTGGTAGGAAGAGTATGGATAGACAATATAAAATAAGGGTGAAATTTTGAAGGGATGCAGGAGCAGAAAGACCTGGGTGTATATGTGCATAGATCATCGAAGGTGACAGGACAGGTGGAGGGAGCAGTTAATAAAGCATATCGTCTCCTGGGTTTTATTAATAGGGGCTTAGAGTACAAGAGCAAAGAGGTTATGCTGAATTTATATAAGATACTTGTTAGACCTCAGCTGGAATATTGTGTACAGTTCTGGGCACCACATTATAGGAAGGACGTGAGCACAGTGGAGAGAGTGCAGAAGAGGTTTCCAAGAATGGCTCCAGGGACAAAAAACTTCAGCTACGAGGATAGATTGGAGAAGTTGGGACTGTTCTCCTTGGAGGAAAGGCTAAGAGGAAATTTGATGGAGATGTTCAAAGTCAAATGGGAGCTGCACAGAGTAGGTAGGGAGAAGCTGTTTCCGCTTGTAAAAGGATCGAGAACAAGAGGGCACAGATTTAAAGCGATTGGCAAAAGAAGCAAGTGTGACGTGAGAAAAAACTATTTCACACAACTAGTGGTTTGGGTTTGGAATGCACTGTCTGGAAGTGTGGTGGAGGCAGGTTCAATCGAGGCATTCAAGAGAGCAATAGATGAATAGGGGCACGGGGAAAAGGGAAGGAAATGACATTAGGTCATAATGCTCATTTGGAGAGCCGGTACAGACACGATGGGCCGAATAGCCTCCTTCTGTGCCGTTAAAATTCTGTCATTCTGTCTGTCAGCCTGTTTGTGTGTGTGTGTGTGACCCTCTATCTTTCTCTGTGTCTCTCTGTCTCTCTCTCTGACAATAAACAGTTTTTTTATTACCTCCCCTTCCATTCACAGCTTCTGATAAAGGGGAATTATCATCCAGCTCTTCCGCCAGGAGGTGGGTCTATGTGTTTTTCTGGTGTTTGGGGGTCTGATGGGTTTTGCTGGTGTTTGGGGGTCTGATGGGTTTTTCTGGCATTTGGGGGTCTGATGAGTTTTGTTGGTGTTTGGGGGACTGATGGGTTTTGTTGGTGTTTGGGGGACTGATGGGTTTTTCTGGCATTTGGGGGTCTGATGGGTTTTGTTGGTGTTTGGGGGTCTGATGGGTTTTTTTGGTGTTTGGGGTCTGATGGGTCTTGTTGGTGTTTGGGGGTCTGAAGGGTTTTGCTGGTGCTTTGAGGTCTGATGGGCTTTTCTGGTGTTTAATGGCTGATATGTTTTTCTGGTGTTTGGGGTCTGTTGGGGTTTTGCTGGTGCTACTTGGGTGGGTCATTGAATCACAGAAAATTTACCACACAGAATGAGACCATTCGGCCCATTGTGTCCCTGCCGATTAATGAGGAGCTCCCCAGTGCAATCTCACCTTCCTGCACTAGGTCCGCAGCCCTGCAGGTCACAGCTCTTCAAGTTGACATCCAAGAAGTTATTAAATGTGGTGAGAGTTTCTGCTTCTCCCCCCCTTTCAGGCAGTGAGTTCCAGGTCCCTACCACCCTCTGGGTGAAAAACTGTTTCCTCATTTCTCCTTTGATGCTTCTACCAATTACTTTAAATCTGTGCCTCCTGGTTTTTGACCCCTCTGCTAAACTAAATAGGTCGTCATATTAACGCCATCATGGCTCCTCATAATTTTATACAATTAAATCTCCCCTCGGCCTCCTCTGCTCTCGAGAAAATAACCTTCCTCATAACGAATATTCTCCAGTCCTGGCAGCATTAAACAATCTCTTCTTCACTTTCTCCCGTGCAGTCACATCTTTTCCTGTAATGTGCTGGCCAGACTGTTTGCAGTTTCACTTTAGTCTATCTGGTGTTGTATACAGTTCCAGTATAACCACTCTGCTCTATCTGGTGTTGTATACAGTTCCAGTATAACCACTCTGCTCTATCTGGTGTTGTATACAGTTCCAGTATAACCACTCTGCTCTATCTGGTGTTGTATACAGTTCCAGTATAACCACTCTGCTCTATCTGGTGTTGTATACAGTTCCAGTATAACCACTCTGCTCTATCTGGTGTTGTATACAGTTCCAGTATAACCACTCTGCTCTATCTGGTGTTGTATACAGTTCCAGTATAACCACTCTGCTCTATCTGGTGTTGTATACAGTTCCAGTATAACCACTCTGCTCTATCTGGTGTTGTATACAGTTCCAGCATAACCACTCTGCTCTATCTAGTGTTGTATACAGTTCCAGTATAACCACTCTGCTCTATCTGGTGTTGTATACAGTTCCAGCATAACCACTCTGCTCTATCTAGTGTTGTATACAGTTCCAGTATAACCACTCTGCTCTATCTAATGTTGTATACAGTTCCAGTATAACCACTCTGCTCTATCTAGTGTTGTATACAGTTCCAGCATAACCACTCTGCTCTATCTGGTGTTGTATACAGTTCCAGTATAACCACTCTGCTCTATCTGGTGTTGTATACAGTTCCAGTATAACCACCCTGCTCTATCTAGTGTTATATACAGTTCCAGTATAACCACTCTGCTCTATCTGGTGTTGTATACAGTTCCAGTATAACCACTCTGCTCTATCTGGTGTTGTATACAGTTCCAGCATAACCACTCTGCTCTATCTGGTGTTGTATACAGTTCCAGCATAACCACTCTGCTCTATCTGGTGTTGTATACAGTTCCAGCATAACCACTCTGCTCTATCTGGTGTTGTATAAAGTTCCAGCATAACCACCCAGCTCTATGCCTCAGCTAATAAAGGAAAGCAAACTATATATCTTCTTACCCACATTATTGACCTGTCCTGGCACCTTTACCAGTCTGTGGATATACACTCCAAGGTCCCTCTGTTCCTCCACATTACTCAGTATTTACCCCCCATTTACTGGGGGTTCCCTTTGCCTTGCTGCACCTCCCAAAATGCATCACCTCACACTTCTCCAGGTTGAATTCCATTTTCCATTTTTGTCCCCAGCTGACCAGACCATCTCTATTTTCCTACAGTCTGAAGCTTTCCTCCTCACTGTCAACCACACGGACAATGTTTGTATCATCTGCAAACTTCTTTATCATTCCCCCTACATTTGAATTGAAATTATTCATATAAACTACAAAAAGCTAGGCAGCGAGTGCAGAGACCTGTGAAACCCCCCACTGGTAACAACCTTCCAATCACAAAAACACCCTTAACCCTTGCTTCCTGTCACTGAGGCAATTGTGGATCCAATTTTCCACTGCCCCGTGGGTCCCAGGCTGCCATGTGGGACCATGTCTAAAGCGTTGTTCAAATCCATGTTGACCACGTCTGCTGCACTGCCCTCATCAACTCTCCTTGTTACCCTTTCAATAGATTCAATCAGTTTAGTGAGAGATGAGCTTCCCCTTTCAAATCCATGCTGACTCTCCTTGATTAATCTACACCTTTCTAAATGAAGGTTCCTCGAAATTCAATTCAATAATTTTCCCACCACCGATGTTAAGCTAACTGGTCTATAATTCCTCAGTTCTTCAATCCTCTTCCACCACTCCTGTGGTCAGGCAGGAATAATTATGATCGTCAGAGTCTGCAATTTCCTCCCTTGCTTCTTTTAAGAACCTGGTGATTTGTCTACTTTCAAAGACATCAACCCCATTAATAGTTCCTCTCTTGCAATGTTTATCCCATTCAACCATTCACACTCTTCTTCCTGAACCACATCTTTGTATCATCATAGGCTCCCTGTTTTCCACAGACAGTTGCCAAGTATTCATGAAGAGCCTTACTACATCCTCACACAGGTTATCTTGTTGATCTCTGATAGGCCTTACTCTCTCCTTTGCTACCCACATACTCTTTATGTACTTGTAAAACATCTTTGGATGCTCCTTGATTTTACTTGCATCTATTTTTTGATGCCCTCTCTTTGATTTCCAAATTTCCCTTTTAATTTCACCCGGGAATTCCTGTACGCTTCCAGGTTTCTGCAGTTTTAGGTGTCTGCTGGGTCTGATGGGTTTTGTTGTGGGTCTAATGGATTTTGTTGCGGGTGTTGTGGGTCTGCTGGGTTTTCCTCTCTCTCTAACTATGTATTTCTTTCTCTTCCCCAGTGGCCTCCCATGTCCCGACCAGTAATCGAGGGATATCAGTTCCCGAGATCAGTGGGAGGAGTGGATGAGTGAATCCTGGAGGATGTGATTTCCTCGAGATGACAGCGAGTGAATCATGGTGGCTCTACATTGTTACTGTGTAAATAGAAATGTAAATGTCTGCAGTTTCTCTACTTCAGGCCGCAATTTTTAACCTGCTCTGATCCGCTCTGTTTAACCTGCACAGAGTCTTGGAATGCAACTCACACACGGTCAGTTTACTCACTGCTTTCACTGTGAGGCGGAGTGGGCGTCTAGTGAGGGGTCTGTTCCCTGGTTGGTTCGGGGGCAGGGGTTTGCTCGCAGTTACAGTGGCGCAGAAGAAGGGGTTGTTGCACTGAAACCACAGGCTGAGATCAGGAGGAATTAATTGCTGGGGATCAGGGAGCCTGTGCCTCACAAATTTTTTTGGTGCTGTGAGATTATTTGTTTTGTGCTTTACAAACCAGCACCTGCTTCTGCAATTTTTAACACTTCTCCAATTCCTATGAGAAATTAGGTTCTTTCTCCACTTTCCTGTCTCTATACAGCCCTCCGTTCAAAACATATGCCACTGGTGGGGAACAATTTGAGACTTTTAGGAAGAAAATGATCAGGAATCGCAACAAGAGAAAACATAGCAATAAATTAGCAGCCAGCAGAGATTTCAGAAGAGAAGATGGTGCTTGTCAGAGCTCCGAGCATTCTAAGTGTTGGTAGCATGCACTGTGATGGAAAAATGTGGTGGATGCAGTGTACATGGACTTCAGGAAAACCTTTGACAAGTTACCACAAGGGAAATTATTAGAGAAGATGAAATGAATCTTTTGGACGTCTCTTGTCCAAAGAAAGTTTTAACTGGATCACAAAGATCTTGTACCATGTCAGCCTCTCAGTCCAGATTAGGACCTGGAATATGCGAGAAGCTGACAACATGTAACCTGTCCAGCTCCATCTCCTCAAGTAGTTATTCCTGCCTTTGATAATCCACCATAGATCTGGGTGCGGGGCATATTTCCAGTACTTCTATGTAGGAGTGAATCACTCTGCACACTTGGATGATGGGACACAATATGAACACAATGGTTCTATTTTAAACTGGGTGCAGGAACAGAGAGACTGGGGAAGGTATGTACACAAACCTCTGAAGGTGACAGGGCAAATTGTGAACATCTAGACTAAGTGGGTAGCACACTCCCCCCTGAAATAGAAGGTTGTGGCTTCTAGACACAGCCCAGGAAGTGCTGCACTGTGTGAGGGTCAGTACTGAAGGAGTGCTGCACTCTCAGGGGGGTAGTATTGTGGGCGTGCTGCATTGTCAGAGGGGCAGTTTTGACTGAATACTGCACTATCAGAGGGGCATTCCTGAGGGAGTGCTGCATCTTTGGATTGGTACTTCTGAGGGAGAGCTGCACTCTCTGTGGGCAGTACTGAGGAGCTGCAGCATTGTTGGAGGGGTGGTACTGAGTGAATGCTGCACTTTTGGAAGGGAAGTGCTAAGGGTGTGCTGCTCTGTCACAGGGGAAGGACTGAGGGAGTGCTGTACTGTTAAAGGTTACGTTCAGTTTGAAGGTGTGAAACTTGGGTCTAAAACTAGTGTTTTAAACTTTAATAAAGGCAATTACAAATTTATTAATCTAGACTTGGACAAGTAGACTGGGGAAGCAGTTTAAAGTTAAGACGGCTAATAAACACTGGTAGATACCTATTGATGTATCCCATAACTCTCAAGGAAGATATATTCCACTGAGAAGGAAAGACTCGAGGAGAAGGGGCACCATCCATGTCAAACTAAGCAAGTTAAGGATGGTATCAAATTGTAAGAAAATGTGTCTAATGTTGCAAAGATTGATGGTAGATCAGAAGATTGGGAAAATTTTAGAAACCAGCAAAGGATGTAAAAATAAAGAGGGAGAAATTACAGGTATCGGTGCTGATGCCTCAACTAATTAGGGAGAGGTAATGTGAAAAGGGGAGAGTGACTGCAGGAGGGGATAATGGGCAAGGAGAAATGAGGAGGGGAGTGTCGCGTGTGTGATTGGGAGGAGTGATAGGATGGGAAGTGAGAGAGGGGCAAGTGGGGAGGGGGAAATGTGGAATTGAGTAAGGGGGTCAGCGTAATGAGACTGGGGTATTTTGTGGGCGGGGTAATGGTTTTGTCTATATATATTTTTGTGCTGTCCCATTTACAGATGTCGCAGACAGAATATATTTGCTTTCTTACTGCCTGTAATCAATATGTTTTGTATGGAAAGTGGTGTGTCTTTTCTTACTCTTGGAGTGCGTATACAATTTAAAAATTTAGCAGCAAGCTTTTGTGATTTTGAAATAAATACCATCATTTATTCCTGCATATTTACATCGAATGAATGCAACATCACACACCTGGTCTCATGTCTGCACATTCACACACAAAGATTGGATACAGATAAAGATAGAGCACTTTTGTAAATTAGAGTTAATTTAGTCTCTGATTTATGATTTCTGTTTCTCAGACAGCAGGCCTATGGTTTCTTGAAGAGATTTGATGATTTTAAGTTGAAGTGAGGACCTTGTAAAGTGAAGGGTTCACAGCAGGTTGCACATTTTTTGCAGTTAAATATCTAGGAGGGTGGTTTTCAGGTGAACTTTGAAAATGGAACAGGTTAATTACATTGGCTGTTTGATGACTTGCAGCTAGTTTCAGAATCTGGTTCGCAGACTGGCTGACGACTGATGATTCTGATGGATTTACTGGGCACTGGCGTAATAAGGGTGCAGACCCTAAAACCAGCTTTGATCACATGGCCTTTGAGTTAAGAGAGGCCCACTCAGTCTAGTTTGGATGGAGGAGGCCATTGCGATACAATGGGAAGGTGAAAGTTGCCTTTGAGTTTCGATCTTCCCTTTTGTCCAGTATGAAACATGGAGACAGGCAGTCTGGAAACGCCAAAGGTGTTCAATGTTGCTCCATCCTTAAACAATGAGATGTGTGAATTTCATAAATGGTTGTGAGGCACACACACTTATGTCCATATTAAATTAGGTATTCACTGGAGACTTGGCACTGTCTGTAGTCTGAATGCAAAAAAGTCACATGATTTGCTGCAGCCAGATGAACATCTTATTTGTGTACAATTTTAAACAGGTATTGACTGAAAGTTTGTAATATGACACACCTGTACTGGCCATGACATGATAAAAACTCAACACAGACTCACTGGGATTTATTCACTGGAAGTTTGAGTGACACTAGCAAAGCTGGAAATTATTGCTCACTCCCAGAATCCTCTTGAGAAGGTGGTGGTGACCGGCTTCTTGATGTGAATGTCAGTCACAAGCTTAGCATTTATTTCCCATCCCGAATTCCCCTTGAACCACTGCAGTTTGTGTGGTGAACTGCACCCACATTGCTGTTAGGTGGGGAGTTCCAGTGAATCAATCTGTACTGTGAACAAATGTTTGGAAAAAAAGGACGTGTTTACTCAGAGTCTTTCACAGACCCTGATGAGTGGGTGCCCATTACACCCTGCTTGTTAGCCACTTCCTACAGCCCACTGTAACCTCCTTGAGCCCTTACACACCACCCCATCTCTGTACCCTCTTCAAGACCCTACACCCTTCCAATCTCTAACCTCCTCAAGTCCTACACCTCTATATCTGTAAGCTCCTCCAGCCCCTACACCCCTCCCTATCTCTATAACCTCCTCCAGCCCCTACAACCTCCCTATCTCTGTAACCTCCTCCAGCCCCTCCATCCTCCCTATCCATGTAACCTCCTCCAGCCCCCATACCCCTTCCTATCTCTGTAACCTGCTCCAGCCCCTACAGCCTTTCCTATCAATCTCACCTCCTCCAGCCCCTACACCCCTCCGTCTCTGTTACCCCCTCCTGCCCATACATCTCTCCCTATCTCTGTAACCTCCTCTAGCCCCTACACTCCTCCCTATCTCTATAAACTCCTCGAGCCCGTAAATCGCTCCCTATCTCTGTAACCTCCTCCTGCCCCTACACCTTACCCTATCCCTCTAACCTCCTCCAGTCCTACACCCCTCTCTATCTCTGCAACTTCCTCCAGTTCCTACACCCCTCCCTGTGTTTGCAACACCCTCCATCTCCGACATCCCTCCGAGATTTCTGTCCTGCTTTAGTTCTGACCCCTTGAAGTTTAATCACTCCTCTGTTCGCAGTTGTACCTTCAGCTAGCTGGGCCCTGAGCTCTGAATTCTCGCCTTAAACTTCTCCATCACTCTTTCCTCCTTCCTTTGATTCAAATGAATCTCTTTGACCAAGCTGTTGGTTATTGGTCCTAATATCTCCATCTGTGGCTCGGTGTCAATATTTGTTTGACGATCACTTGTTTGAATCATCTTGGGGAGTTTTACTACGTTTAGCAAGTTGTTGTTGATTTCTAGACTGAAACATCTTTCGGGATGAAACATTAAAACCTTCCCATCTGCTCTCTCAACTGGATATAAAAGCTCCCATGGCCACTGTTTGAAGAAGTGCAGAGGGGAATTCTCCCTGGTTTCCTGGCCAATATTTATCCTTCAAGATACATCACCTAAAAACAAACTTATCGACTTATCGCTCCTTTGCTGTTTGTGGGATCATGCTGTGCACATGAGGAGGTATAACTCTCGACCACAGAGAGTGGTTGAGTCGAATATTGTGGATCCATTCAAAGGGAAGCAGGATAAATGGATGAGGGAGAAAGGAATAGTAGGCCATGAAGGATATGTGATGGGATGAGATGAAGTGGGTGGGAGGAGGCTCGTGTGGGGCATTAACACTGGCATAGACCTGTTGGGCTGAACGGCCTGTTCCAGTAAATGTGATTTGAAAAGCTTTCGATCATCCTGAGATCATGAAACGTGCTGTACTGGAAAATAATCTCTTCCATGTGCCTCTGAAAAGGGACAGGATTGGGCTGTGTCTTCAGCTACGTGGGCTATAAGCTCCAGAATTCTTTCTGTGAGCCTTTCTATCTCTCTCTCCCTCTCTCCTCCTTTAAGACTAGCTTTAAAACCAGGTTTTTGATCACCAAATATATAGTTTGATATTATGTTGGATTATTCCTTGTGTGACATGCCTTCGAATAGTTCACTTCATTAAAGGCATTAGATAATTAAAAGTTAAAAACGTAAGAAATAAAAAGATAAGGCATTGGAGCAGGAGTAAGCTCTTTGTCCCCTTGAGCCTGCTCTGCCATTCAATAAGATCATGGCTGATCTGATTATGGCCTTAACTCCACTTTACTGTCTGCCCTCCATAACCCTTGTCTCCCTTGTCAACCTGTCTGTCTGATTCAGCCTTGAATATATTCAATGACCCGGACTCCACTGCTCTCCAGGGAAGAGAATTCCCAACATTAAGGATCCTCTGAGAGAAGAAATTCTTCCTCGTCCCCATCTTAAATAGGAGACCCTTCATGTTTAAACTGTGCCCCCTGGTTCTAGATTACCCCACAAGGAGAAACATCCTCTCAGCATTGACCCTGTCGAGCTTGCCTCAGAATCTTACATGTTTCATTAAAATTACCTCTCATTCTTCTAAATTCCAATGAGTATCGGCCCAACCTGCTCAACCTTTCCTTCATCCCAGAATCTGCCTCGTGAACCTTCTCTGAACTGTCTCCAAGGCAAGTATGTTCCTCCTTCAGTAAAATGACCAGAACCTGTACACAATAAGCTAGGAGTGATCTCACCAATGCCCTGTACAGTTGTAGCAAGACTTCCCTATTTCATACTCCACCCCCTTTAAATCTTGAAGTCTTTAAATCTCTCAATGGCCTCACCCACCACATTCCACCCCCACATCAATATGAATTCCTCCAGCTGGCATAGACACGATGGGCTGAATGGCCTCATCCTGTGCACCCCTCCCCAGAACTCTGTTTCCCTCACTCCCACTTCTTGAGCCTCCATCCCTCGCTTTATTCCTTTCTTGGCAGCTGTGACTTCAATGCTCAGGCCCATTCTCTTTTCTCCGAAAAGATCTCCCTAATCCTTCTCCGTCTCTCTATTTCAACCCCAGTGATTTAGGAATTTCCACTTTGATCAAACTTTCCATCAGCCCTCCTAATTTCCTCCTCTTCAACTTGATGTCCACTTCCCTCAACTCGCTGCGAAGCATCTCAATATTAAATCTGCTCTAGAAATACCATAAGACCATAAGACATAGGAGCAGAAATTAGGCCCTTCGGCCCACCGTGTCTGCTCCGCCATTCAATCATGGCTGATAAGTTTCTCAACCCCATTCTCCCGCCTTCTCCCCGTAACCTTTGATCCCCTTACCAATCAAGAACTTATCTATCTATCTCGGTCTTAAATACACTCAATGACCTGGCCTCCACA
The DNA here is from genome assembly GCF_964194155.1 of Cetorhinus maximus. Taxonomy (NCBI): domain Eukaryota; kingdom Metazoa; phylum Chordata; class Chondrichthyes; order Lamniformes; family Cetorhinidae; genus Cetorhinus; species Cetorhinus maximus. Next base: position 26,902,602 of record NC_135899.1, on the reverse strand, counting down.
GCCTTCTGTGGCAATGAATTCCATAGATTCACCACTCTCTGGCTAAAGAAGTTTCTCCTCATCTCTGTTCTAAAAGGTCTTCCCTTTACTCTGAGGCTGTGCCCTTGGCTCCTAGTCTCTCCTACTAATGGAAACATCTTCCCCACGTCCACTCTATCCAGGCCTTTCAGTATTCTGTAAGTTTCAATCAGATCCCCCCTCATCCTTCTAAACTCCATCGAGTATAGACCCAGAGTCCTCAAACGTTCCTCATATGTTAAGCCTTTCATTCCTGGGATCATTCTCGTGAACCTCCTCTGGACCCTCTCCGGGGCCAGAACATGCTTGCTGAGAGACGGGGTCCAAAATTGCTCACAATATTGTAAATGTGGTCTGACCAGAGCATTATAAAGCCTCAGCAGCACATTCCTGCTTTTATACTCTAGTCCTCTCGAAATAAATGCCAACATTGCATTTGCCTTCCTAACTACCGACTCAACCTGCAAGTTAACCTTCAGAGAATCCTGGTCTAGGACTCCCAAGTCCCTTTGCACGCCAGATTTCTGAATTCTCTCCCCATTTAGAAAATAGTCTATGCCTCTATTCTTCCTACCAAAGTGCATGACCTCACACTTCCCCACGTTGTATTCCATCTGCCACTTCTTTGCGCATTCTCCTAACCTGTCTAAATCCTTCTGCAGCCTCCCCGCCGCCTCAATACTACCTGTCCCTCCACCTATCTTTGTACCATCTGCAAACTTAGCCAGAATGCCCTCAGTTTCTTCATCTGAAGCACAGTCGTGTAGCGGCTACATCAATGCATCGGTAATCCAGAGACTTAAGTTCCAATTCTATTATGGTAGTTTAAAAATTGAATTCAGTTCAAGAAAATAATCTAGAAATAAAATAAAAGCTGGTCTCAATAAAATTGATCACAAAGCTGTCAGGTTGTCATAAAAAACACAAGAACATATGACTTAGGAGCACGAGTAGGCCAATCGGCCCTTCGAACCTGCTCCCTCATTCAATGAGATCATGGCTGATCTGATTGTAACCTCAGCACATTCTCGCCTACCCCGATAATCTTTCAGCCCCTTGCTTATCCAGAATCTATCTACCAATGCCTTAAAAATATTCAAAGACTCTGTTTCCACTGTCTTTTGAAGAAGAGAGTTCCAAAGACTCTCAACCCACTGAGAGAAAAAAATTCTCCTCATCTCCGTGTTACCTGGGCGATCGCTTATTTTTAAACAGCGGTCCCTGGTTTTAAATTCTCCCACAAGAGGAAACACCCTCTCCACGCCGACACTGTCAAGACACCTAAGAATGTTATATGTTTCAATCAGGTCTCCTCTTACTCTTCTAAACTCCAGCAGATACAAGCCAAGCCTGTCCAATCCAGGTATTTACATCCTTCCTATAATGAGGCCTGTCCTGTACACAGTACTCCACATGTGGTCTCACCAATGCCCTGTATAAATGAAGCACAACCTCCCTAGTTTTGTATTTAATTCCCTTTGAAATAAAGGATAACATTCTATTAGTTTTCCTAATGATTTGCTGTACATTTTGTGACCCATGCATTAGGACACCCAGATCCCTCTGCGTCTCAGAGCTCTGCAATCTCTCACTATTTAGATAATGTGCTTTATAATTTTTTTTCCTGCCAAAATGGACAATGTCATACTTTCCCACATTATACTCCATTTGCTAGGTCTTTTCCCACTCACCTAATCTATCTATATCCCTTCCTAGCCTCCTTCTGTTCTCTTCAGATCTTATTATCCTACCTATCTTTGTGTCATCAGCAAAGTTTGCAGGTCAGCAGGTACATGCTGGAGTTGGTAGCGCACCCGCCAACAATTAAAAGGCCGATTAAGGGCATTAGAAAGATAATTGAAATAAATTTTTCACTGCCCATTGAACCTAATGGTTGGCGGGCAGGCAAAAAGGCCAAGCGGCCTTTGCATTTTTTAGGAAACCTCATCTACGGGCATTTAATAATACTGTTACCTTTCACTTTATCAGGTATAAAGGAATATCATCAACCAACAGCAAAAATCTCCCCCTTTGCCACTGATTGCATCATGTCATGGAAACGTGTTATATAGTATGTTAATTTATAATGTCATCACCTGGACATTGTATAGATACATAATATATTGAACTGTTTGAAAAGAACACTTTTGCTAAGCAAAGGACATTGGCTTACAGCAATATTATGCTGTGAAGGACAAAAGCTGCTTTGTGGAGAAACAGGATCTATGGAGCTCTCAGAGACTGTGGACATTGGTTAAAATAAACCCAGATTGAAACCAGAGAAATGTCATGTGACCCAGCTCTTTGGTGTAAAATATGTTGGATTTAAACTAGCAATCAAAGAGTCTGTAACAGAGACTGAAGGGGGCAGAAGCCTTATCCACTCTCTCTTCTGATACCTCTCTCCTTAAAACTGAGCTGCCTGTGGTTTGGAAACCCACCAGAAGATCTCATTGCTGCAAACCGCATGTTCTTAAAAAGGATTTGAAATCAACATCACTGTCTCCAAGAGAAAAGAGAATCCACCAACCACCACTGTGGAGTGACTGCTTCAGTGAGAAACCCCAGTACCAGCAGCTACTGTGAACGGTGATGCTTCAGGTACAGTTCTGATCCCAGTTATGAGAACACTAGACAAGCCTGGTACTTTTTAGGATCTGGTTTGATAGACCAGGATTAGTTAAAGAATACAATGCGCGGAAGAACCAGGGCAGAATTTTACATTCGGCGTGCGGGCCCGGGCCCCACATGCTGGAATGTAAAATGACGCGCGATGACATCGGGTGTGCGTCCTGACGCCATTGCGCTGTCTCACGATATGTCGTTCGTTGGAGTTGACTGCGCACCTGCCGATAATTGAAAGGCCTATCAAGGCCAGTAACATACTAATGAACTCCAAATTTACGATGCCCGGCCAACCTGATGGTTGGTGGGCAGGTGAAAAGGCCAAGCGGCCTTTACATTTTACAGGACGCCTCACCCATGGTCGAATTGAAGTTTCTTAAAGCTAATACTGATTATATAAGAACTTTATTTTGAAAATAAAATCATGTCCCCTCTCAAGTGACACAGTCACATGAGGGGAAATGTTTCATTAAATTTGTAATGTTTTTAACAATTTCTTTAAATTATTAAATTACTGAAGCTCCTTCCCTCAGGGAGATTGAAGCAGTCATTCAAGCTCATGCATGAACGAGCGCTGGGCCTGACTCTCCCTCTTCCCCCCCGCCCGCACAGCTAGCGCTTCTACCGATCGCGATCCACGCTGGGCGAGCCTTAATTTACCACTCGTGTGGAATCGCGGTGCTGAGCTGATCACGGGCAGTTCCATCGTAAGAAGGAAGTCCCTCATTCCCGATAGTATTCCAGCAAATCTCCTCTCCAAAGCTTTGACATCCTTCCTGAAGTGCTGTAACTAGAAGCGGACAAATCCCTCCAGCTGGGTTTTATACGTGTTTAGCATAGCTTCCTTGCTTTTGTACTCTGTGCCTCTATTTATGAAGCCAAGGATTCGGTCTGCTCCCTTAACAGACTTATCAAACTGTCCTGTCACCTTCAGAGATTTGTTTACACTCACCCTCCGATCTCTCTGTTCCTGCGCTCCCTTTAAATCGGTTTATTACCTCTTCTCATCCTTCCTTCCAAAATGCATCACTTAAAATACTTGCCTGCATTGATTTTATCTGTCATGTTTCTGTCCATTTCATCAGCGTCTTCTATTGGGATGTTGGTCTGTGTATTCCAGGTGCCTCGAGATAAAGTGAAGGTTACTTGTAACCAGTGTCTTGGTCGGACCTCTTCTGTCCAGGAGCATTAACAAGGGCCTTGACGGACAAGTTGTTTTTCCTCAAGGAAATCCTGATCTCATGCAGAAAGCAACTTTCAAACCAGCCTTCAAACACTGCTGCTCTAACCCAGGCACTGCTGTTAGCCTTCCAAAAAGCTGTTAGCTGAGATTTCTCTGTTACCCTTCAGAGCTGGAGGGTTTTCTGACCTATAAAGCAGCAATGGTTTACACACAAAACCAGCCACATTAGCACATAGTAAGAGGGTTTTCCTGTCCTCTGTGGCTTTAAAACCAGGAGTTATCCTTTCTGTTTGGATATGTAAGTCCTATTTGACATTTTCTTCCAGAACAGCCCAGTTCTGTCTGCGTTAAAGACCTGCTCTGCCTGGTAGCCTCTCTCCTCAATGCATTTCTGCAGCACCTTGGGAAAGTCTCCTGTGGCTACATGGTCAGCTGATGCAGCCTCCCCCAGAAACTTCGCATTATGAAGACCAAAATGCTTTTTAAAGCAATGAAACTGCCTTGTGCTGGCTGAGAATCCTCTGGAAAGCGAAGGAAAGGTCCCTTGGTGAGTTCCTGCAGCGCATCTTGTAGATGGTACACACAGCAGCTACTGTGCGTCGTTGGTGGAGGGAGTGAATGTTTGTGGATGTGATGCCAATCAATCAGGCTGCTTTGTCTGGACGGTGTCCAGCTTCTTCAGTTTTGTGGGAGCTGCACTCATCCAGGAAAGTGGAGACTATTCCATCACACTCCTGACTTGTGCCTTGTAGATGGTGAACAGGCTTCAGGGAGTCAGGAGTTGGGTTACTCATCACACAATTCCTAGCCTCTGACCTGCTCTTGCGGCCACAGTTTCCATTTGGAGCTTGCTCTATGTAAGACCTTTGTTCTCCTGTGATTCCTGTGACAACAGCAGGATTCCAGATCCCTCCTTGCTGAATCCTCACTGTCTCTCCCATGTTCAGTTCAGGCAGAGGTCGGGCACCTCGATCAAAGTACTGTTTCTGCTTCTGCTGTCTCAGTTTGGGCAGGTCCTGCACACTGTAGCTCACTGGCTGTGGAAATAACAGTTGGGGAGCAGCTGGAAGCTTAGTTCTTAGTCTTCTCCCCATCAGGAGCTGTGCTGGAGATGATCCAATGCCCTCTAAGGGAGTATTACTGAAATCCAACAGAGCCAGGTAGGATTCTCTCCGGTCTGCCTTTGCCTTCTTCAACAGGTGTTTTAAGGTCTGCACAGCAAGTTCCACCATTCCGTTGGATTTTGGATAATCGGGATTTGATGTAGTGTCTGTCCTGTGCAAATTTGCAAAGCTCAGAGCCTGAGAATTGTGGACTGTAATCTGAGATGAGCACTTCAGGTATGCTGTGGCGAGCAAAAATTGTTTTTAAATGATTTATTACAGTGATGCTCTTACTGCCATTTCTCAGCAGCACAGACTCAAAAACCCTTGAGTAATAATCTACTGCTCAGAGGTGCTCACTGTTGTCAAAAGTGAACAAGTCCACTCCAATTTCTCAGCCTCTACCCAGAAACAGAATTTTGTCTGGTTCATTGAGATCCCTTCTCATTCTTCTAAACTCCAGAGAGATTGAGTGAACTGCGCAGTTCACTCAATCTCTCATACCAGGAACTAACCTAGTAAACCTTCACTGTACCGTCTCCTTCCTTAAATATAGAGAGCAAAACTGCACACAGCATTCCAGGTGTGGTGTCACCAAAATCCTATATAATTGTAACAAGACATATTTATTCCTGTACTCCAATCCCCTTGCAATAAAGGCCAACAAGCCATTTGCCTTCCTAGTTTTTTGTCGTCCTATCTGCTGAATTTCTGAGCTCCTTGTATAAATATACACAAATCTCTCTGAACATCAACATTCACAAATCTCACACCTTTAACAACATATTCTGCTTTTCTATTCTCACGACCAAAGTGAATTACCTTAAAAATGTCACTTTCTGGATCAAACTCCTTTCAGCTCATCTCCCCAGTAACTGATGATGTCACCCATTGCCTTTATCTGATTGGATAGTTCCCAATAAGGGGGCGATATTTCGGGAAGTGTGGATGGAATCATAGAATTGTTTAGGTTGCGAAGGAGGCCATTCGGCCCATTAAGTCTGCACCGGATCTCTGAGCATTTTATCTCAATGCCAATCTCCTGCCATTTCCCCGTAACCCTGCACACTGTTTCTATTTAAATAATCATCCAATGTCCTCTTGAATGCCTCAATTGAACCTGCCTCCCCCACACTTCCAGGCAGTACATTCCAGACCCAAACTATTCGCTGTGTGAAAAAGTTTTTTCCTCACCTCACATTTGCTCCTTTTGCAAAACACTTTAAAATTGTGCCTTCTGGTTCTCAATGTATTTATGAGCGGGAACAGTTTCTTCCTGTGTACTCTGTTCAGACCCCTCATGATTTTGAAAACTTCTATCAAGTCTCCTCTTAGCCAAGGAAAACAGTCCCAATTTTTTAAAAAATATTATCCATTCATGGGATGTGGGCTTCGCTGGCTGGGCCAGCATTTATTGGCCATCCCTAGTTGCCCTTGAGAAGGTGGTGGTGAGCTTCCTTCTTGGACTGCTGCAGTCCATGTGGTGTAGGTACATCAGTGCTGTTAGGGAGGGAGTTCCAGGATTTTAACACAGTGACAGTTTTGATCCTATTCTGCCGGAGACTGATGACTCATATCCGCTTTTATTCTGATTGGCTTAACGTTATTTTGCTGTAAGGTGGGTAGTTCAACCAATCAGATTGAAGCTGAGTAAACAGGATCGGAAGCAGCTCAGGTTTCGAGGAAATTCGTTTTGTTAGAGAAGGATTTCCCTCAAAATGTTTCTTCCAGCCTGAGCAAAGCAACAATGATTGGACTGATAGTGCTGGTCCTTCTGTGTGGAGAGGTGTCTGCCGGTGAGTAATGGGGTCTGAGAGGGACAATGACAGTCTGGGTACTGGGGCATTATCCCTGGGTCAGTGAATAATGGGGTCTGAGAGGGGCAATGCCAGTCTGGGTACTGGGGCATTATCCCTGGGTCAGTGAATAATGGGGTCTGAGGGGTAATACCAGTCTGGGTGCTGGTGCATTAAACCTGGGTCAGAGAGTAATAGGGTCAGAGAGGGGCAATGCCAGTCTGGGTACTAGGGAATTAACCCAGGGTCAGTGAGTAATGGCGTCCCAGAGGGGCAATGCCTGTCTGAGTGCTGAGGAATTAACCCTGGGTCAGTGAGTAATGGTGTCTGTGAGGGGCAATGCCAGCCTGGGTACTGGGGCATTAACTCTTGGTCAGTGAGTAATGGGGTCTGAGAGGGGCAATGCCAGTCTGAGCACTAGGGAATTAACACTGGGCCAGTGTGTAATGGGGTCTGTGAGAGGCAATGCCAGTCTGGGTACAGGGGCATTACCCCTGGGTCAGTGAGTAATGGGGTCTGAGAGGGGCAATGCCAGACTTGGTACTGGAGTATTAACCCTGGGTCAGTGAGTAATGGGTTCTGAGAGGGTCAATGCCAGTGTGGGTACTGGGGAATTAACCCTGGATAGTGTGTAATGTGGTGTGAGAGGGGCAATGCCAGTCTGGGCACTGGGGTATTAGCCCTGGGTCAGTGAGTAATGGGGTCTGAAAGGGTCAATGCCAGTCTGGATACTGGGGCATTAACCCTGGGTCAGTGAGTAATGGGGTCTGTGAGGGGCAATGCCAGTCTAGGTACTGGGGCATTAACCCTGGGTCAGTGAGTAATGGGGTCTGAGAGGGTCAATGCCAGTCTGGGTACTGGGGAATTAACCCTGGGTCAGTGAGTGATGGGGTCAGAGAAGGGCAATGTCAGTCTGGGTACTGGGGCATTAACTCTGGGTAAGTGAATGATAGGGTGTGAGAGGGTTTGTGTTAGAGTGGGTACTGTGGCTGGAGAGGGAGAGAGGCCATGGGTGGATGGTGAAACTGAAACACAGCGACATATTGCTGGAGAGGGAGAGCGGGGAGGGTGATTAATATCGGGTGATATTTTTGCGATCGTAAATTAAATCTCCATCACATTCTCAGACATTGCATCCGAGATCCTAACCACCCCAAGGGTCAGTACCTACAGTCTATATATATGTGTAATAAATATATATTATACAGATATAAGCCAGACTTTTCCATACAGGACACATTTTGCAGATGACACAGCAGTTGGAAGTGTTGTAAACTGTGAGGGGGACAGTGATAGACTTCAACAGGACATAGAGGGGTTTGTGAAATTGGCTGACAAGCGGCCGATAAAATTTAACCCTGAAAGATGTGAAGTGATACATTTTAGTGAAAAGACCGAGGACGGTCAAAATAAAGGGTGCAATTCTAAAGGGTGTGCAGGAACAGAGGGAGCGGGGGCTACATGTGCACAAATTGAAGGTGGCGGGGCAGGTAGAGAAAGTGGTTAAAAAAGCACCTGGGATTCTGGACTTTATAAACAGAGACATAGAGTGCAGAGTAAGGAAGTTATGATAAATCAGTGTAAAACACTTGTTTAGCCTCAACTAGAGTACTGTCTCCAGCTCTCAGCACCACACTTTAGGAAGGATGTGACGGCATTGGAGAGGATGCAGAAAAGATTTACCAGAATGGTTTCCGGAATGAGGAACATTAATTACTTTAACAGACTGCAGAAGCTGGGGGTGTTCTCTTGGGTGAGGAGGTTGAGAGGAGATTTAATGGCTGTGTTCAGAATCATTAGGGTCTTGACAGAGTAGATCGAGGGAAACTGTTCCAACTGGAGGAAGGATTGAGAACCAGAGGGCACTGATTTAAAATGATTGGCTGGATACTGGGAACCTCGGATCAGTGAAGTGTCAGGATTGGAGATCACAGACTTCAGGTCAACTGTGGGGGAATTGGAGAAGGAAATCAGGATGGGGTGGGGTCTACCTTTCTGTTGAGTTGGGGCTTTGGGGTCGGTGTTAGGGGTTCATGTCCTGATGTCTCGCTCTCTCTCTCTCTGTTTCAGGCTCTCACACTCTCCAGAATCTCGTCACCGGCATGACTCCGATTCCTGGTATTCCGGAGTTTGTAGTTGTTGGTTATGTGGATGGTGTTCAGTTTTTTATGTACGACAGCGATGGGAAAGTGTTGATCCCCCGGGAGCAGTGGATGGTGGAGAGTGAGGGGCGTGAGTCCTGGGAGCGGAAGATGATGCTTGCTCAGGAACAGGAGCAGCATATCAAAAAGTATCTTCCGATCCTCATTGCCCAGACCAACCAGTCGGGAGGTGAGTCCTTGCTGTCCCACCGCTCGGTCTCTTCCTGTGGATTGAGAGTGTCCGGGATGGGGAGAAACCAGGAGTGGATTGGGATATGGGAGCCAGGGGCTGATTGGCTGAGTGTGCGATGGGTGGAGTCTCCCAGAGGTTCAGTGTCTGATTGGCTCCATGTGTTTGATTGACAGGAATCCACACATACCAAATGATATATGGTTGTGACCTGAACGATAATGGGACCAGGAGTGGGGTCCACCGAAGGGGATGGGACGGAGAAGATTTTATCAGCTTCGACAAGGAGCACATGGTGTGGGTGACCCCGGTCCCATGGGGAGAGAGAATCAAAAACACCTGGGACCAGGACAAGGGCGAAAATAACCGACTGAAACATTACCTGGAGGTGGAATGTATCGAATGGCTGAGGAAATACCTGCAGTATGGACAGAGAGAACTGAGAGTCGGTGAGTGAGGGGGGACTGAGAGTCGGTGAGTGAGGGGGGGACTGAGAGTCGGTGAGTGAGGGGGGGACTGAGAGTCAGTGAGTGAGGGGGGACTGAGAGTCGGTGAGTGAGGGGGGACTGAGAGTCGGTGAGTGAGGGGGGGACTGAGAGTCGGTGAGTGAGGGGGTGTGAGGGTCGGTGAGTGAGGGGGTGTGAGGGTCGGTGAGTGAGAGGGTGTGAGGGTCGGTGAGTGAGGGGGTGTGAGGGTCGGTGAGTGAGGGGGTGTGAGGGTCGGTGAGTGAGGGGGTGTGAGGGTCGGTGAGTGAGGGGGTGTGAGGGTCGGTGAGTGAGGGGGTGTGAGAGTCGGTGAGTGAGGGGGTGTGAGGGTCGGTGAGTGAGGGGGTGTGAGGGTCGGTGAGTGAGGGGGTGTGAGGGTCGGTGAGTGAGGGGGTGTGAGGGTCGGTGAGTGAGGGGGTGTGAGGGTCGGTGATTGAGGGGGTGTGAGGGTCGGTGAGTGAGGGGGTGTGAGGGTCGGTGAGTGAGGGGGTGTGAGGGTCAGTGAGTGAGGGGGTGTGAGGGTCGGTGAGTGAGAGGGTGTGAGGGTCGGTGAGTGAGGGGGTGTGAGGGTCGGTGAGTGAGGGGGTGTGAGGGTCAGTGAGTGAGGGGGTGTGAGGGTCGGTGAGTGAGGGGGTGTGAGGGTCGGTGAGTGAGGGGGTGTGAGGGTCGGTGAGTGAGGGGGTGTGAGGGTCGGTGAGTGAGGGTGTGTGAGGGTCGGTGAGTGAGGGTGTGTGAGGGTCGGTGAGTGAGTGGGTGTGAGGGTCGGTGAGTGAGGGGGTGTGAGGGGTGGTGAGTGAGAGGTTGACTGGGAGTCGGTAAATGGGTTGCTGCCTGGGACTCTCTATCTCGAGGTTCTTGTACTGACTCCCCTTTCTTTCTCTCTCAGTTGCCCCCGTCGTGTTCTTCACCCGTCTGGGTGATTCTAACCTGCTGTCCTGTGTCGTCACCGGGTTTTACCCTCAGGCCATCAAGGTGACTCTGTGGAGAGACGGAGTGTTGATCAATGAGACCCTGTCCACTGGGATCTTACCCAATCACGACAGGACCTACCAGATCCGGAAATGGATGGAGTTTGAACCGGAGGATCAGGCTGAGTATTCCTGTCGGGTGGAACACAGCGGGCTGGAGGAGGAGAAGGTGGTGATTTATGGTAAGACTGTTTCTCACTGTTAGAGAGAACCCAGCCTCAGACCAGGATCACAGGAGGGAGGGTCAGGGCTGAGCTGTCAGCCCAGGACAGGCAGAGGCCCAGGATCCAGAGAGAGGAAAATAAATATTCACTTTCAGTGAGTCACAGTCATCGCGTCAGTGCTAGAGAACAGTAATCAAGACAGAGTATCCTGGGATAGTACAGTATGACAGGAACTGATGAAATCTGGGATAGTACAGTATGACAAAAGGCAATGAATCCTGGGATAGTACAGTATGATTGGAACCAGTGAATTTTGGGACAGTACAATATGACAAAATCCAGTGAATCCTGGGATGATACAGTGTGATAAGAGCCGGTAAGTACTAGGATGGTACAGTATAAAAGGAACCAGGGAAACCTGAGATAGTACAGTATGACAGGACCCTGTGAATCCTGGGATAGTACAGTATGACAGGACAGCGTGAATCTGAGGGTAGTACAGTATGAGACAAAGCAATTAATCTTGTGATAGTGCAATACAACAGTGCTCTGTGAATCCTGGGATAGTACAGTATGACAGGACCCTTTGAATCTGGGGATAGTGCAGTATGACAGAAAACAATGAATCCTGGGATAGCACAGCATGTCAAGTAGCACTGAATCCTGGGATAATACAGTATGACAGAAAACAGTGAATCCTGGGTTAGTGTAGGATGACAGGACCCTGTGAATCCTAGGATAATACATGTCACGGAAAACGGAGTGAACACTCAGACCCAGGAGGTTTGTCTTGGAAGTCTTTATTGAATCATGATATCACGGAGAGCCCAGCAGCATACAATGGAGTTAGCCGGCACTCTGAGGAAGCATCACAGTACACACATATTTATAGCAAAAGTTGTACATATCAAAGAGCTTGAAGGTGATAAGACTGTCTAACCTTCAATAATTAATTACAATGAGAATCATGTGGTGGTGAGCAGGACTTGGAAAGGCCCTTCCCATCGAGGTTCCAAACAGCTCTTTCTCCTGAAGGTCTTTACTAGGGCTAGGTCCCCGGACTGGAATTGATGGCAGTCTTAAATGGTGGGCTTTTTCTGAGCTTCTACTACCTGTATATGCAAGCTCTTGAGAGAATTAGTGAGCACTATACAGTATGTAATCATTCCCTCATCCATAGCGTGGATGTCCATTTCCCTAGCAGACAAGGGTGGGGTCACTGGGAGGCACATAGAACATCCCATTACAACTTCATAAGGAGAGAGGGAGGTGGTACACTTAGGGTGAGAGCACATAGTCATGAGCACCAAGGGTAGAGCTTCAGGCCATTTCAAACCAGTTTCTTCACATAATTTAGTTTGTTTTTCAGAATACCATTTTGTTTTTCCACCGCCCCAGTAGACTGGGGGTGGTATGGGTAGGAAAGGTGATGGTTGCTTTGTAAGGCCTTCAACAGTTCCTTTATCACTTTAGCAGTAGAATGAACAACAATTTTACAACAACAACAGCATCATTCCATCGGGTGGGATACGCCTTCACCCATTGCGAGAACAAACATACTAGAACTAAAACATAATTATGTTCCATACGTTTAGGCATTTGTATAAAGTCCATTTGTAGGTGTACAAACGGGCCCCATGGCTGAGGTCCCGTACCAGCAGTCACTGTGGGCGTCTTGCCTGGGTTACATCATTGACATAGGTATGACAGGCATTACTAATACAATGCCTATTAGCATATTACTATTCACTATACATTCAACATTCATTCTACATACACGTGTTAAACCCCTGAGCTGGCAACCGGTCAAGTCATGATTCCTGTGTCGTGAGAGATTCAATAGATGCTCATTAGTTACCCATAAAGGGACTACCCCTTCTTTAGTCTGTCTTAAATTTTCTCGGGCTTGTTCCAGTGCCCAAGATCCATAGGTGTTGCAAACATCATTTCTGCTCACTTCGTCTGAAATATTTTTCCCTATTTCCATTAATTTATTGATAGTCCCCGCATGACTTTCGAGCACGGTAGCCAGGCTTTGGATTAACCACTGATGTCCCTATTTTGAATATCATAGTGGCACCATTTATCAGGCTGCGCTTAACGCGGTTCCCTCCCAAGCCTGATCGTATCTCGCCACTGAACTGAACTGCTTCAGTCATCAATTGGCGCGTCAGAGCCGTATAGAGTGCTTGGGTATGGGTTGAGCACCATTGGGGCAGGACGACACCGGATACATTCTGGACTACGGGTACCAGCTCATGGTGTATATTATCATACAAAACTTCTGATTAACCAGTACCAAACCATTCATCGGTCCTGGATGCATAGTCGGACAAGATGGATCAGTCGGTGTGGTTTGAGGGGCTTCAATTATCTCTACTCGGACTGTGGAAGTAGGTGTGGAAGGTGGCTGGGTAGTGGCGGACCTCCCATGCTGGATCTGAAGCAAACTCTTACTACAATTTGAAAGCACTTGTTCTCCTACTGTTACATTTATCATTCCCCGTTGCGTGTCGCATTCGGCACTGTCCATGCTGTACCAAGGTTCCTCCTGCTGTGCAGGATGAGCAGTGATGATCCCCGACCTTGTTGCCAGTACTGATAGGCCCACGACCAGGATCGTAGATCTGTGGAGAAATTAACATCGGCTCCTGTTCTCCGGGTTACCGCTTGGTCAATTATCATGTATCTTTAACTGTGTGTAATGCCTCCATTTACTTCCCGTTCTCATATCTACAAGTGCGCATGTATCACCTGTCATAATTACCTCATATGGTCCATTGTTGCTCTTTGGATTTGCCTGCTTCCATATCCTTAATGATCTGTCAGTCTCTAACTTCCTCTCTCAATTTATGTAATTGCCTACTTAATTCCCTTACATTGTGCTGTATTTTTCCTTTCAGTGGCCCTACACTTCCTACTATAATACCTTCAGGTAATAGCATGACCCTTACCTGTTATCATTTCAAATGGGGTGAACCTGTCGGTACTGCTTGGGGTAGCCCACGGCGCATTAGAATATTGGGCTGTTCCCTGTCTCTTGATTGATGTTTTTTTTTTAAAGTTCAGTTCATCCTTTCCACCATCCCTGGACTCTGGGGGTGGTAAGGAATATGGAATTTCTGTTTAATCTCCATAAGATTTCACACTTCTTTAATGTCTCTCCCTGTGAAATGAGTTCCCTGATCTGAATCCATTTGGGTGAACTCCTTCCAGTTTACTCTTTCCTGCTGCTGTCTTATGTCAGGCCTCAATTCCTTAAACAACTCTACAATGCACCTTCTTATCCTATCTTTCAATGGCTTAGTATTTTCACTTCCAGTGATGGTTCTCTCTGGGAACCGCTTAACTCTGCCTGTCATCAAGGTGTTAATCCTATCGTTTTACTTTTTGTAGCTTGCAGGCAGGCACATTAATATAGTCAGTAATGCATCTATTTAGCCTTTTTCCAGCTTTCTCTTTACCTCTAAGTTTTCTTTCCTGACCATGATCATCCTAAGGTTCTCTGGAGTTCAGTTTCTCTATTGTCTTGATTGTTTAAAATGTTTCCTTACTCTTTAGGCCATATTAACTATTCCATTTCAACGGGGATCTCTGTCTCTAGATCTTTGCTTATCTCCCCCTGTGCAGTTCCAATGCCTCAGTTGATGGCCAGATTATCAAATTCATTTCCCTTAAAACAGTTTGTACATTATGTCCTCTTTCCCTGACTCATTCTCCCA